>NC_139922.1:309177-374177 GCF_963514095.1 Eutrigla gurnardus
TGGTGGTCGCTGTGCGCCTGTGTCTCTCCTCCCTATGTGTCCTGAGTGAAAACCTGGCTGATTTACACACTTGGCTAAAAACATTTTTTTTACCTACTTTATTATGACTTGAGGCGGTGGGTCCAAGAGGCTTTTTTGTACAGCTCCACTTGGGCTATCTAGGCAAAAATGTTTCATGCGTGTACGCCCTACCTAGAGGGGGGGCTGTTGCTCAGAAGATGGGCATAAAATCGGTCACATTTCATTTGGCCATTAGGTGGCGCTCTACCTGTCAGTTAAAATTGCAGTGCAGTTGTGTTCAGGACGTGATTGTTAACAAGCATGAATATTTTGGAGCAGATCGGAGAAGAAACGGTGAAGTTATAACAGCTTAATGCCTATGGCGAAAGTTAAAAATAGTAGCGCAGTCAAGGCGTCGCCGTGGCCACGCCCCTAAATATTCTGGACATCTTTGGCATACTTTTTGTACGTAAGGCCTTTCCAACAACATATCCAATTTTGGTATCGATCGGATCAACGGTATAATGAGTTTTTGATTTAGCGTGACCCCTGTGAATGGCCAAAAACAGCCAAAATCACCCAAAAACTGCAATATTTGGGATTTTCGGGAAGTGGCAAATATGACTCGATTTAGATGAAACTTGACATGCATGTTGTTTCAAGCGATGGCAACATAGGTTTCGAGTTTCGTAATTTTAGGGGCAAAGGTTATAGAGTTATGCTAATTGCATTTTGGTAGCCACACCCTCTAATGTTCATTGGCCGATATCTCCTGATAAAATGCATATTTTCGAAACCTTTTGGGACCATCTCCCCAGCTAGGTCTAAAGAGTATGCGTACCGAATTTCGTCCAAATCGGACCAACGGTGTCCGAGAAATGCGCAACGTCCTGTTTTTCATAAAATCCAAGATGGCGGAAAATTTCGGTAGGCGGACTTTGGTACTCCAAGAGGATTTTTTTGTAGGGGACACTTGTTTGCACATGTCTGCAAAGTTTCATGTCAATTGGAGTTACGGTGCGGCGGGGCTGGCGATTCTCCACTCTAGGTGGCGCTAGCGAGCAACTTTTTCGTGGTTGAATGCGAAAACGCCAAATTCTCTTATTTTCGCCAGACCCTATAGACACTCCAATTTTGGTTAGTTTTTTTTCATGTTCAGGCCCCCAAAATGTAGGGCGAAGGCGTGAAAGAATAATAAGAAGAAGAAAAAACATTCGAATAACAATAGGGCTTCGCAGCCCGACGTTGTCGGCGCTCGGGCCCTAAATACATGTGTATTCTGTTAAAATGTATGTATCTGTATAATTGATCTGTTGTTTTGTGTGTTGTCTTCTCATTTCAGCACCACAAGATAGAGGACAGCAGCTGCTGCTGCCCGAATTTGAGCTGTGTAAAGGTAAATCATCTCTGTCACATATACAGTTATGAAATAACAACTTATATAGTGAAATCAATTCTATGTATGTGATCCATCCCAAGTTTTCTATCAGAGAACCTGCTGGTAAAAAATAATACTGTTAAAATCTATGTATCTGTATAATTGACCTGTTGTTTTGTGTGTTGTCTTCTCATTTCAGAGGGCCCCATGCCTGCCTTTGCCTTGGGCCCCAAAATTCCTAAATCCGCCACTGCCGTAATGCCAGAGCAGCCTACTACTCATCTTTAATAGAGGAAAATAAAAACAACCCTAGATTTCTTTTCAGTACTGTAGCCAGGCTGACAAAGAGTCACAGCTCTACTGAGCCATGCATTCCTAGAGATCTTAGTAGTAACGACTTTATGAACTTTTTTAATGATAAAATTCTAGCAATCCGCGACAAAATTACTTGCATCTTGCCTTCAATTGGAACCGCGTTACCCTCAAACTCAGGTGTTCTAGAACTAGCATTAAGACCTGATATATATTTAGACTGCTTTTCTCCAATCAACCTAAACCAACTAACGTCAACGATCTCTTCTTCTAAACCTTCAACCTGTCTCCTAGACCCGATACCAACCAGGCTGCTGAAAGAAGTCTTACCCTTAGTTAGCGCGTCGCTATTAGATATGATCAATGTGTCTTTATTAACAGGCTATGTGCCACAGTCATTTAAAGTAGCTGTAATTAAACCTCTTCTTAAAGTGTAAGTTTGGCGGAAATTGAAAATAAAGCTATTTTCTGAATCTAAATACATCAACTAAGCCGTGGAGGAAGTAATTATCGCTCATCACGCAGTTCAGAGCTAGCACGGGTCGGAGCTAGAGTCCAAAATCGCAAACAGTGGGTTAGCATGGGGCAGACAGCCACACGCTTTCAAAATCGCATTTTTAAACCACTAACATTGCTCAAAACAGCGCCAAACCTCGTCAGCAGCTTGCTCTGGGTGTCTACACATAAAACGAAGCACCAACAACTCAGTTCATGAACCCGAAGTTTATAACAGAAGACAGTTAAGAACACTCACCAATTCTACCCCTGCCAGCTCCTCGCGAAGGATAGTCCGTAAGTGTCGATTACCGAACGCAATGCAAAAGTGAAAGTGAAACTGAAGATTTCGCCCAGAATAAAACGAGTATACTTTTAAATTAGTGGCAGTTTGGCCAAATATAAGTTAATAACGGTGGGTAAAAACGTCGGGATAGTTTGTATACACTTCCAATCAGTTCAAGACAGCAGCCTTATCTGAAGCACATACATGTCACGCGAGATCTCACACGGGAACTCGTTCGGTAATCGACACTTACGGACTATCCTTCGCGAGGAGCTGGCAGGGGTAGAATTGGTGAGTGTTCTTAACTGTCTTCTGTTATAAACTTCGGGTTCATGAACTGAGTTGTTGGTGCTTCGTTTTATGTGTAGACACCCAGAGCAAGCTGCTGACGAGGTTTGGCGCTGTTTTGAGCAATGTTAGTGGTTTAAAAATGCGATTTTGAAAGCGTGTGGCTGTCTGCCCCATGCTAACCCACTGTTTGCGATTTTGGACTCTAGCTCCGACCCGTGCTAGCTCTGAACTGCGTGATGAGCGATAATTACTTCCTCCACGGCTTAGTTGATGTATTTTCATTCAGAAAATAGCTTTATTTTCAATTTCCGCCAAACTTACACTTTAAGAAGCCTACTCTAGATCCAGGGGTTTTATCAAACTACAGACCAATATCAAATCTTCCTTTTCTCTCTAAGATCCTTGAGAAAGTAGTCGCCAATCAACTGTGTGACTTTCTCAACAATAACAGTCTACTTGAGGACTTCCAGTCAGGATTTAGAGTACATCATAGCACAGAGACAGCTCAAAATTACAAATGACCTTCTTATTGCTTCTGACAAAGGACTGGTTTCTGTACTTGTTCTGCTAGATCTTAGTGCTGCATTTGACACCATCAACCATGAGATTCTAATATGTAGAGTGGAAAAATTAATTGGCATCAAAGGAAACGCATTAAGCTGGTTTAAGTCCTATTTATCCAATCGATCTCAGTTTCTGCATGTCAATGAAAAATCCTCCAGGCACACTGAAGTTAAATACGGTGTTCCTCAAGGTTCTGTGCTCGGACCAATTCTTTTCAACTGATATATGCTTCCTTTAGGCAACATTATTAGAGGACACTCTATAAACTTCCATTGTTATGCTGATGATACTCAGTTATATCTATCGATCAAGCCTGAAGAAACCAATCAGCTAGTTAAACTCCAGGCATGTGTGGATGACATAAAATCCTGGATGACCTGCAATTTCCTGATGTTAAACTCCGATAAAACGGAAGTTATTGTACTTGGGCCTAAACTCCTCCGAAGCTCGCTGTCTAAAGATATAGCGACTATTGATGGGATTGCCATCGCCTCAAATACTACTGTAAGAAACCTTGGAGTTATCTTTGATCAGGACCTGTCCTTTGACTCGCATATTAAACAAACCACGAGGACAGCCTACTTTCACCTGCGTAACATTACTAAAATTAGGCCAATGCTGTCTCAAAAAGATGCAGAAAAACTCGTCCATGCATTTGTTACCTCAAGGCTGGACTATTGTAATTCTTTATTATCAGGCTGCTCTAATAAATCTCTTAAATCTCTCCAGCTGGTTCAGAATGCTGCAGCTCATGTTCTGACTAAAACCAGAAGAAGGGATCACATTTCTCCTGTATTAGCTTCTCTGCACTGGCTGCCAGTAAAATCCAGAATAGAATTTAAAATCCTTCTCCTCACTTACAAGGCTCTTAATGGACTGGCACCATCATATCTTAAAGAGCTCATTAAACCCTACTGTCCTCCTAGAGCACTACGCTCTCAGAATAAAGGGTTACTTGTAGTTCCTAAAGTCTCCAAAATTAGAACAGGGGCCAGAGCTTTCAGCCATCAAGCTCCTCTTCTGTGGAACCGTCTTCCGGTTCTGGTTCGTGAGGCAGACACTGTTCCCACATTTAAGAGTAGGCTTAAAACCTTTCTCTTTATCACCGCTTATAGCTAGGGCTGGCTCAGGTTTTCCCTGAGCCAGCTCTTGGTTAAGCTGCTATAGGCCTAGACTGCTGGGGGATTATAGTGACACACTGAGCCCCCCTCTCTCTCTCTCTCTCTCTCTCTCTCTCTCTCTCTCGCGCGCGCGCTCTCTCTCTCACTGTGTATGTTCCCCCGGAGTCCCTGTGCTCTCTTACCTAGCAGGTCTCCCTGGACCGTGGTGGAACCTGATCCGGACTGCACCGATGTTGTGGTCTTGTTTGCCTCTTACCGCCTGTATTTTTAATTAAAGTAATTCACTAAAATCGGCATCTCTACTGTCACTAACTTGACTACTCCCGGGATCACTCCTGGGAGTCTGGCTATGCTTTCTGGTCCAGCAGGGTCCACTGAGGTCCTGACCGATGCAGACTGCTAACTGGCCTGATGCTGGAAACACCACATTGTAGCTCCACCTGCCCGCTGTGTGACTGCTCAACTACTCCTGCTTTCTGGTTTACGGCAACGTGGTTGGGATGAATCCATCTCGGCGTAGCTGTGCCTGCTGCCATGGACTACTACTGTTGATACTATTGCTTCTGTTAATACCACCACTACTGTTAATGCTACTACTACCATACTACCAACACCAAATGCAGTTGGAACCCAAGGGCCTGGGCTGCACGAGATTTCTGCCTAAAAGCCTATTAAGGCAGTTTTTTCTCGCCACTGTTGCTGTAACGCTTGCCCCTGGGTGATGTTGGGAATTTGAAATTGTGTTGACTCTTGAAATTTTGAGCGTATTCTAGTCCTGCTCAATGTGTTAAGTGTCCTGAGATGACTTCTGTTGTGATTTGACACTATAAATAAAATTGAATTGAATTGAATTGAATATTGACATACTGTCTGTGTGTCTGGTTCTCAAGCTGCACTGTGGCACAGAGGAAAAGGCTCCAGGGGGTCATAAAGGCAGCGCAGAAAACCACCGGCTGCCCTCTTCCCTCTCTGGACGAACTGCACAGCTCCCGCTGCCTTAAAAAAGCTAAATCCGTCCTGCAGGACTCATCACACCCCGGCCACAAACTGTTTGAACTACTGCCATCAGGCAGGAGATACAGGTCTATGAAAACAAGAACAAACAGACTACAAAACAGTTTTTATCCAACAGCCATAACCTCACTAAATGTTGCTACCAGAGCATAGTTGTGTTGTGTATCACATCTGTGTAGGCACATTTATAAATGTGAATGTTTGTGTGGGTGTGTCTTATGTGTTTTTTTTATTTTTTTAGTGTACTTAGTTGATTAGTTTTTATAGTTTTTATTTATTTATTTATACGTACTATCTCAATGTGATGTTTTTGCACTGAACAAGGACTGCACTTAATTTCGTTGTACTTGTTACAATGACAATAAAGATATTCTGTTTTGTCAGACAAGGCTTCGGCCTGGGCTTTAGCAGTGTCAGACAGTAACTCACCCCTGTGTAACTCTTTTCCTTTATTTACTGCGGAGTTGAGGAATATTTTTGACCACCCTTTAAAGGGCAGGGAGGCCAGTAATCGGCTCCTCACCTTACAGCAGGGGTCCAGCCCGGTCTCCCACTACGCTATTGATTTTCGCATTCTTGCTTAAAAAACAAGAAGAAGAAGAAAGAAACCAATCGTTGTGAAGGCATTGAATCTCTAGTAAGGCTGGGTGGGATGAGATAGCTCTGCAGGGGGCTTTTCGTAGGGGCTTAAGTGAGGAGATCAAGGATGAGTTAGCGGCTAGGGATGAAACATCATCTCTAGATGAGCTAATTTCCCTAGCTACTCACTTAGACAACCGCCTCCGTGAGAGACGCAGGGAGAAAGCAGCCAGGTTTAGTCCTCCCTTTCCCCCCTCTCGGACCTGGTCTGTTTGGCCACCTGCTCCTCCAGCTCCTGATCCACCGGTCCCCGGTGGCTCCTTAGCCGCGGCACCATCACTCCCAAGCGCTGAGGAACCCATGCAGCTGGGTAGGACGAGGCTCTCCCAGGTCGAGCGCCTACGGCTGTGCGGCTACTGTGGTCAGGCTGGCCACCCTCTTTCCCTGTGTCCTGTCCTGCCAAAAGAGCGGGCTCACCAGCCACAGGAGGGGCACTGGTGAGCCATACCTCCGTCCCTTCATCCCCTCCTCGCCGTCTTCAGCTTAAAGGTACTGTTTCTTTGTGCCAAGTGTCCCTTCCTCTGCAAGTTCTCGTGGATTCTGGTGCTGATGACAATTTTATTGACTCTGGTCTTGTCTCCCAGTTTAACCTGCCCTCAGAACCCTTACCTTCAGCTAAGGACATTGTTGCCCTCGACGGGAGGCTGTTAGGCCGCGTCACTCACCGCACCGGTCCCCTGTCTCTGCTCCTCTCCGGTAACCACCATGAATCCATTTATTTTTTTATTATTACCTCACCTTCCGCCCCTCTAGTGTTAGGTCTCCCCTGGTTAGTTCTACACAATCCCCACATCGACTGGCCCACCTCTGCCGTCACCAACTGGAGCCTTTTTTGTCACTCTCACTGCCTTCACTCAGCTATTCCTGCCACAGTCTCGTCCTTGTCATCCCCACCTAGACCAGTTGACCTTACCTGTGTCCCTGTTCAGTATCACGACCTCCAGGAGGTTTTTAATAAAGTCCGCGCCCAATCCTTGCCACCTCACAGGCCCTATGACTGTGGCATAGATTTACTCCCTGGCGCCCCCTTACCTTCCAGCAAACTGTACAATCTCTCCAAACCAGAAAAGATAGCCATGGAGACATACATTACATACTCCCTAGCTACTGGCCTTATTCGTCCTTCGTCCTCTCCGGTGGGGGCGGGTTTCTTTTTTGTGGACAAAAAGGACAAATCCCTGCGCCCCTGTATTGATTACAGGGGCCTAAATTACATTACCATACAGAATAAGTGCCCTCTTCCCCTCATTGACTCCGCCTTCAGCTCCCTTAATGAGGCCACTGTCTTCACTAAGTTGGACCTTAGGAACGCGTACCATCTGGTACGAATTAGGGAAGGAGACGAGTGGAAGACTGCTTTTAATACACCCCTAGGACATTTTGAATACTGTGTCATGCCATTCGGACTTACTAATGCACCTGCTGTTTTCCAAGCCCTTGTTAATGATGTCCTGCGTGACATGCTGAATAAGTTTGTGTTTGTTTACCTGGACGACATTCTTATTTTTTCCCGGTCTCTTGAAGAGCATGTTCAGCAGGTCAGACTTGTGTTGCAGAGGCTCCTGGAGAACAGACTTTATGTCAAGGCTGAGAAATGTGAATTTCATGTGTCATCTGTTCAGTTCCTTGGTTTTGTGGTGGAGAAGGGCCAGATCAGGACCGACCCTGCCAAGGTTCAGGCAGTGGCCGACTGGCCCACTCCTACAACCCGTAAGCAGTTACAGAGGTTTCTGGGGTTCGCTAACTTTTATCGGAGGTTTATCAGAAACTACAGTAGTGTCGCCTCCCCGCCAACTAAGTTAACCTCAGTTAAGACTGCCTTTTTGTGGTCCCCGGCAGCGTACGCTGCTTTTGACAGGTTGAAGTGCTTGTTTTCCTCTGCTCCTGTGCTCTTTCACCCAGACCATGCTGCTCAGTTCGTGGTGGAGGTCGACGCCTCGGACACAGGAGTCGGAGCTGTCCTCTCGCAGCATTCTGCCTCTGACCGAAAGCTACATCCCTGCGCCTTTTTCTCCCGCCGACTCACGCCGGCGGAGAGAAATTATGATGTGGGGAATCGGGAGCTTCTGGCAGTCGTGCTAGCGCTCCAGGAGTGGAGGCATTTGCTGGAGGGGGCCACCTTTCCCTTCGTAGATTGGACCGATCACAAGAACCTCTCCTATCTCTGCTCTGCCCGCAGGTTGAACTCTCGCCAGGCCCGGTGGGCTCTGTTCCTGGGCCGCTTCAACTTCAGCCTAACCTACCGGCCCGGCTCCAGGAACACCAAGCCGGATGCCTTGTCTCGCCAGTTTGACTTTCTGGAGGAGGAGCCATGCGGGGAGACCATCCTGCCATCATCATGTGTGGTTGGAGCTGCCAGGTGGGAGGTCGAGAGGTTGGTCCAGGAGGCTCGAGGGGATCACCCGGATCCGGAGGGCTGCCCACCCGGGCGGCTGTTTGTGCCACCGCCGGCCAGGTCCCCAGTACTCCAGTGGGGACACGCCTCCAAGGTTGCTTGCCACCCTGGTTTTCACCGCACCCTAGCCCTCTTGCAACAGCGTTTCTGGTGGCCCTCCATGTCAGCTGACACCAGAGATATACGTCGCCGCCTGCTCCGGCTGTGCCCGCAGTAAGGCCTCTCACCGCCCCCCAGCTGGCTTCCTTCGGCCCCTTCCCATTCCCCACAGGCCTTGGTCTCATATCGCGGTGGACTTCGTCACAGGCCTGCCTCCATCTGAAGGTAACACCACCATACTAACTATTGTTGATAGATTCTCTAAGGCTGTGCACTTCGTTCCCCTGTCCAAGCTTCCCTCAGCCCTGGAGACCGCCACTCTGCTCATCCAACATGTGTTCCGACTGCATGGCATTCCTCAGGACATTGTTTCAGACCGGGTACCCCAGTTTTCGTCACGGGTTTGGCAAGCCTTTTGCCGGGCCCTGGGGGCAGAGTTGAGATCCCAGGTCCTACAGTGGGGACACAACTCCCGTCTTGCTTGCCACCCTGGATCCACTCGGACCTGCCATCTGCTCACCCAGCGGTTCTGGTGGCCGTCTCTAAAGAGGGACGTTCGAGAGTTTGTTCGTGCCTGTCCCACCTGTAACCAAAACAAGTCATCCAACCAGCCCCCAGCTGGCCTACTCCAGCCACTACCTGTGCCCTCACGACCTTGGTCGCATGTCTCTCTGGACTTTGTTACTGGCCTACCCCCATCTGACGGCATGACTGTCATCCTCACTATAGTGGATCGTTTTAGCAAGATGGCACACTTCGTCCCCCTCCCGAAGCTGCCATCTGCCAAGGAGACCGCCCAGGTGGTCCTAGACCACGCCTTCCGGATACACGGGTTGCCAGGGGATGTCGTCTCGGACCGGGGTCCGCAGTTCGCTTCCGCCTTCTGGAAGGAGTTCTGCCATCTGCTGGGGGCCACAGTCAGTTTATCCTCTGGATTTCACCCCCAGTCCAATGGCCAGTCGGAGCGGGTAAACCAGGAGCTAGAGAAGGCACTCCGTTGCATGGCATCTTCCAACCCCCGGGCCTGGGCAAAATGCACACAACTCTCTTACCTGCTCTGCCACTGGCATGTCACCCTTCCAGTGTGTGTATGGCTACCAACCGCCTCTCTTCGCCAGCCAGGAGGGGGAGGTCACCTGTCCATCAGCCCTGGCCTATGCCCGACAATGCCGCTGTACCTGGTCTCAGGCCCGCGCCACACTCCTCAGATCTGCCACCAGCTACGCCATCGGGGCCAACCGTCGGAGGACTCCGGCACCGACCTACCAGGTGGGCCAGAAGGTGTGGCTGTCGGCCAAGGACCTGCCACTCAGAGTTGAGTCACGAAAGCTGGCTCCACGGTTCCTTGGTCCATTCCCCATCCAGAGGATCATCAGTGCAACTGCTGTCCGGCTCCAACTACCCAGGTCCATGAGAGTGCACCCCACGTTTCATGTCTCCAAGATAAAGCCAGTTTACGAGAGCCCGCTGGTTCCGGCTGCACCCCCTCCTCCTCCTCCGCGTCTCGTAGACGGAGGTCTGGTCTACTCCGTCCGACGACTGCTTCGGTCCAGGCGACGGGGCAGAGGAATTCAGTAACTGGTGGACTGGGCAGGTTACGGTCCAGAGGAAAGGACCTGGGTGCCTGCCAGACGGATTGTGGATCGGACTCTCATCACTGAGTTCCATCGTCGGCATCCTGACCAACCCTCTGTCCAGCGTGGCCGCCCAAGGGGGTCCCGACGTGTTACCTGTCCGACACCTGAAGCTGGGCCGGACCCGGCACCTGACCTGGATTCTGATCGATCAGAGGAATTCTGACCCTCCGCCGGCTTCCCCCTCCGCCCGCCCGGCTTGGTGATGCTTCTTGGGGACTTCTGGGGCCGTCCCTTAGGGGGGGGGGTTCTGTCATGAGCTCTCTCTCTCTGCCTGGTAACTCACTAATTGAATTCATTAGCTCCACCTGTCTCTGCTCTGCTCCCGTTTACCTGCCAGCTGCATTGCATTTCCCACTCACCACCTCCAGTATAAAGAGTCCTGCTTTTCAGCTCGGCCTTGTCAGACCGTCTGCGAAGTTGCTTACGTATCGTGCTTCACCGGCTTTACACCCTGACTCCTCTACAACCCGGACCTGCCTGTAAACCTGCCTGATCTTCTGCCCTGGAAAACCCGACCTGCCTTCTCCTCTGAACCAGCCTGATCTTCTGCCCTGGAAAACCCGACCTGCCTTCTCCCCTGAACCTGCCTGATCCTCTGCCCTGGAAGACCCGACCTGCCTTCTCCTCTGGACCTCCCTGATCTTCTGCCCGGTAAACCGACCTGCCTTTCTGTCTTCTGACTACGATCACTGCTTTGCCCTGAACTGCACTACTGCCTCGACTAATCTGTCCTGTTGTGTGTGTGTTCCCCCCCAGGATTCCCAGCCCCTCTGCGGGTCAGCACGGACGCTCCACCACCACCTGCACGAGACGTCTCTGGGGAACGCACACACACAGGCTCACGACATCGCACTCCCTTTCCCCCTCTGGAACCCTCAATAAAACTCTTAAAACGTGACGCACTTGTGGTCCTCATCTGTCTGGTCCGTGACACCTCCCCCTTTCCTGTCTACCTCTACTGTCTACTATCAAATAAAAAGGCAAAAAGCAAAAAATATATACTTAAAAAACAACAACAAAAAAACAGCACTTCTCCTCAAATACAAGAAACCATATGGAGATAAGGTTTCTGCCTGGCAGCAAAAGTATGAAGCTTCATCTAAACTGTAAACAATTAACTGCTATTTACAATAAATGGACAAAACTGTACATTCTTAATTCTTCATACATATACTACATAGTTATAGTGAACATAAAGCGACAAACAAACATGAGAGGGAGACAGTAGTCTCAAGACAAACTTACCTATCACAGTGTCTTTTATCTGGAGGTTCTGGAAGCCAATCTTCCCATTTATGCCTCGCATGTTTATACTCTTGGCCAGAGAGTGTGATAGAGTCGCACCCATGATCCTCTTCACACACTCTTTTATATCTCCTCCCCCTTTAAGAGCCAGCGCATTTCTCTGTAAATTGATATTTCTTTGTTAGTTGATAGTTGTATCATTGCACTACTGTTCATACAGCACACCAAAAATCATTGCTTACGATATTGACTGCCCACAATCTTGAAAACTTGATAATCTAAATGAAAAAAATATTATAGTGCCACATGCCATTTTGTCTTGTGTTATAAATGAAGCACACACATTTATTTAACAGGCACAATACATACTACACGGCCACAAACAACTGGGAAAATGTAATGTATATACAGGGTTTTTTCTGCATTATAAATTTTGAGGCGGCCGCCTCGCTGAAATTGAAAATCAATGTAGCTCTATGGAAGCTCAGTGGCGCCGTTTTCAACTCAGTTCAACTCGACCGCAGCAGAAAGGGTGCGTTTGATTTCAGCTCCGGGCCGCAAATGACGCTGACGCGCTGCTTGTGTGCATGCGGGGCTCATAGGGGCACCGCTCCATTCAAACGCTGTGCTGAGCATGAACGCACCCCACCGGTGCAGAGCTTGAAGAGAGAGAGAAGGAGACGCGAGGGGTGTAGGCTACTGCGAAGCGAGTTTAGTGGGTTAACGAGGTATGTTGAGTCTAAAGCCAGGCTCTCCTGTACTACAAAGGTGGCTCTCTTTTAACCCGGCAGGATCACCATGGTAACTTATGCTTAGCTCATAACCTGGTCCCGACCAGATATTCTTACCAATTGGATTTTGAGGTCAGGGGTTGTTGTGAGCCGCTCCTCAAGTTTCTCAAGAGACTCGCGATCTGTCAATGGCAGCAGATTTTGTTCGATTCCTATCTCCTCCTCAGTGACGGACTTCAATCCTTGCACAGTTGTGAAAATGATTTTCATTTGGTCCATCATTATCTGTTGATTTGCAAGAAGATTTCGCAGGAGAGCTAGGAAGGAAAAAAAGATTTTGTGGATAAGTAGAGATAGAGAACATATAGAGATTGTGCAGTAGACAACAAATTACCGTTATGAATGAATAAAATGCTCACACGTGTCAAGATCTGTTTGTGGTCTTAATGGCTGTGGCTCGGTCCCTCCCTGGGTGAGATCAGGTGACGAAATACATCTGTGGTGCAGCTTTGAGGATGCATGGCTTCTTTGGTCAGGGCTAGAGGATGCATGGCCTCTGTGGTGCAGCTTTGAGGACCCACGGCTTATTTGGTCAGGACTAGGGGATGCATGGCTTCTGTGGTGCAGCTTTGAGGACAGACGGCTTATTTGGTCAGGACTAGGGGATGCATGGCTTCTGTGGTGCAGCTTTGAGAACAGCTCATGGCAGCCTATCACAGATGTTAATAATTAAAATCTGAATCACTTTCACTGTTTGTTTCAATCTCGTAATTTATGTATTTTGTAACGTTACAATCGACCTAATACGGCTTGGCTTGGCTTTATTCGCTGACTTCATGCGGCGAGGATAGGATAGACGATAGTAATTAAGGTTTCAAACATTTAGTAAATGGGGTAATTTGAATGTCGACAAGATAACATGCAAAAATTAATAAAAAGAAACAGTAACGTTACCGCAAACATACCTTCAGTCCTCAGTCGACTTCCCGCACAATCCTCAAAGAGAAGCCGTCGCTGTTGGCTTTCCCGATGCATTCACAGGCAGTGGGAAACTTCACTGCTCTAGGCAGTGGGGAACTTCACTGCTCTAGGCAGTGGGGAACTTCACTACTGTCATGGCCTCAAATTGAAAGGAAACTTTTATCAAATGTTTTAATGCAAAAATACTACAGATTGAGGTAATTACTCCCATATTAAATAATTAGTTCATATATAGTTTTAAGCAGAGTGAAGAATACATAATCATAAAGGGATTAGGAAGTTATACATGTATTAATAATTATTATTTATTCAGTTTCAGGAAATCAGTAATTCCTGCCTGCATTGAACGCAGCAGTGTTTTTGGAGGGAGTTTGGAGGTGCAGGTGCATTGAAAGCTCCCCTCCCCCACCCTGATTTGCAGCTGACCTGACTGTGAACTTTCAGAGGAGCATGTAGTACTTATTAGGCACTTATTCAATCTGAGATACAGAGCAGCACAAGTCTGAACTTTTTAAATGCTGTTTATCTTTAATAGGGATTTTCACATATTTTATACCAGATATGTATATTTAAATTACTATTGAAAATAAAATAAAAAATACAATTAGAATTTTTCTTTTCTATTAAATTTTGTTACTTGTAAAAAATGACTTATCATGGAAGGCTGAATATTGAGACAATATTTAGGAAAGACTGATATTTTAGCTCTGGCAGCTCATTGTAGTGACACTGAAGGTCAGTTTCTAAGCCTGTTGAGTGGCATCCTATGGTGGCATCCCCTCCCCCACCCTGAGTCCTCTCTTAACAGCCTTAGCTTTGAAGTCTGTCTTCTCCCTCTCACTAGAGAGATTTCTGCTGCTGCTCGGGAAATTGCCTCCATACAGAATTGGGGGATCATACGTCAGTCCAACCACCCAAAAGTCTGACTACCCATTAATCCGAGTTACTTTACAGTGTTAGGGTTAGGTTAAGGGTAATGTAATCAAATAATGCCCTATTTGCATATTTAAATATACATTCATGGAAACCAATACAAAGGATGTTCTTATTCATGTCAGTGATCAACCTGTGAAGTTTCATTGAGATATCTCTTAGTTTAAATGCCCTATTCACCTCAATTATACAGGGGCTAATATTGTGGTGGCCATATTGGATTTCCAGCAAAAAAATAACTGAGTTGTCCATATAGGTTGTAATTCTACTGGGTCATAGATATTTTTCTGGTAGCCAACCTTTTATAACATTGCAAATGCAGCACCCCGGGTGGATCATCTTATTTGTCCTCCAACTTGCCAATCATTCTGAGGAAATGCTCATGTCACGCTGTCATGCATGCTCTTTCCTGGCTCGTTTCCACTAGCTGCACGTGCACTTTGATTATTTATGTGCCCCATGAGATGTCTGCGAGGAATTTTACCCCAGTTGGTGTGACAGTGGAGCTTTACCGGCTGCCCGGTGGATGGTGCAGCGGGGGCTCCACCGGCTGGGGCCGCACAGTAAAGCCGGGGGCATGGAGGGGGTGAAAGGGGAGGCTATACAGTAGGATATACAGTAACATGTTTTAATAAAAGTATTTTAAACATGCACAGAACAGTAACACTCTTGCATAAAAGGTATGCCCCAGTGGTCAGCGTAATCCGACTCGAAGCAGACTGGTGCATTGGTGTGCAGATTAAGAGGAATAACAGAGAGTTTGTCATCCTGAAGGCACAAGAGCACAAATTTAACCGAAAAAGTGAGCACAGCGCCTAAAAACTCTCTCTCTCTTTTTTTTCCAACATCGCGTCATATTACGTCACGAGAGGGAGTTGTATGCTAGCCGCTGCCATAGCTTAGTGTGGGAGCAGATGGCTATCTGTCAGAGTGATCGTATTATCGTGAGTCAGTGTGTTTACAGCAGGTTTGGATTGCGTTATCATGGACATGGTAAATTATTGAGTTTGTGGTGGTTTCACAAACTCCAGCCTGTCACGACATCGAGTCCACCGGTTTCCTAACAGAAAAAAAACGGTGCTACCTTCCGTGCCTGGGTTCGTGTTGTGCAGCTGAAGAGATGGGGCTTCACCTCTGGGTAAACTACGAAAAACTTGGTTGTGTGTCGCTCACTTTAAACCAGAGGATTATCACTCCAGCGATCTGATGGAGTTCAACTGGGATTCCGAAGCAAGAACTGTGCGTTGATAACTCCACAGAGGCTTTTCATACTCATAACACTGTTTTTTTTTTTTAAATGGGTCAGATGGTATATTTCTTTTGATTATTAATGGATATAACCGTTTTTTACAATCTGGACCTTATTTCTAGCATAAAATACGATCATTTACTCACCCAGATAACTTTGGTGTCATTACAAGTCGTTCCAATGAAATTAGGGTTAGGGGGTTAACCTAACCTGCAATATGCTCTTTAAGTCTTTTAGACATGTGAAAATTAAAAAAAATTTGAAGACCTCACATGCACAGGGATGACCTTTCAAGTTTCTGAAGGTTCTATGGGCTGGGGACTTTACAAACTGCAGAGGCCATGTCAGGATTTCAGCCTTCTCGGACAAAGCTTTGATCATTTATTAAAGAAAAGGGATTGTCTTGCCTTTTTAAAATTCAAATGTGTTGGGGCGGTGTTTAGTTCAGTTGGTAGAGCACCCGCCCCATGTGTTGAGGCTATAAGCCCAAGTAATGCTTCCGCGTCGACACAACACAAGGGGGCTTGCGGACCCCTTACGTCCTTGCGGACCCCCCTTACGTCCAACGCAAGGGCCTGACGTGCACCTCCCAAAAATCCTAGACGCGCGTAGAGGCGACGCAACACCAACGCAGCAACATTGGCTGTGAATGGTCCGCAAACTACATCCGCTGGAGACCGCTATCCGGTTTCCACTCATAAACACCGCCATTTAAACTTTTAAAAGGCTACTTTTATTGTTTTCACCTCGTTTTATTGTTTGCACCTTGTCGCTTTTGCACAAAGAAATAAGACACCAAGTTCTGAAAAATTGTGGATGTTTAAAGCCGGAAGGTAAACAAATAGGCTATAACGAGGCTAACGACGATATACGTCAAGAGTTTCAGTAGTCTTTACAAAAATCATAGCGCCCTTTAACGGTGTGGCATTGAATTGCATTTCGACACGTAAACCCAACGCAGAACCATCACGGTCTCCCAGCAACTGCGTGGCCATTGCGTGATCACTACGCGGAAGCAAAACCGAGCCTATAGTCCTCACTGCAGGCCCCGCCCCCCGCCCTATCCTGCCTGTCATTCCCCCTCTCTGCCTCCCATTTCCTGTCACTCTCTGAACTGTCCTATCAATTAAAGGCATAAAAGCCCCAAAAATATACTTAAAAAAAAAAAAATTCAAATGTGTAAAACCTGTCTTTTTTTTCTTCTTTTTTTTATTTTTTTTACCTTAAATAGTCCCCTTTGACCCTATAGTCACAGTCACTCTACACTGTTAGAAATTACCAGCATTTCACAATAATTAACAGTATTATTTTACAGTAACTTGTTGTAATTTAGTTCCCCTGTAATATCCAAATGAATACCTGTAAAAACTACAGTATCTTTGGATTTTTACAGCATCTAACTCTAATTTTACAGTAAAATCCTGCAATCAAAAAACCCCTGTTATATCACAACAAGGTCTGTAATATCACAGCGACACAGTAAAAAAATGCAAGGATTTCACATTATTCAACAGTATTATTACAGTGAAATACTGTATTGAACTATACCCTGGGAAGTCACATGACATAACCGAACTTGGTTTGAACTGAAGGCGAGGCGGTTTCCCTCTTCTCATCTCGGCTGAATGGAGAAGGTGAGCAGCATGGATAACTCTGTTTGCAGCACTTACACCCATGTAATATGATAATAATATTTACTTTCACATGAACGTTATTCGCATGACACAGATCATATTTTGTTAGCAAGTGCCCGAAATTGTTGAACGTTATCTCACAGCATTTGCTAATAGCAGTAGTAATAATACTAGCTAGCAAACGGCTGCTAGCACGATTAGCAACGATTTGCTACCTGAGATAAGAACAATAAGACGAGAGAGAAATAAGAAGGAAAACGAACGGGAAAGTAAGTGAAAAAGTTCGTGTTTAATGTCGCTACGTGTACTTTTCAATGTGTTATATGGTTAGAGCATGTAGCCCAGGTTTGATTTGAAGCTGAACTGGTCAGTAGCGGTAAGGACTGTTACCGGTACTGTTGTCGTCATGTTCGCTCGCAGGGTTGGTCTGCTCTGGGTTAGCGTGTGCTGGGGGTACATGGAAGTGTTTTGCTGCATATTAGCGTAACGTCGCCGTCACTGTTCTCCTCTCATGAGTGGTCTTTCCACACCGAGACAGTGGGTTACCCGTGTGAGCCGAAGCTAACAATACACCCGCATCCTCCAGTTCAGCTTCATATCAAACCGGGGCTACGTGGCCGAACATAACGCACTGAAAAGTACACGTAGCGACATTAAGCACAAACTTTTTCACTTACTTTCCCGTTCGTTTTTGACTCCAGAGCAAAAGCGGTTTTGCCGAACGGTAGCCGATCTAAGCAGGCTAATGACGAGCTAGTCTATGGGGCATGTAGCGGCTCCCTGCATCGCCTGAGATATTCCACATAGACCAGCTCCTCGCCATGCATGGATAGGCTACTATTCTGCAAAAACGCTTTTGCTCTCGGTCAAGTTTCAGCTAGGGATAATATTGCCGTACACAGGTGATGTAACTCCAAAAATGTCCATTACGTTTTATGTACAGATCATGTTTTTTACAACATACTCATGATCATAATCTGCATTCAAACTGAAATTCATATTGTTGGTTGCCTTTGTGTAATTTCTCCTTTTTCTTTTTTTCTAGGTCATCAGATGGTGAGGCTTACCATCTTGTTCAGTGTCAGGCTAAGAGTGAGGAGAAATAGATCAGGTAGGTGACGAGTTAAAATGCCCCACAATGTTCCACTGTAAATTGGTTGGATGTGAGCATGTGTATGAGAATGTGTATAACTTTGTTCAGCACACAAAACAGTATACTTTCAGTGTGGGGTGCCTGACTGCTACAGAAAACACACGGGACTGCAAATTCATGTTTAGGCAGCAGGGGTCCTACCTGCAGGCTGCTGGGCCTATACCACCTGACCCATCAGCTCTACCACCTGACCCATCAGCTCTACCACCTGACACATCCTTGAAATGTAAAGATTTTTTATTCAAATATTTAAAATGTAAAATGAGTGATTACATTAGACGCCATTTATTACCTTTTATGATTTACTACCTCTGACAATGAACAATATTTATCCTTTAATGTTAAATCCATGCTATTGTGTGTTACTATGTTACAGCCATGTGTCACTGCTGTGGACATTAGTACTCCAGAACACCCCAGCACCTCCTGCTTGATCATTCAAGGTAATGTTACTTGGATCTAGTATCGACATTTCTAACTCAGTATTTTGTTTTGATTCTAGAAATCTACATCACCACAATAAATAATAATAATGATAACAAATTACATTTGTATAGCCCTTTGTGTCTGAAGCAGATCTCAAAGAGCTTAACTCTGCCCAAGGACATGATGGTATTAAAAGCAGTCTTGTGAAAGAAACAATAGACTACATTATCCATCCTCTAACCCATCTTTTTGCTTTATCTCTTCAGTCTGGTATCGTCCCCCAAGAACTCAAAATTGCGAAAGTCATACCAATATTTAAATCTGGTAATACAAAGGACTTTGGCAACTATCGCCCAATATCCATATTACCATGTTTCTCTAAGATTGTGGAAAAATTGGTATATGTAAGAATCTCCAAGCACTTAGTTGCTAACAATATACTGTATGACCATCAATATGGATTTCGCAGGAAATATTCCACTGAGCATGCATTGCTACAATTAGTCAACAACATATCCTCAGCACTGGATGGTAAAAAAATTGCCCTTTGTGTTTTTCTTGATTTCAGTAAAGCATTTGATACCGTCAATCATAAAATTCTCATCTCAAAGCTCAATAGATATGGAATCCAGAATGTTGCTCTAAATTGGCTGATCAATTACCTCTACAATAGAGAGCAGTTTGTTCATTTTAATGGTGTTTCATCTACCAAATCAAGTATTCTTTTTGGAGTCCCACAGGGGTCGATCCTGGGCCCTTTATTATTTTTGATTTATATTAATGACTTGCCTAGATCATGTAATAACTTCCTCCCCTTATTATTTGCCGACGACACTAGTCTTATAGCTATTCATGATGACTTCAAGTCTCTCATTGCATGTGTAAATGATGAATTAGCAACTGTTTCAAACTGGTGCCAGATCAATAAGCTAACTCTCAACGTAAATAAATGTAACTTCATGATCTTCTGCAACAAAAACAAATCTCACGCAAAAGAAGAAGCCAAAATACTAATCAATGGAGTTGAAATCCTCCAAGTACCTTACACCACTTTTCTAGGTGTTACTTTGAATGAAGGTCTAAACTGGAATAATCATATCAATCAAGTTTGCAAAAGATCAATGAAAATGCTTGGTATACTGAAAAAGGTTTCTCCTCTGATCAATTCGTCTGCTCATGTGACTTTATATTATAGTTTTTTATTTCCATATTTGAATTATTGTAATATTGTCTGGTCTGCAACTTATCCAACCTACCTGAACAAACTACTGTTAATTCAGAAAAGATTTCTAAGAACGATCTCTCGCTCCAGTAGACTAGAACCATCTGCACCCCTATTTATGAAATATTCAATATTGCCCATTCATAAACTTAATGTCTTCCATTCATGCTTGTTTGTGCATAAGTTTATCAACGCTAAACGAAATCTTCCTGACACTTTTCAAAATTGTTTTACTTTTTCATCTGACCTCCATTCATATTCAACTAGGCATAGTGGCAATCTTCATTTACCCTTCTGCCGAACATCTGGGCATCAATCTAATATTACTTTTAGAGGTCCAAAACTTTGGAATGGTTTGGAGGTGGTTCTGAGGTCAACAACATCTTATACATCCTTTAGAAAGTTACTGAAAAAACACCTCATGTCATAATCTTCAGTGTTATTTTTCTGTTAATGTTAATTATGCATCCTTTTTCTTTTTCTTTTGTTTGTTTGTGTTTCATAGTTTTTCTATGTTGCACTGTACATTTTATTGTTTCATTTCTAATTTTATTTTCTGTATATCTCATTGTTTATCTTGAATTAATGTAATTCTATGATGAAGGGAGTGGAACTTTGTACACGCCTTCTAGGCTTCGTTCCCTCCTTGCACTGTTTTAAAATTGTGCTAAATAAATAAATCAAATCAAATCAAATCAAAGAGCTCATAACACATGATGTTGTATCTATTCATTTTCAGGTGACATGATGAAGCCCTCTGGATGGCTGATATCCATCGAGGGACATGTCGTGATGGGCCCAGACCCTTTGTTTTTACACGGAGTAGCTGCTTTCTTCAGCAGCTATTAAGTCTTCAACCTCGAGTATCCTGCTGCTGGATCGGCGAGGCTAGAGTTCATTCAAAGGTATTGTATAAAGATCTCATTTAACCTTGTAATTCACATTATAGTACAGGCTTCCAACTCAATGATTGTCTTGACGTCTAAATTGCTGACAATGGAGGTACCTGAGGCTAGCCTGGTGAGACCATCCTGATCTCGCAAACTCATCCATAAATCTATTTAAAACTGAAACTATCTTTGCTTATTAACAGGTGCTTCCTGGGCATCAATCCTGGAAGAGGCTCAAAGACCAAGTAGTGGAAAACAATGAACCCTCATGTGAGCGCCCTTTTGAGGAAACCTATTGACTTTGAGTGGCCATCATAGTGAGACAGGTAGTTGACTCGCAAGTTTCTGCACAATTTCTCTGCATTTTAAGATGGCTTTGGAAAGTTTGACTAGGAAGTTGAATTTCTTGAATTCTTGAATTTCTTGACATTTGCTGTATGTTGAAAAATATTTATTTGTTAATAAATATGCCATTGGGCTAACATTGACTTTACCTCAGAGTTGTTTGTTGGGGGGGGGGGGGGGGGGGGGGTGCTTTACAACAATGCATTGTAATATCACAATACTGAAATCACAGTATATTGCTGTAATCCTTACTGTGAAAGTCATGTGTAACCCACACAGGGTTACTTGAGTGCAATCCTCTGCTCTGCCAGAGGGTGGCGCATACGCCCTGTGAATTTTATTCACTTATCCTTCTTGTCTTCGGTTGCGGAGTTGCCAAGAAAACAGGAAGAACTAGCATTGAACTCGTTGAGCCAGTTGAGCCACATGAATGTGAGCTCCTAAGGATGATCATGCAAAATTGAGTGTCATGCTAACTGTGTTAGGTCTGTTATGTTGTGAAATACTGTTCTTTTAAAATAAAACCAATCGGAGTTGCGACCTGATACTTGTTTGATATCATATAGACACGGATTCAGATTGTTTTATGTTGTTGGAAATGCTTACAAAAGATCGCTAATCGTGCTAGCTGCGAGATAATTGCGCTAGCCGAGGGCTAATCGTGCTAGTCGCGCTAGCTGCGAGCTAATCGCTAGCATGCTAATCGTTAGCATTTACATGAACTTGTCTGATTTGAACTCTGCTGCTAGCTCAACTAAGCTAGTCACCACTGTAGCAGATCATTCATAGTATTCACTCCACCAAAGGTGCGTTATACTCTGTTTGTTGACTTAGATGTAATTTAATTGGTGATTCAGTTCATTAAATTGCCATATATATACGCTGTTATGGATATGAGAAGCAGAAGTTCATTTTAACTGTTAAAAGAATAAATATATTAAAGTGTTTGGTTAAAATAGTGATGTTTAAAATGTTATTAAGATGCATAAATAGATCTAAAAGGTTAAAATTACAAATATCTGGTTTTGGAACATTCATGATTTTATTTCTATGCTGTGAGATGGAAGTACATGATTGATTGATTGATTGTTCATTTGAACTGATCTATCTTATGTGGTGTGATGTATATCTATTAATTTACATAATGATTAGAGTATTTATATCCTTAAAAGATGGTTATAACTTGATTTGACGTTTGAATGATGGAGATAGGGTGATCGGATTTGAACAGAAACGATACAATAGTAACTAATGCATTCTGTACTGTATGCATAGATTGGTTCTATAGTGAGGGAGAGATCATCCGAAACCTGACCCTGGCGGTCAGTGGCGAGCCAACCGTAGAAGTCGACTGAGTGGACCAAGAGCCCGGTGTGGCCAGCTGTGGCATTCTTGGAAGACAGAATCATCCCGATCCTTCCATTGAGATTCAGATAAGATCACACATAAATCTACCCGGGTAGTGAAAGAACATACATATACCAAGAAACACACACACTGAGGACTTAAATGGACTTTGGAGAACCCTCTTTAACTCTTCTTTAAAGGGACACCTTCTTTTGAATGTATTTATTTTTGGGCCCATTATTGTGCGCCTGTGCACTTAGGAAGCCGGCTTAGATAGGCAGGGATTGTAAATAACTGCTTATGATTTTGTATCAATATATTTCTGAAACATACCTGTTTTGTGTTGTCTGTTCTCTGCTAACCTGATATTACTTCAGGCTCCGTAGGCGTGTCTAGAATCTCCTGAAACTAGCCCAGCTTTGATTCATGACCACGTAATTTAGTCTTTAGTCGTACTCATCTCGAGACGTGGGTTACACATGCAAAAATTATCCAATAATTTATTGTGAATTCACAGTACACACTGTAAAAGTACAGGGCCTTGTTGTAATGATGTACAGCAAAAGGTTGTAATTCCCAGTAATGTACTGTAATATCACAGTAATTGCGTTGCCATAGAAGCTGTAAAGTTACAGTATACAGTTGTGCTTTTACAACAATGCATTGTAATATCACAATACTGAAATTAATTCACAGTATATTGCTGTAATCCTTACTGTGAAAGTCATGCAAAATGTATCCAATAATTTATTGTGAATTCACAGCGTAAAATTTTGCAGTGTAGGGTCTAATAAACTCAAACACAATTGGCCCATGTATCGTGTACCATCACATAAACGGTATCATCATTGCCAGACCTGGCCCACATCTGGCTAGCATACTATTTACCAGGTCAGAAAGAAGCCAAAAGTGCCGGCTTGATGCCAGATGTCTGTTACAGATCTGGGCCACATACACCTAACCACGACTGGTCCACATTTGGCATGCCATTTCATAAATGGTGCCATCACTGCCAAACTTGGCCCAGACCTGTCTGTTACAGACCTGGGCCACATACACCTAACCACAATTGGCCCACATTTGGCATGCCATTACATAAACGGTGCCATCATTGCCAGACCTGGCCCAGACCTGTCTGTTACAGACCTGGGCCACATACACCTAACCACAATTGGCCCACATTTGGCATGCCATTACATAAACGGTGCCATCACTGCCAGACCTGGCCCAGACCTGTCTGTTACAGATCTGGGCCACATACACCTAACCACGACTGGTCCACATTTGGCATGCCATTTCATAAACGGTGCCATCACTGCCAGACCTGGCCCAGACCTGTCTGTTACAGACCTGGGCCACATACACCTAACCACAATTGGCCCACATTTGGCATGCCATTACATAAACGGTGCCATCACTGCCAGACCTGGCCCAGACCTGTCTGTTACAGACCTGGGCCACATACACCTAACCACAATTGGCCCACATTTGGCATGCCATTTCATAAACGGTGCCATCACTGCCAGACCTGGCCCAGACCTGTCTGTTACAGACCTGGGCCACATACACCTAACCACGACTGGCCCACATTTGGCATGCCATTTCATAAACTGTGCCATCACTGCCAAACCTGGCCCAGACCTGTCTGTTACAGATCTGGGCCACATACACCGAACCACGATTGGCCCACATTTGGCATGCCATTACATAAACGGTGCCATCATTGCCAGACCTGGCCCACATCTGGCTAACATACTATTTACCAGGTAAGAAATAGGCCAAAAGTGCCGGCTTGATGCCAGATCTGGCCCAGACCTGTCTGTTACATATCTGGGCCACATACACCTAACCACGATTGGCCCGCATTTGGCATGCCATAACATAAACGGTGCCATCACTGCCAGACCTGGCCCACATCTGGCTAACATACTATTTGCCATGCCAGATGTAGGCCAGAGGTGCCGGCTTGATGCCGGATCTGGCCCAGACCCGCTTGCTATGTGGGGATATGGTCGCGACCCTGTGACGTATTTGTAGTCGGCTGCTAAGCAAAAACAAATTCTAGCCATCATGCATCGCTTCAACCCACATACAATGCGTTAGGTACATCGGGTCGAATTCGCCTACTGAAATCACAGCGCAGCAGGATTTGACTAGATTGACATAATTACCTGCGACTACCTGGCTTCTCAGGTTGCCAGAGATGGCAGCAGCGGGAGGGTAGAATGGGACGCCGGTGGAGGTTGGGACTGCACTTCCCAGAGTTCTGCGCGGGATAGAGACGCCGTCGGGGGATGTCAGAGTGACGTCTTCGGCCCGCGTCGAGGAGGAAGCGGCAGGTTCCCGGGATGTAAACACGGCGGCCTGGAGAGAAGAGCTGGAAGGTGAAGCGGTAGCGGCCTCTAAGCTTTGGATCCTGGAATTCATGCTGGAAATGGATGACTGGGTGGAAGACAGTGCTGCCATGATGGCGTCGTTTCCCGGAGCTGCAGAGGCGACTGCTGGAATCGGGGCTCTAGCTCTTTTGGCCGGCGGGGCAGCAGCTGGAGTCGGAGCGAATGCTGAGTTCCGGTAGCTGTGTTTGCGTTTGCTGAAGCTTTCCGAGGAGCGGAGACAGGAGCTGATCGGCGGGTGGAAGTTGAGACCCAGCGAAATTTAAAATAAAGCTAACAGTTCCTGGTGTGACGCTCAGACCGGAGCGGTAACATCGTTGGCAAACAGAAACTCCAGCGGCTTGGAATCGGCCAGTCATCGAGCAATGGGACATCTGTGGCGTTACCTTGCCTGCCGGGCGAGAGCTTCGACGGAGAGATGGAGCCCTCTCATCGTCGTAGATTCGTCGGCTTCCTCCGTTTCGGGGTTTTGCTGAGGCTCCGTACCGTCATATAGCCGCGGGTCCTCATCATGGACGGAGAGCGACGACATCAGCAGCAGCAGGGTGAGTACGAACGTGAATAGCGAATTCTCTTCGAACGGGAGCTCGTCTTGAAAACGCCGGCAGAGGAAGCAACGAGGGAGGTCAGGCTAGAGCAGTTTAAATAGCGCGCTCTGAATGCAATTTCCCAATAGGGAGCGGGCACGGGGAGTCAGCTGAGCCGTCAGCTGATCTCCTCGGTTTTGACAGCTACGCTGTTGCTGCTGATTTAGAGCTTGACGTCGTGGCCTGCCAGAACTAACGCTACGCTTGATTTAAGAGAGTCAGTTTAATTTTACATCAGGTCCGTTCTATGTTGGGATTGTTATTGTGTCGTCAGGAATTTCTGTACTGTACATGGCACAGTGTTTGTTTTTGCACTGCATTTTTATCTTTTTTTTCTTTGTTGGACTGTAAGAGGAAACAAACAGGCTGGCCTTTTTTATTTTTTATAATTTTATTCTATATTTTTTATTTTGCTGTGCAAAACAGTGTTTAATAAACTATATTATTAAGAATTGTAAGATATTTATTTGAGATACATGGATACATATGATTTTTATTAATCGAACAACAGAAAAATAGTCGTTAGACTAATCGTCCAATTAGTCATTAGATTAGTCGACTAATCGATAAAATAATCGCCCGATTAATCGTTTTAAAAATAATCATTTACCCCCAGCCCTACAGACCAGACTGCTACAGTGCTTTGGAAACCTAATATTACACTGTGTATGTGTGTTGTGTATGAATTATGCAGTTCATTCAGAAGTGTCGGAATGCTACAGTAATGCTGGGAAAATCATGCTGTTGTCATCATGCACACAATTTCTGTGACTATTGTTACAGACTAGTCGGGTCTATGGAGATTTAAACAGAAGTAACATGATGCTAGTCCTAACCTGGAGTGCGTGAGAAGGAGAAAGACCTTGGGAAAGAAGCAGAGCGGAGATGGACTGGTTTTCACCTAGAGAGGAGTGTGGAGGTGGGTCGGCCTACCGGAGATAGCTGGTCTTCCAGGACGACACCGCCGCCAGCTCAGACCTGTGCTCTCTCAGGAGCGGCGAGCTTCGTCTTTGGTTTTCAGTTCAAAGTTTTTAAAAGAATGATGGTGGATGGGTCTTCGTGCACCAGACTGGTTCTCAAGAGGCTCAGGTGCGTCTCGTCTTCGGACTCTCATCCCCTGCTGCGTGGCGCTCACTCAAGCCACCACTCAGCCCCCCTGCACACACAGGTGAGTCTCCTTTTCTCCAAGACCCCTCTCCAAGTGAGGTTATCTCAACCTCAGCACCGCTTAACCACACCTCTTAGATCTCTCATGAAAACCAGTCCATTAATTTGTGAAAACAGAGGGAAAAGAAAAGGAAGAAAAGGAGGAGCTACAATCCCTCTACTCCTAACATTCCTCCCCCCCTGCAACAAAAAAAAAAACCAACCCAGATCCACCCTATTTGTTTTTTTTTTCCTATTATTATTCTGTTTATCCATTTTTATAATAATTTTCTTTGCTTTCTTAAAACCTCAATATAGCCATCACATTAATACAGCACACAGGGATTGCGACTATCCATTTGAAAGGTGACGCAAACGTCTCATAAGTCTGTTAACCCAAATACCTTAAGTGCCAGCAATGATGCACTATTGCACTCCAAATCTTTTCACATACACAACTAATACGCTCACCCCCTTGACAAGGCATCTGCAATGACATTCTCTTTTCCTGGCAAATGCACCACGGTCAAGTTATATGGTTGCAAAAACAAGCTCCAACGGAACACTCTCTGACTCGATGTTTTGAACTTTGCCAGGAATGTTAGTGGGTTATGGTCAGTGAAGACCACCAGATCACCTCCAGCACTAGAGACATAAACTTCGAAGTGTTGAACTGCTAGAACAAGTGCCAGGGCCTCCTTCTCAATGGTGGAATATCGCTTCTGATGGCGATTCAGTTTCTTAGAGAAGTATGCCACGGGCCTGTCTATACCCGACACATCAGTCTGCAGTAGTACTGCCCCCACTCCAACATCACAAGCATCCACTGCCAGCTTGAATGGGGCAGAAAAGTCCGGAGCAACCAGTACTGGTTCACTAGCTAAGATAGCCTTAACCATCTCAAGAGCTTTCTGACAATCTACTGACCAGCTGAACTTGACTCCCTTTTTCAGTAGGTTTGTTAGTGGTGATGTCACAGCTGCAAAATTTGGAACAAAACGTCTATAGAAGCCACACATTCCTAACAGGCGCATTAGCTGCCGCTTCGTTTTTGGCACAGGCAGATCTAAAATGGCCTGCACTTTGGCAGTCCTAGGTCTAACAGAGCCTTGACCCACCTGGTGCCCCAAATATGTGACCTGCCCTTTTCCAATCTCACACTTAGGCAAGTTGACTACCAGCCCTGCTTGTTTAAGACAGTCAAACAGCTGTTCAATATGTTCCATATGGTCAGACCATGAAGCACTGTAACAAACCACATCATCCAAATATGTCACTGTGTTCTGTAATCCAGAGGTGACCAAATTCATTAACCTCTGAAAGGTTGCTGGGGCATTTTTCATGCCAAATGGGAGGACTTTACAGCGGTACAAACATTCAGGGGTAACAAATGCAGATACATCTTTGTCCCTTTCTGTCAAGGGCACTTGCCAGTAGCCCTTTAATAAGTCAAATTTAGACACGTATTGTGCATTGCCAATCTTATCTATGCAATCCTCCAATCTGGGTACAGGATATGCATCAGTTTTAGTTACGTTGTTTAACTTTCGGTAATCAATACAAAGGCGCACAGTTAAATCAGGCTTGGGAACAAGGACCAAAGGGGAACTCCACTCACTCGAGCCCTGCTCAACCACCCCAATTTCCTCCATGTACAGCAACTCTGATTTCACCTGAGCCCATTTCTGTGGGTTCATCCTGTAAGGATGCTGCTTAATGGGTGTTGCCTCACCAATGTCCACATCATGAGTTATTAACTTTGTCAAACCAGGTGTATCGCTGAACAGAGGCCTAAACTGCTCCACTAGCTGTACGACATCCTCCTTCTGCTCTGTGGTGAGATGACTGAGTGACTCTCTGAGATTAGCCAGGGCGCTGGAGTTCCTAAGCCTAGCTGTAACTGGCTCACCTGAACCAACCCCATCATCCTCACTCTCCCCATCCTCCACAGCAACCTGAGATGTTATACAGACTACGGACGAGTCACGAGCATAATAAGGTTTCAGAAGGTTGATGTGACAAAGCCGTGATTTTTGTCTCCGGTCAGGGGTTTCAATAACATAATTACAATCACTGACCTTCCGGACAACCTTATACGGACCATAGAACTTCACCCCCAGCTTGTGTCCACCCATGGGTAACAACACCAAAACCTGGTCTTCTATGTTAAAAGTCAGCTTCACTGCTTTTCTGTCATATTGGATTTTCATCTTTCCCTTAGCTGCTTCCAAATTACTCCTGGCCAGGTCACAAGCTGTATGCAGCCGGTCCTTGAAGTATGCTACATACTGCAGGACACCACCCCGAGCATCTGTCTGGGAAGCTGACTGCAACAGCTGCTCTTTCACCATCCTCAGTGGTCCCCTTACTTGGTGGCCATAAACGAGCTCAAAAGGGCTAAAACCAGTAGCCTCATTCACAGAATCTCTGATAGCAAACAATAAAAATGGTATTGCTACATCCCAGTCAGTTGCGTAACTAACACAGTAGGTTTTAATCATAGATTTTAAAGTCTGATGGTACCTCTCAATTGCACCCTGGGACTGGGGATGATAAGCAGATGACATGATTTGTTTGACTCCAAGCTCATGCATCACTTCCTGAAATACACCAGAAGTATAGTTGGACCCACGATCATGTTGGACCTCTAATGGTAAACCTGTCAAGCTATCTAGTGTTTGTGCAGCTTCCCTGCTTGAAAGGGATTGGTACAGACCATAGGAGGTTTAACTGGGTTCCACTCATGCAATGACCACACCGTTTTCCTTCTTTAACTCCTCTTTACTCTTCCTTTTGTATTTTCACAGGTACAGGTAAGTTGTAGCAGGTAGGTATTGCTAGGTATACTGCAAGGTAAAAAACCGGCCGTTTCTCCAGGCTTTTTATGGCTGTACCAGCGCTGCTTTTTCCACGTTTTCTAGCGCAGCTTTGCTGCTGCTGGACAGAACGCTGTCTGATTTGTTTGCGACTGGCGTTTCCTGAAAGAGTCTCTCTTCCCCTTTCTGTCCTTTCCGGTAAGGTGACGCAATGACGCGGATTTCCCAGGTAACGCTCTGAGGAGGGATTCCCCCAGCTGTCAGTCGGCGCTGCATATTAACCCCTTCATATCCAGCGGGGATTTTCCAAGTTGACTTCACACCTCCCACTCGATCTTCCAGTGGAGACACCTGGGAGGTCGCATGTTACAGGTGCAACTTGGGTCAGATGTTTAGTTCTGTTCTTTGGTGGGAAGCAAGACCACTAGTCGCCTTACGTCTCTGTGAAGAACTGCTGCTGGGATCTTTTCTTTGAATTTCTTAGATGTTCGGTGACTTACTTTTGCTCCGGTAGGCCTTGTGACAGGAACGGGGTAGCTTGGGAAGGTCCTGACATTGACGTCCCTCACAACTCCTTTGCTGTCCGAGTTGACGCTAACCACTCTTGCAATCCTGAACTGACCCCTAAGGGCGTTTTGGTCCGCCATCCAGACGATGTCCCCGACTGCCACATTTCTCTTGGAGGTATGCCATTTGTTCCTTACGAATAAGTTAGGACCAGCAAGTTGACTCCAGTTCCTCCAGAACTTGTTAACTTGCGCTTGCATTTCTTTAAGCCTTTTGTAGGGATAGTCACTGAAGTCGAATGTTCTGACATCTCCACCCTGTGATGCTCGTCCGAGCAGGAGACAGTTAGGAGTGATGAACTGGACGCTGTCTTCTCGGCTCTGTGTCCTGGCGTCAATTGGTCGTTCATTTGCAAGATTGGCAGCCGTGTAGAGAGTTGTTTGGAATTCACTCCAACTTAGGCCGGACCCTTCTCCAAGACTCTGCAGTGCTCTCTTGACAATGCGCACAGCAGCTTCTGCGGCACCATTCCGGTGTGGAGAATCGGCTGGATGAATCTTCCACGACCATTCTGTGCCATCCTTGGCAGCTCTCTCCTCCAGGGTAGCTTTGTCAAGATTGGCAAGGAATCGGTACTGTTCTTCTAGGACTGGCTTAGCCCCAATGAAGTTGGTCCCAGGATCTGACCAGATTTTCTTTGGATGACCTCTTAGTGCTGTGAACCTCTGGTAGGCAAACAGAAAACTCTCTGTGGACTGAGAGTTCACCAGATCGGTGTGAATAGCTCTGGAGGCCATGCAACAAAACACAATTCCCCAAACCTTCAGTGACACTCTTTTCTTCACATCATCCCTGACTTGGTAGGGTCCGAAGAGGTCGACTGTTGTGTAGTGGAATGGGGCAGCTGGTTCTGTCCTCTCTGGAGGTAGATCACCCATTATTTGCTGGCATCTTTTTGCTTTAATTTTCCTGCAGAACATGCAGTTTTCGACCGCTTTTTGAGCAATTCTCCGACCTTTCACGACCCATGCTCTTCTTCTCATCTTGAGCAAGGTCCCGGCCACTCCGTCGTGGTTCTCCTCGTGGGCTTCTCGTGCTAACAGTGTCGACACCCAGGCTTCGTAAGGCAAGATGGGGACAGCAACTTTATCTTCATTGAAGATCTGCACACGGCCCCCACAGACCAACAATCCAGTCTCTTGGTCTCTGTACACCACCAGCCTGTCTGTGGTTGTGCTTGGGAAGAATGCACTTTGCTGTGCCGCAAGGAAGATGTCTTTTAGGGCGTCTTCCCTCTCTGTCACTGAGATGACTTTTGAAAACGACACTGCCTCCCACTTTGGATTGTTTGCAGTTCGCTTGTTCCCTTTCATGAACATCCTTGCTGCTCTCCGGATCCAGGCGACTGTTTTGATAAGTCGGCTTAGGTTACTGAACCGCTTGACATCCACCAGTTCTTGGACAGTTGATCCCGCTGGTGGCCTCTTTGGTTGTGTTTGGGTCTGAGTTGGTTCCTGGTCTTGCTTTAGTTCAGAAGGCTTCTGCTTGTCAGTATCCTTTGGATCCGGCAGCAGTTGTACCTTGGCTTGTGCTCGGGTCAGTGCCGCAACAAAGGCTTTCTTCTGTAATCTGTTGACACCGTCTCTGGCAGCCATCACCAACTCTTTTGCAGATTTAACTGGCCACTCATCCACTGGTAGCTTCAAGAATGTTGGTCCGTTCTGCCATTCTGAACTTTCATCCAGGTCTTGAGGACTGGCCCCTCTGGTTATGATATCAGCAATATTGAGAGGACCAGGAATCCACCACCAATCTCGGATTGCTGTTGTGTTCTGGATCTCACCGATCCTGTTTGCAAAGAAGGTTTGATAACCATAGCTCTCCCTTTGGATTGCACCGAGAACTGTTTGGCTGTCAATGACATGGAACCACTTGTCAACTCGGATCTTGCTGTGCTGTTCGAAGTACTTTTTGAGCCGTGAGGCAAACACTGCTCCGCACATCTCTGCTTTGACAGCATCACCTTTGTGGTCCAAAGGAGTTAGCTTTGCCTTGGACTCCACTAGAGTGACGACTGGGCCCTGCTCAGTGTTCCACCGGAGGTACATCACTGCGCCGTAGGCCTGCTCGCTTCCATCTGAGAATGTTATTGCCCAAGGTTCTCCACTGAAGCTTGGAGGCATTATGGCCCTGGTGAATGTAATCCACCCGAGTTGCACATACTCTTCGAAGAGCCGGACTGCATCTTCTCTGAGGCTGTCTGACAATGCTGTGTCCCAGGTGTCTTTGACAGGGCAGTTGACACTCTTTGCCTCCTGGAATGCTCTCCGCACAAGGATGGCACCCTTTTGCTTGGCAGGGGTCACCAGGCCAACTGGATCATATAACCCTGAGACTTGACTCAGGAGGTCCCTTCTTGTCAAAGGGTTGGGGGTCTGCGCTCTTACTTGGTCTAGTAGAAGGTCTTGGCCGAGTCGCATCTTCTGCTTTCTCTTTGAGAAATTTATGGATGACATGACATGGAGCTTATCCTCTTCCACGAGGTAACCTAGACCAAGTGCTTTGTTCTCGTCATCCCTCATTTGATTCGGGAGAACCATGTTGTTACCTTTGGTCTCGCCCGCATCGTCTTTCACCTTCCTCCCACTTTGGCCTGAGAAGACCCAAGGCTTCAACAGGAAACCTCCAGCTTTCAGGATTAGCTCCACATTCGCTGTGATGGTTTTCAGTTTCTCGAGGTCATTGTGAGATGTTAGGATGTCGTCGACATAGCTGTCATTATGAAGTACTCCTCGCTCCTCTTCGAGGTGGGCAAAGGAAGGTAGGTTGGCTGTTTCTCGCATTGCAAGCTGTGCAATGCAGCCTGCCGGTTTATCACCAATGTTGACTCTGGTGATAGCGTACTCCTCCATCTCCTCCTCTTCTGAGTCTCGCCAGAGGAACCTGTGGAGGTGCATCTCACGGTCTTCCAACCATACTGAGTTGTACATTTTTGTGATGTCCCCTAAGGCAGCGTTGGTTCCCCCTCTGAACCTCAGGAGGACAGCACGTATCTGGTTGAGGACGTCTGGCCCCTTCATCAGTAGGTCGTTCATGCTGGTTCCTTTGAACTTTTGACTGCTATTCCAGACGAGTCTTACTGGGGTTGTTACAGAGTGTGGGTTTGGTGCTATAAGGTGACTTACAAACCATACTGGTCCCGTCCAGGTAATGATCTGTTCTTCAGTCAACTTGACTGCGGCCCCTCTTTCCACCATGTCATGCACCTGAGCTTTGTAAGCAGACTTCCACTCTGGTGCTTTGGCTAGCTGCTTCTCTGTCCTCAGGAATGTTGCTTCCACTGCTCCTCTGTTGTTCGGCAGTGAGGCTGGATCCTCTAGCCAGGGATACTTTGCGTGCCAATGTGGTTGTCTGCTGTGATCATCGCTCATGACATACGTGAGTCCTTCTTTTACCACCTCAAGCTCCCTTTCTTCTGCAAGGGTCATTTCTTTGCCACCGGGCTGGCAATTTCCGCAACGGCAGCCGCCGCATCTGGGCTCGCATGCGGCGCCAATGCTATCCCAGTGCCACCACTCCAGGAAGCTTTGTTTGCTGGTTGAAGCGGTTGATCCTTGTATTTCGAATACTTCTTTGTTTGAGATGTTCTGTTCTGGACTGTACGTGAGCTCTTCATATTTCACAGCTGCCGCTCTCATTGATCTTGCAAAATGCGTCTTTGACATGTGGGCTGACACTTCAACCTCCTCGAACAGTTTGGGGTGGGTTCCTCCAACCGTTTTCCCGAGGGGTCCATCCCACAGTACAAGGTCCCCCACAACTTTGACTCTCTGTGGAGCTAGTCGGCCTTCTCTGTGGCTAATGAGAAGCTCCACCTCTTTGGGCCTCACAAGCTCATCAAGAGGTACATCTGGGAAGAATGGTTGCAGTTGTCCAGGTGTTACACTTTTGTGGACATCTGCGATGTTCTCAAGCCCATAGCAAACCAATTGATGTGCTCTCAGTGTGTCCTTGGAAGTGGATACACGGATTTTGAGGAGATAGCGCTTTGTCTTTACTTGGACCTTCATTCCGGCTACTCCATGGACAATGAGTATGATGTCTTCACTCTTCAGATTCAGACGGCTTGCTGCTCTGTGAGTGATGTAATTGGTGTCAGATGCTAAGTCGATGAGTGTTCCGACTTTCTCTCCGGCGTTAGCTGTGACGACGAGTAGCATCATGATCACTGGAAGCTCCTGCATCCCGCTTTTTTCAAGTAGACCTTGCTGGTCATTTGAAGTTGTGAAGACTCTGGAGGCAACGTTTGAGAAGACCTCCCTGAACTGCTTTGCTAGGTCGGGTGGGAGATTTTTGATGAAATCCGCTTGACCCTCTGTGTAGTTCCTTCTGCCTTTATCCTTTTCCGACTTGTCAGACTTCTTTGACATAGATTTAGGACAGAGGTAGAAGTGATGCTCAGCCTGTTCTTCTCTGCAGTCTTGATTTTTGCATAGAAAGCCAGGTTTGCAGGATGACCGGTCATCGTGAACCTCAAGGCATCTTGTACACGCTCCCAACTTCTTTACTGAAGACTTCCTTTCGGCTGCAGTCAGAGCCTTGAATTGCTTGCAGAAGTAGAGTTTTCTCCTGTGTTTGGCATCACCACAGACTACACAGCCTTGGTCATCAGCTGACTTTGTAGACTTGGTTCTTGCACTTTTCTGCTCAATCCTGTTGTCTCTCCAACTTGACTTACTTGGCTCCTCATCTCGTAGCTGCTCAAGCTCCTCATAGATAGCTTCTTGCTTCTGGAGGAATGCCAAGAGATGATCAAACCGTTTGTCTGGCGTTACTCCATTATTTGGATCGGCTACATAGACAAGCCACTCTTTTTTGAGGGATTCAGGGAGTTTACTCTCGATTGACCTTGTTACAAGGGGATTCTTTATGGCGCCTGTGTCTCCGAGGTCACTCAGGTCCCCGAGTGCTTTCTCCACGGCTTGAATCAACTCCACAATTTTCCTTGGTTGACTACTTTTGACAGATGGCATCTTCTGTAGGTCTTCCACTATTTCAATGGCGATAGCCGTTCGATTTCCATAGCGGTTCTCCAAGACGCGGAGAATGTCATCTGCAGTGTTATAGGTGGTCAGGCGAAAGTCTTTGTTAGCGTAAGGATTGTAAAGTTGCGCAACCGCTTGTAGCGCACGTTAAAACGTGCGTTTAAGCATGGACAATTGTTTGGTGTTTGATGCCACATGATTGTTTGACTGCGAATTGTTTGAAAACAAATGGGGTTTATTCTTTGATCTGTAGATTGAGAGAAATGATCTGAATACTGCTAAAGTTATTTCTATTTGACTTTATTGATCTATTTATATTTACATTTCAAATGAGTGATTATATATAAAAAAAAAAAAAAAAAAAACAGTTAAGATGAATTTGTGTATTTAAAAATGAATTGATATTTAAAGCAGTTAAAAATGGTTTCATATATTTAAAACAGAATTCATGAAAATATGCTTAGACATTAAAAACTATTAATAATATTTATATTTATATTTATACATTTATATTTATAAGTATTTAAATGCATATATGAAAAACATGTTTGTATTTACTATTTCATTCTGCACTGCATTTACTGTAGTTATTTTGGTTTCTTTAACGGTTTTTTACTGTCAAGCTATCTAGTGTTTGTGCAGCTTCCCTGCTTGAAAGGGATTGGTACAGACCATAGGAGGTTTAACTGGGTTCCACTCATGCAATGACCACACCGTTTTCCTTCTTTAACTCCTCTTTACTCTTCCTTTTGTATTTTCACAGGTACAGGTAAGTTGTAGCAGGTAGGTATTGCTAGGTATACTGCAAGGTAAAAAACCGGCCGTTTCTCCAGGCTTTTTATGGCTGTACCAGCGCTGCTTTTTCCACGTTTTCTAGCGCAGCTTTGCTGCTGCTGGACAGAACGCTGTCTGATTTGTTTGCGACTGGCGTTTCCTGAAAGAGTCTCTCTTCCCCTTTCTGTCCTTTCCGGTAAGGTGACGCAATGACGCGGATTTCCCAGGTAACGCTCTGAGGAGGGATTCCCCCAGCTGTCAGTCGGCGCTGCATATTAACCCCTTCATATCCAGCGGGGATTTTCCAAGTTGACTTCACAAAACCTACTCTAGAAAAGAAATGCAGCAGAGCTTCCACTATGACCTTGGTCTTGATTGATCTCAACGGCACAGACTCCGGAAATCTGGTTGAAACATCCATAATGGTAAGAAGATACTCATTCCCTTTCTTAGTTTTCGGCAAAGGGCCGACACAATCAATCAGAACCCGAGAGAAAGGCTCCTCCGTGACAGGCAGAGGGCAGAGAGGAGCAACTGGGATTGTCTGGTTGGGCTTGCCTACAACCTGGCAAGCATGACAGCTACGACAGTACGACACCACATCTTTATGCATCTTAGGCCAGTAAAAATGTCTACTGACTTTCTCTTGAGTTTTACGGATGCCCAAATGACCAGCCATGGATACCTCGTGAGCCAAACGAAGGACTTCCCTTCTGAAACTCTCAGGTAACACAATTTGAGTCATCACAGTCCACAGCTCATCAGCAGGACGATCACGAGGTCGCCATTTTCTCAACAAGACGCCATCTTGGAGAAAGTAACCTTCAGCTACATCCTTCATATCCTCAGCACTAGCAGCTGTCTGTCTTAAAGGAGCTACAGAGGGATCCTTTTCCTGCTCTGATATAAGGACTTCCCGAGAAAACTCGGAGCAAGGAGACACCTCTGCCAGCCTAGCAAAGAAAGTATCAGCTAAACCACCAGATACTTCATCTTGCTCATTAGCATTCCCCTGTATAGCAGTACGAGCCTGAGAACGAGTCACCACACACGCTGTAAACACCTCAGGATGCTCTCTCTCCAAAGCTACGGTCTCAGGGGCCTCACAAGGTTCCTCACTCACAACAGGTGTTACACAAACTTGAGTACCAGCTAAATCATTGCCTAATACAAAGGACACGCCTTCAATTGGCAAGGAGGGGACGACACCCACCACTACTGGCCCATTCACAATATTAGATGTTAGAAATATTTTGTGCAGACGAACACTCACAAAACCACCGCCAACTCCCTTCACAGGTGTGGAAGCTTTTAAATAGGAAGCAGACGGTAGGTCTATGACACCTTGAACCATTAAGGACTGCGTAGCTCCTGTGTCCCTCAGGATGGATATTGGGACCATTTCACCATGGGGTGCACCCGAAACCGCTCCTTTTGACACAAAACCTTCAAACCCTTTTGCTACCTGGCAAGATGGCAGATTCTCGCTGTCCACTTCACAGGGACTGATCTGAGTCTGAGCACTAATCAAGCCCACAATTTTCCCTCCCCCACTATTCCTCTTGAGATTGGGACAACTGGACTTAATATGGCCTGGCTTCCTGCAGTAATGACAGATGACATCACTTCTGGGAAAGTATGGTTTCTCATACCTTTTCCCAGGCACTGGAGACTGGGCAGAGGTGGGAGCAGATTTTTGCATAACAGCTTCTGTTGGCCTGTCAAATGCAGCTTGCTTCCTATCCTGTCTGCTAAATCTTCCTTTCCAAGGTGACTCTCTGTGGATCAACTCATAAGAATCTGCCGCCATAGCAGCTTTTCTTAAATCAGTAATGCCCAACTCATTTAGATGTATTTCCATGTGCCGGGGTACACTGATTTTAAACTGCTCCACCAGCATAAGTTGCCGCAACTCTTGGAAATTGTGAGTTTTAGTGCTGGCCAACCACCTATCAAACACAGCCTCCTGTTGCCTAGCCAAATCGAGGAAAGTCTCACTTGACTTGCACTGCAGAGACCTGAATTTCTGTCTATAGGCTTCTGGTACCACCTCATAGGCTGTCAAAATCACTCTCCTCACAGTGTCATAGTCATTTTCATTTTAACATCTGAACTAACCTCTACCTCACAATATTGAGCAACTGCGAGCAAATCTTCCTTTTTAAGCTTACGCAACTCACTGCGTCCAAAGTCACTCTCACAAAACACTTCCGCCTTGAAAGTTGTCATGGTTACCGTTTCCAAACACTCACCAAAGTAGGCTAACGCAAAAGAGACACGCTCTCACCAATTACCCTTCAGGTAACTAATACAAAATAGCCATACCAACTTGTAGCGAGCAAAAATGAGACAGCTGGTAGCTCACTTAATTACCGGGACCAGATACAAACACGAACCGCACACAGAGCGTCCACGAACCACAAACCGATACACTTCAGTACCCACCGGAAACACCAGCCACAACGAGCCAAAGCTATCCGCCAAACCAAATCATTACCATCAACCTTTAACCATATAGCCCCGTTTTTGTTAACCTAAACGCACACAGTAAATGCTATAACTTAGCTTAGTTTTGCATACACACACAAACATCGGTTTTAAAACGAGAAGGCGACACCGTGCAGCTACTCTGCCCGTAGCTGTATGTCCGTGGCCTGCCGCTAAACCTAGCAACATACAGCTATTAACGAGCTGAATACAACTCAGTCGTGCCTCTTCTCGCAAACAGGATGCCTGGGTGTAACTCTCTAACTTCAAAGCCCCCAAATATGTTACAGACTAGTCGGGTCTATGGAGATTTAAACAGAAGTAACATGATGCTAGTCCTAACCTGGAGTGCGTGAGAAGGAGAAAGACCTTGGGAAAGAAGCAGAGCGGAGATGGACTGGTTTTCACCTAGAGAGGAGTGTGGAGGTGGGTCGGCCTACCAGAGATAGCTGGTCTTCCAGGACGACACCGCCGCCAGCTCAGACCTGTGCTCTCTCAGGAGCGGCGAGCTTCGTCTTTGGTTTTCAGTTCAAAGTTTTTAAAAGAATGATGGTGGATGGGTCTTCGTGCACCAGACTGGTTCTCAAGAGGCTCAGGTGCGTCTCGTCTTCGGACTCTCTAAGACGAGACGCACCTGAGCCTAGTAGGAGGAGCTACAATCCCTCTACTCCTAACACTATTGTGGATTCCCAATGAAGACAAAGATATTGCTCATACTCCTTCCCTTTCTTCTACTTTCAGAGCCCACTCAGCTATTAAGGACAGGGTCTGTATGAGGGCTGGAAATCCTTGGAAATGCTTCAATTGCAGTGATAAGTTGTTGGATTTTGAATAAAGTGCAGGAAAGTGTTTGAAATTGTAGTTGCATTATTTTCATGTATTATAGCTTGATCAGTGACACAATTACATACATTTTTTCCATCCTAATTTGTCTCCCTTTATGTAGAAGGCTCTCACTAAACATAATTGTGGTAATTGAAAGCAAAATAGCAGGGTCATTCCGTGTCATTTCATCAAATGCTTCCCACCTGACCATCTCAGAATGTCCTGAAAAAAATCAAGTACAAAGACACACTTGTTAATAGGACAAATCCAAAATATTAGGTCTCTACTGTCAATAGTTTTCTCATGGGTCTCATCCACTCTTCAAATATACTACTTTATTTCAACAAGCCACATTTTAAGTACCTACCATACTAGGTTATCATTGAGCTACACCCCTGATATTTCATTTCTGGAGGCTATTAGTAACAGATATACTCTGTAAAAATTTTGAAGGCCACAGGTGAGATAGTTTTCCAGATATTGCTGTTTAAAAATGGCTTTTGGGTCATTCCGTGCCAACTCAGCCACCCATGTACATGACACCTCTCAGATTTTGCTGAAAAGCGGTGAAAATATGCCGTATGTTACCAAACAAAGGAATCTGAAGTTTCAGGTCAATATCTCAAACGGTTTGCCCGTGGCGTCCATTTGAATTTCAAGTGCCACACCCCTTTTTGACACATTGGAATTTCGCATTTCATTTGTTGGCATTTTTGGAGGCCCATAACTTCTGTTCTAATAGTGATAGGAGGCTGACAATTGCTCTGTAAGTTCATTGTAATGTGTACTACACAATTCTTCTGATTGCGAGTGTTCTCCCTCCGGGTGTTCTGTATCCAAGTGTTGTGAATCTGATTGTTGTCCTGTGATATTCTTTTCATCCGTATCTTATCTTTGGAAATTGGTATAAAGCAATGATGCGATCGTGTTCCACTGATCGTTTTGGCCGAGGCGTAAGGTCTCTCCAATTTGTACGTTTCCTCGTGTTTTTTAATATTTTCTGCACTAACAAAGAAGAATGTAATGTTCTTAATGTTTTCTTTTGCCCATTGAAACATCTCCATTGGTGTCAGAATGTGGTTTGCATCAGTGGCCTGCAGACTTGCTCGTGCTGCAAGTCGCTTGTCACAGGCGGGTCTCTTTCATCGGGGATAAGGGGTTAATTTGTGATTTTCAGGAAATGAATGGCCAGCAGTCTAAATATTTAATTGTTTGCCATCACTGAGCATAATACTAAGTAATTTCCACTATTTTCATGCTTTATCATCACTAAATTCTCCCTGATCTACATTCCAGACTTCTGGAAAAAAAAGTCCAAAATGGTGCATTTTGACAAATAAAATTCATATTAAGGAGCTTCATAGTCAAAGGTTTTATTTCATTAAAAGAAAAAACAAATATGTATCTTTATCTGGTATAAATCTCATTAGGATCATCAAGTGCCCACGCGGTCATTTGGGGGTCCAAATAGGGGGTTCCAAAAGAGTCACCTCTGCCCGGGAGGGTTTTTGGACCCCCATAAAACCCCCACCAGTGGTACCATACCCTTCAAAATTCATTTTGGCAAGAGCAAAGGTCCCAAATATAACAAATAATCCTGTTTAGAATAAATGTGATCATTCATCGTGGTGCTAGGAGCACCCAAAAAGTGAAAAATAATTTTGGCCGTCAAAAAAAAAATTGGACTTTGGTGACCCACCTCTTACCCAAACAGTAAGGAATGTTGATTCCTCCAAAAATGCCAACAAATGAAATGCGAAATTCCAATGTGTAAAAAAAGGGTGTGGCACTTGAAATTCAAATGGACGCCAACGGGCAAACCGTTTGAGACATTTACCTGAAACTTCAGATTCCGTCGTTTGGCAACATAAGGCATATTTTCACCGCTTTTCAGCAAAATCTGAGAGGTGTCATGTACATGATACCCCGATTTTGGCCGTTTTCACATGGAATTACCCTTTTCAGAGCATGATGCCAAAAACCGTCTAAACTACCCTTCATTCAATGATGTTTCATGAGAAAACTATTGACAGTAGAGACCTAATATTTTGGATTTGTCCTTTTAAGTGTGTCTTTGTACTTGAATTTTTTCAGGACATTCTGAGAGATGGTCAGGTGGGAAGATTTTCAGAAATTTGATGAAATGACACGGAATGACCCAGCATCTGATTTGGTTAAGTAAAATAATCAGTTTGTACACAAACATATAGCCAAACTCTTTTGCTACACCTTAAATGTTCTTAAATTACTCCAATTTGTTTCAAGTAATGCACTGACAATTTAGATTAAGTGTAATGAACATCTTGAGTAACAATATCTAGGAGAAGTGGAGCTGAGACATTGTCAATCCAAGTCATATCCACCTCTGAGGTGGGATCCAAATGATCCTGAAATTTTGGTATCAAGCTGATCTTGAAGTTGAAGATCTGAAGTTTTGAAATACCCAAATCCAGCCTTTTATCTGGATTCAAGGGAGGATTGGATTACCAAAGCTGAATCCTGATCTTCGGGATCTGTGTTGAAATACCCAGTTTTCAGATCAGATCAAGATTTAATCCAATCCGACCAGGATAATCCAGTCAGATCACTTTTGAAATACTGGGCCCAGGGGATAGTAACCATCCCTCAGACGAGACCGTCCGGGCCCCAATACACCTTAACCTCCCCCCTGACGGAAGGTGCTCAAAGAGATTGTGAGCCGGGTGGCTTGAGTCTCTCATGATTGAGAGGGCTTTCTTCATGCAACGGGTGGAGTAAATGTCCTTCAACTGGGGTAGTGGTGAGCCTATGATTTTGGATGCAGTCTTAACAGTTCTCATCAGGAGTTTGTAGTCATGTGCAGTGATGTTGCCAAATCATACCAGTATACTGCCAGTTAAAATACTCTCTATGGTGGACCGATAAAAATTGAGGAGCGTTGCTGTGGACATGCCAAACTTTTTTAAACATCTCAGAAAATACAGTCTCTGTTGTGCTTTCTTTGTAATATAATTGTGTTGCAAATGAATTGTAATTTGCAACATGTAAGGACCAGGTGAGAGAGTCAGCAATATGGATGCCCAAGAACTTGAAGCTGTGCTCAATCTCCGCAGGGGAGCTATTAATATGTAATGGGGCTTTAGGAGTTGCCTTACGTCTAAAATCGATGATGAGCTCCTTTGTTTTTCCCACATTGAGGGACAAGTTGTTTTTTGCACACCATATTGCCAGATTAGATTAGATTAGTATCACCTGCAAACTTGACAATATGATTAGTGGGATGTTTTGCTACACAGTCATATGTGTACAAACTGTAAAGCAAGGGGCTGAGACAGCATCCTTGTGGAGCACCTGTGTTCAGCACGGATGTATTTGAATACATGCTGCCAACCTTTACTACCTAAGGCCGTTCCGTCAGAAAACTATATATCCACCTACACATAGCACTGCAGAGGCCAAGATCTGTCAGCTTGGATATCAAGGTTGATGGGATGATTGTGTGATGGAAATTGTGTACCTCTTGATGACAGATCTGAACTGAAGACTTACATGAGAAGGTTTAGTGTAAATGTGACCTGTGACCTGTGACTATTTGTGTGTGTTTTGCGACCCATGTGTGGTTTACGACCTAGGTGTGGTTTACGACCCAGGTGGGGTTTGCGACCCATGCAAGGTCTAGATAAACAGTTTACTACTTCCATCCCTGTGAACTGAGAGTGAGAACACACCCACAAAAGATAGATAAATACTAAGTTTGTCTCACAGCACATTGAGTCTTCACTTTGTAACAGACCAGCATGTTGCTCTGTGAATTCTCCTCTTGATCAAGATTAAATCCCTGTTTGGACCTTGAGCTGACTCCGATCTCCTTCCTCCAGTTCTAAATTATCGCAGAATTATTTTAACAGATTGTATTAAAAGCACTGCTGTAGTCTACAAACAGTATTCTGACATAAGAGTCCTTGCCCTCTAAGTGACTCAACACTGTGCAAAACAAGTGATACTGCATCATCCACACTCCTGTTTGATTGATAGGCAAATTGTAATTTGTCGTTGTTTACTATATTCCCAGTTATATATGCCCTTACAAGTTTTTCAAAACATTTCATGATTATAGAAGTTAAAGCAACTGGTCTGAAATCATTTGGACATGATACCAGGGGCTTTTTCGGCACTGGCACAATAGTTGATTTTTTTAAATATGATGGTACAACAGAGAGAGAAAGAGAGAGGTTAAAAATGTCTGTAAAAACCTAGGATAGCTGGGGACCATCTATCAGCCTCCATCAACCATCTCTACACAGCCAATATACCAGTTGCCACTGCCACCACAGAACCAACATCTGCAGTTCTACCAGCCTCTGTCTCCCCCTCCAACTCAGCCAGCCTATCCAGTGGTGTCTGCCCCCGCTGGTTTCACCCAGCAGCAGCCTGCGTCAGCTCTACAGGTTCAGTACAGCCCCCAGTCCCAGTATACACCACTGCAGGTACCGTACACTGTCCAGACTCCCAGACAGCCAGTTCCAGTACCTGAACTGCCTAAGTTAGTACATGACAGTGAGAGAGAGTTTGCTGACTTAAAAATGGCACTGGACCATCTGCTCAATCCGCACACTGAACTTTCTGAACACTACAAATACCGTGTGCTTATGGAACATTTGGTCCTGGACGAAGCCAGGCTAATAGCTCAGTCTTGCAGACATTATGCACAACCCTACACCGCCGCCATGCAGGCTTTGCAGAGACAGTACGGGCAGCCACATCAGTTGGCACAAAGTGAGATTGCAGCCATCCTGAACTCTCCTGATCTCAAATCAGGAGACCCCAAAGCCTTCCAGAGCTTCGCCCTCAACGTTGAATTGCTGGTGGGAACGCTAACCTCATTGGAAGGGCCAAATGGGATGGAAGTGATGTCTACTGGCCATGTTGACCGACTACTTAGCAAACTCCCTATACACATGAGGGACAACTTTGTGGAGCATCTACAGATCCAGGGGCGCCTCAGCACCAGCAGCCTAAACCCATACAACCTCAGAGACCTCGCAGAGTGGCTCAAGGTGAAAGCAGAAGCTCAGAGACTGCCGCAAAAATGGCACAGCGCCATCGAGCTGAAGGAGCACCGCCTGCAAAAGGAGACAGATCTGTCCCTACTCCCCGGCCTCGGACTCAGCCTCTCTCTGTGTATTATGGTGCAGACCAGTCCAAATCAGCTGAGATGCCTCGGCCAGCAGCTAAGCAACAAAGTTTTAAAAGGATGTGTCTCTTCTGTAAGAGCACCGAGCACTACTTGTCACAGGTTCCAGACATTATTCAATGCTCAACACAGGAAATTGAGAAGTGGATAGCAGATGGCAAGCACTGTCGCAACTGTGGCCGTACTAACCACGACCAAGAGAGCTGCACTTGAGCCACCTGAGAGGGTTACAACTGCAGAGCTTCAATAAGGTGCAACCACTGCTGCTCATCGGTGCAAATTATACTCACCTGATCACTGCCACAGAACCTGTGAGGTTTGGCCCAAAGGGAGGACCTGTAGCTATCCATACAGCACTCGGCTGGACACTCCAGGGTGTGATCTACCAACACGTCGAACGCCTCTGGCAGCTTGATGTGCTTCCATTCCTTAGTGAGCGGTTAGCAGTGCGGTCCCGCCTGGATCAGGAAGCGGTGAGCGTCTTGGAAGCACGCACTAAGAGAGTGAAGGTTGGTGACACACTTTGCTATGTCACACCTCTGCTCCGGCTAAAGGGTGCGCAACCACTGAAAGCAGATGTTGAAGCAGTGATGCCAAAGCTACGCAGTACAGCGAGGCGACTACTTAAAGACCCTGTCAAAGCTAAAATATATGAAGCAGAGATCCAGAAGCTTATAGATGGTGGGTGTGTCACAAAGCTCCAGGAGGGAGAGGGAGACAGCTCCAGTGAGTCATGGTTCATACCTCATCACCTCGTCCATCACAATGACAAACATCGCCTGGTCTTTGACTGCTCCTTTAATCATGGTGGTCTCTCCCTCAATGAGCAGCTGCTCCTGGGTCCATCTCTCATTGGGGTTCTCCTGATATCCAAGCTATGTTCCACCAGGTTCGGCTTCTACCTGAGGACCGGCGGTTGCTGAGGTTTGTTTGGAGAAACGTGCAAAGGGAGAAACTGCATGATGTCTACCAATGGCAGGTTTTGTCATTTGGTACCATGAGCAGCCCATGTTGTGCAACATTTGCTCTGTAAAAACATGTCAAAGAAAGTGCTGCAGGAAATGAAGACGTTCTGCAGTCCATCGAACAGTCTTTCTACGTGGACAATTGTCTTCAGAGCCTGTCAACAACTGAGTCAGCCAAGCTTCTAGTGGACAAGATGCGACAATGTCTGGGTTCGAGATTCAACAGTGGGCAAGTAACTTCTCATCTGTTGTCTCCCATTTGCCTTCCAGCGCCAGATCTGAAAGCATGGAGCTGTGGCTGGCCGAGAAGAGTAATGATCCACAGGAGCCGGCCCTTGGTCTGCGCGGGTATTGTCCATCTGATCGGCTCGGTTACAAGCCAAAATCTCCAGAGAGTGAGACCCCTACTATGCGATACATATAAGGTGCTCGCCCGCCAGTACGATCTGCTTGGGATCATTATCCCGTACACTACACGGGCCAAGATACTTGTCCAGATACTGTGGGCAAAGAAGAGGAGCTGGGACGACCCGAACCTCCCTCCTGACATCCTCCAGGCCTGGTCCAGCTGGGAGAGAGAACTCCCCGAGCTGGCCAACATCTCCATCCCTCGAACCTATGCACCCTTGGAGCTTGCTACTGACACCAGAGTACACTCTCCACATCTTCTGTGACTCCTCTGGGCAAGCATATGGTTCAGTGGCGTACCTCACCACAAGAAGTGATGACACTGTCCACGTCTCATTCGTCATGGCAAGGGCTAGGGTGGCCCCAAAACGCCAGCAGTCAATGCCATGGTTGGAGCTCTGTGCAGCGCTGACAGGAGCCCAGCTGTCCTCCCTCATTCACAAAGAGCTTACCTTGTGTATTGCCCAGACCTTATTATGGACTGACTCCACGACAGTTCTTACCTGGCTGACATCTCAGTCGTGTAGGTTCAAGGTCTTCGTGGGAACCCGGGTTTCTGAGATTCAGGAATTGACTGCCTCACACACCTGGGGGTATGAGGATACAGCTAACAATCCAGCCGACGATCTCACACGTGGCAAGACGCTACCTGAGCTGGCAGCACCAAGTCGTTGGATCCAGGGACCAGCATTCCTTCGCCGCCCACCGGATGAATGGCCATCACGTCCTAACACCACCGAGCCAGAAGACAGTCATGAGTTAGTGTTTTTTGTGCCCTCACACAGACAACTCAAGATACCAGACATCACCTAGTTCAGCAGCTGGAGAGAGTTGGTCAAGGCTACTCAGCAGTCTCTCCATGGGGCGGCGGCTGACCCTGCTTCGCCTCTGTGGGACCTTCGAGATGCAGAAGTCCACCTGCTGAAGACCAGCCAAGGAGACTGCTTCTCTGAAGAAGTCAGATGCCTCAGAGCTGGCAAGCCCGTGCCCCACAGCAGTAGGCTGCTTACACTCGCTCCAGAATTAGAAGAGGTTCTGCTCACACTCCTCATCAAGGTGGAAGGCATCCTCAATGCCAAGCCTTTAGGATATGTATCTTCGGATGTGGCCGATCCAGACCAAGTGACGCCTAGCATGTTGTTGATGGAGCAACAGGATGCCTCTCTCCCACAAGTCACCTATGGTCCTGGCGCACTCACCAGGAGGTGCTGGCGTCATTGCCAGATGATGGTGGACCACTTCTGGACACATTTCATCAGAAACTACTTACCCACTCTTCAAACCCGCCAGAGGTGGCGCCAACACACAGATCATCTCATCCTGGATACAGTTGTGATGATTGTTGATCCTCAGCTTCCACGTGCTCACTGGCTAATGGGGAGGGTGGTCAAGCTGAATGCAAGTGATGATGGATGTATACGAACAGCCGAGGTCAGAGTTGGTGAGAAGACTTACCTGAGAACAGTGGCTTAGCTGGTCCAGCTGTCAGCTCTTCCTGAAGATAATCCTGGTTAAAGGACTCTTGTTGTGGGAATTTATGTTTGTTTCAAAATAGCCATGCTATTTAGGTTATAAATTCCTTTTGTGAGTAAGCAAAGACACCCTATTAATATGTAAATTTGTTAAATATAATGTTGATCTAAATATAGGAATCATTTTAGTCAGGCAGCTTACAGGGCAGCTATGTTTTAAGTTTGGGGTCCTTATACAGTTCAGAGTTCAGAAACTTGCCATAAAAGGGCTTCTGAAGACGACCAGCATCTCAGAATTGTTGAGCATGATTGTGTGTGACGGCTGCACGGTGGTGTAGTGGGTACCACTGTCGCCTCACAGCGAGAGGGTCCTGGGTTCGATTCCCGGCTGAATACAGAATAAAGCGGTAGATAATGGATGGATTGTGTGTGACAATCTTAAGAAGAAGGTTTGTATGGATCGTATGTGTCCAAAATGTTGCTTTGATGAGGTTGAATTGCCAGAAATAGAGTGTGCTGAAGTCTCTTGGGAGCAATGGGAGTGGGTCTCAGATCTACTAATAGTGAGAAGACCTTTGCCAATGTTGTAAAGCGCGCACACACAGGAACAATGCAACAACTCAAAGAGCTCTTCCAAAGAAAGCTTGAAGAAATTGCTATCCATCAGTACATCTGGATTCATTAAGCAGAGCAATTTCATTATGTAAAAGACACACTCATCGACTCTGAAGCTGTTCTACATGTCGACTTCTCTGAGGTAGCCGAAAGCAGGCAACCATCCATACACCTACACTGTAGGGAGTAAGAACGTATTCATGTGGCCACAAGCTCCAGATGCCATATTCTACTACAAGAGAGATGTTGTAGCAGTCATCTCAGAACCTGAGCCAGCAACTTCTCGCTGTTCTAAATTGAGAAGCCAAGACTGGAAAAAGTTTGAAAGTTCCTGGGGTTAAGAAAATACCTAAACCACATCTCCAACATTCATATCAGAATGAGGTTGATAGTATGAACAGTTTGATGTCTTCAAGTTTGATGTGTCTGAATTCATCTAGTTCCTTACTGATTTCTGAAATGTTTACAAAAATATACTGTGCAGTTCACTAAACGAATGTGTTGGGACCACACCATTAGGACTACACAATGCGGCCTACAAAAGCCTTCACATGCGGTCAGGACAAAGGAACAAAAAGGAGATAAAAACCTACAACTGCCATTTTAGTTTCACTTCTCACCGAGTTGCGAAGTGCAACGTCACACAACTGGTGCCCTATTGGCTGATAACCACAGGTACCCCAGGGGGGGTCCCCGGGAGCAGCCGTGACGTATATAACCCGGCGCCGCCTTAAGAACTTCCTCTCTCCATCGTGACACGCGTTACAACAGGAGGTGAACTTATACGTCTGCAGCATTTTCCTTTGTCCTAGGCCGAAGTCTTTCCCCCAAACTCGCTGGACGAGCAACAGACTGTTTGCCCTCTCTTTTTCTCTACTCGCTTCATTTTTCCTTTTTTTTTTATCATTTTGGATCCTGAGGAGACCGCCGCGACCGCGCGACTCTCCTGTTAACCCGCGGAAGTAAGAAAAACACTTTCTTCGTCCCAGCTGCCAGCAGGACGGATAACTTCTACGACCCGTTCTTGTCTGAAGTAAGCTGACTAAACCGCCGAGCCCTGCCATTTTATTGTTGCCTGCAGAAGGGAGAAAACACTAACTGTTTTCTTCAACTAAGTTGATCCGCGAGGAGGATAACTTCTACGACCCACCCTCGCTTGGATTCAGCCGGCTCGTCGTATCCTCCGTCGCCGAACAAGGACAACCACCGTCCGTCGCCGGCGTCAGGAGACGCCATCACCACACGGGACGGAAAACCTCACATCTACACAGAAGAGGCTATTTGTCTGGGCAGAAGCAGAGATTCGATAGTGTAGGACATGCTCGTAATTCTTGTTAACGTGTTTTAAATTTTGATCACGGACCGCCGACTCCGTGGCTTTCTGTATTGTTGTATTCGAAGGTTGATTGTGTACCCACGCCGCTGGGTTGATTTCTGTAACGGTGTTTTTGACTAACCTCAGCCATATTCGCAAGCTCAGTAAGCGGTCTACTATCAGTTAAAGGACCGGGGTCCCGCTGAACGAACGGCAGTTCATTCACGAGCTCCCGTGTAATAGTAACACGCCCCTGAGCCTTCGTATATTGCGCGCGCATTCTCTCCCTCTCTTTGTTTGTGTCCCGCTAACACACACACGCACACATAAACCCCCCCCCCCCCCCCACTTAAACGTATCCTCCGCCAGCTGTTTCCATCTCCGGACACTAAGGACATAGCTCCATCTGGTGGCTGTACCCGGCCATCTGTCGCTCTCTCTCTCTCGCGCACGATTCTATCTGACGTCAGTGGCTCCGCCCCTGAACGCTGTGAGGAATAGCTCCATCTGGTGGTCGCGCCCGGCCATCTCTCTCTCTCTCTCTCTCTCTCTCTCTCTCTCCACACACACACGCATGCACACACACACACGCACACACACACACACACACACACACACACACACACTCCACGTGTGTCTCCTCCTTTGTTTAGCTTAGCTTTGTGTGTTAGGTAATTAGGTAATAAGGCTTTGTTAATTGCAGTGTTATTGATTGTGATCATTATTACTCATTTTAATAAATCTTATTATATTATAACCAGCGGTCTCTTGTGCTTGTTGTGTATATGTCACTGGATAACAGCAGGTTGTGAAGGCTAGTGCTCGAATTTCACGCCCTTTTAATTGTTCGATTGTTTTTATACTTCTATGCCAATGATCACGATGATTGGCAAGTGAGTGTAAAACCTTTATATTGAGACTGAATACAGTTTTAGGTTATCTTTTCCCTGATCCCAGGGTGGTGCCCCATATATTCATGATTATATCATAATAATATATTAAATATAATTATTAATGTCGATAATCATATTGACATTAATATTTAGCTGTTGATAACCAAATCTGCTCCTGCTACATCCCCAACATAATTGTCGCCCCGTGTGAGGCTTTCTTAAACCAGTTTTATCAAGAGATTTATGCACAATAACCTGAGAGGTATAGTAATAATAATAATAATAGTAATTATTGTTATTATTAATATGATTGTTTAGAAATCGATTTTCAAGTATCGATTTGGTTGTTCCCCATTACTATTTGCCAAGCAAGTACAGTTGAGGGTTGCATATGCATGTTGTGATTAGCCATTTATTGTTTAACAACAATACTAACAAACTACGCAGGGTTACGCACACTGTTTTTACTCACCAGAGGTGCTAGAGACACCTCACTAACAGTCCACAGGCTGTAGAAGAGTATTAACATTTCCGTTGTAAGTCACAGGTCGACGCCGCTCACCTGTGCACCCACATCAGCATAACAACGTATACATTATTTTTCGCTGTTAAAACCAAACAAGTGAAGCCACCGGGTTCTGCCTTTTACTAGAGGTAAAATGAGCAACTACGGCCCGAAAGAACAAGGAGCTGATGCTCCCCTGGTATCAGCTGACGCAGACCTGCAGGATGCGGTCGCTAGTCTCTTCCAGCTGTCCCATGAGGACAGGGAAAACCTTGAGCACTACGATGTAGTGACATGCAGTGATCAACTGCAGGAGCTTGTTGATTATGTTAATCACCTGTCAGGGAAACCACTGCGCACAATCGCTGACGTGGTGGGTCGAATCTTCCTCCTGTCTCAGCGCAAAGCACAACTGCAGAGAGCTGAGGACTGGGAGCTAATCAGTCAACTGGGTCATGTAGTGGCCGAGCTGAAGGAGGAGAGGGAGGAAGCCCTCCGCAGGCCGTGCAGGGAGGAGAGAGAACTCAAGCGTGAGGAACCTCAGGCCGCCCAGGTAAGTACACCTCCAGACACGGACATGCCTGACCTGTCGGACCTTGAAACCGCGCCCCCCACAGACGCACACCGGCCCATGCGCAGGGAGAGACTTGTACAGTCGGAAGAGACCGAACGTCGGCGCTACCAGGCGCCACCGTCCGCCCACCCACTGGAACGAGAAGCCCCACCTCACAAGTGGAGCTACTCCCAGCGGGATGAGTCCCCACGCCAAAGCGTGAGCTACCTCCCGATGGCTCGGAGCTCGACGGGGGACTCCAGACCCCCACGTACATACCACCGACACTCGTTAAGAGAGTCACACATGCCTCGGACTCCATCCCCACCTCCGAGGGGGAGGGGTCACTCTGTCAGAGACTATTACCGTGGTGACAACGGGTCGTCAAGTGAATCAGATGGCCCATATCCAGCCCCAAGGCATGGCCTGCGCACCCGACAGTTAGAGTCCTTCGCCAGAGACGTTGAATGGTTTGATAGTTGGATATTGATGGCTATCTCAAAGAGATGGACCACTGTCTGCTTGACCTACCCCATGCCTCCTCACGTGAGAAGACATGTCTGGTGGTGGAAGACAACCACCAGACATGGCCACAGTTTCATAGAAAGACTTGCACCCAGAACCCGGGACCAATACTCCAGACTTTGTGAAGCACTCCGGGAGCAGTATAGCCGGTACAGGGACCCCCGCCTCCGCCACGCTCGGTGCCCTCGCTGTTCTACACAAGAAGCAGGAACCACCCAGGGAGTACTATAGGCGCTTCAGGGCAGCCTATGCTCAGGGCCGTAACTCCCCAGGACTGGAGGAAGAGCCTGCCTTCAAGGCCCTCTTCCTGCATAACCTACACGAAAGCGTGCACTACGATGTCACCATGCACTGCAGGACATATCGACTCTCCATGCAAGAGGTTGGTAATTTCGCACAGATGTCATGGGAGACCAAACCCCGGGACACACAGGCCTAGGTCTGGAGGGAGATAGTACCTCAGCCAAGGGTAAGTACCAGACCGGTACAACAGGCACACCGGGAACCTAACCAGCAACGATGGCGACAGAACCAAGGTGGTGAGCGGAACGCACGCCCCTGGAATCAGACAACACCAAGGAACGAAAATAACCCCAGGAATAAGGTCCAGTTTGAACGCAAACAAGAGGGTAAGTATAATTCATGGACGACAAACTCCCAAATGAAAGAAGAAAAAGATCTGAACGACCTGGTCGACAAGCTGACGAAAGTGATACAGCTGCGGTTTGACGCGACCCAACAGTCACCGCCGTCACCAAGCTCCCCCCAAAAGCCCGGTAAGAACCCAGACACGAAGCCTCCGCTTACATGACTAGGCCAGGCCGTTCCCACTTCCACCGCCAAGGTTTGCTTGGTAGGATGGGCGGGGGAACCAAGATCAGACTCGGCAACCAAGGCCATCGACCTGTCACAACCCCCTTTCCTGACTTTCCTAGGAGACCTTGTCCGCAAAGGCCACGCTAGACGCATTTACACCTCGGTGGTGGTAGGGGGATGCATCACCATCCTCGCCCTACTCGACTCAGGCTCTGACATCAGTCTAATGTGCCAATTCACCTTCGCGGAGGAGACCAGGACCATGCTCTCCCTGAGTCCTGCCACGTTAGCATCACCAGCTACACGCAGGACAGGTCATCCATCACAGAACGTGCGTGGGTGGACCTCACGTTTCAGGGAGTCACTCTTGTGCACCCCATCCACATTTGTGCCCTTGACACAGAACCACTTCTCATTGGTCAGGATCTCCTGGACCGACTGGCACCGCTTATCGACTGCCATCAGGGGCGCATCTGGGCTCAGGTCGAGACGCCAAAACCGCTCCACCCCTCAGGTGGCCTGATGGCCTCCGACGAACGAGTCGCCGTCATCCAAGAGTCCAGAGACCCTCTACCAATGCGGATGCCTTTTCCAGAGCCTAATCCTGGCTCTGCTCTAACCACACCGCTTGCGGGCCCACAACTCCAAGCCGGCGAGTTGAGTGCCTTCCGACAACACTGATCTTTCCTGTGTCCGCTGGAGAACAGAAACCCGGCGCTGTACAGCCCTCATCTGGTTGGCGGTGTACATCTCAATGACACCCATGTCCCTGAAGCGATCCTGGGGCTTTGGTCAGAGAAAACGGCCGTCAGTCAAGATCTGTACCACCATCTGTGCCAGCATCAACCTCTCCCAGCTTTCGCGCCTCTCAACCACCACCTCCTTTCTGCAGAATCACCGCAGACTCTCCTTAAGGCGGTAGGAGTGTGCGCCCTCTTGATTCGTATTGGGAAGAAACAGGTTGACCATTTCATAAGCGTAGTGCCCAAACTACATCCACCACGCCTTTTAGGCGCTGATATTCTGGTCAGACTTGGCACCAAACTGGACACAGTCAATCAGATTCTGTGGTCCCAAGCTAATGCTAAGAGCGAGCCCCTGTCCATTGAACTGGAACACATGACATCAGGCCAAACCATCCCGGAGGCATGTCAGGTTGCCAGCGAAGTTGACATGATGGTCCCTGCCAGGACCGCAGGTGTCGTCATCCGGCTCGCCATCCTTAAGGGACAGAAGATGCCTGGCTCCCAAGCATTCTTCCAGCCCTTACCCCTTTTCTGGAACTTAACCTTACAGTCTGCGGCACGCCCCTGCTTGAGTTGAACAATCGTTCAACCTACATCCTGGTCCAAAACTTGACACATGCCCAAAACTTGACACATGCCCCAATCCAGGTGGGAGCACGGAAACCGATAGGGATGCTGGTCGACAACTCTTTCCATGACTTTGAACTGACCAGTCATAGGGGAGTTACCTCCCTCCCTAGCCAGGAGTAAACATTTAGACGATGTCCTTTTCACATTCCCAACCGCAATGATCACCATGGCCCGTCATGAAACCCTTCACGGTGAAGCCATTTGTGGCACAGCACTGGGAAAAGGGGGTGATCTGGTCATCAACGCATTAACGACTCAATCAACAGAAGCAACCTCAGGTGAGACACACCAACCACCGGAGGAACCCTATTCGGGCTTTGAGTCTGAGATAACCCAACAACTTGCCAAAGCAGATGCCCTGACTACCGAGGACCAGAGAGACGCACTACGGAAGTTGTTCCACGACTTCCAGCCGATCTTCTCCCGAGACTCGCAGGACTGTGGGGAGACCCAGCTTCACACGGTCCGCATCCCCACTGATCCAAATGCGCCACTGACCTTCGTACGCCAGTACAGGATCCCGTTAGCCGCATACGAGTCTATCCAAGACATCCTGGATAAATTGCTGGAGAAGCAAATCATCCGGGAATGCAACTCAACATATAATTCTCCAATCTGGTCGGTCTTGAAACCCACTGGGAAATGGCGTCTCACCATCGACTACCGGCCACTGAACAAACAGGTTCCTCTCTCCCGCTGGCCCATGATTCACCTGGATAGGTCATGGACTGACTGTCTACTGGAAGAAGGTCAAAGGTCACTCCCAAACTCCCGGTCCTGACAAGGATGGCAACGATGAGGCTGACCGTCTCGCCAAACTGGGGGCAGAACAGGGCATAGTTTGGGAATTCAAGAACGAGTGGCTCCCAAATGTTCAAACTTATGCGGTGAGTGCCATCACTCGTCGGAGGGCAAGAGAGACACAGGAGGATGCCCAGATCCGCACCCAGGCCCTTCATCTAGGTCGCGAACTTGGAGACACCGACTTGGTGGCAATGCAGGAAAACGACCCGGTGCTCCAAACCATCCGTCAGCAAATGACGAACACCCTGCCACCCGTTAATGCACAACTCCTGCCAGCGGAGGCCAAACAGTTGCAAACTCTCCAGTCCCAGCCCAAAATTCGACACTGGAAAAAGGGTTGTTGGTCTATACCCACGGTGGTCACGGACCAGCCCGCTGGGTCATCCCATCTGACCACCGGGGGGTCATGCTTGCTCACGCTCATGACTCACCTGTCGGAGGCCATCGGGGCTGTAAAGCCACACTCAAGACTCTCCAACAGGTTGCCTACTGGCCAGCAATGGACCGCGATGCAAAATCCTATGTCCAAGGATGTCTTGTGTGCTGCCAATTCCAGCCAGCTCACCCACTGAGCCGAGCCCCACTCCAGCCAAGGGGGGTCACATTCCCATGGTCCCACCTCCAAGTCGACTGGATTGGACTGGTTCCTAAGTCATCCAGAGGTAACAAATACCTGTTAACGGTGACATGCGCCTTCACAAAATGGGTCGAATGTCTCCCAGCGCCCAATGACACAGCGATCACTACGGCAACCCTGTTGCTAAATCACGTGTTCAGCCGCTGGGGGCGCAGTTGATTCGGATCGAGGCACCCATTTCACCACAAGCTTCATGACTACCATGTACGACATGCTGGGAGTGGAGGTAAAATTCCATATTCCATATCATCCCCAATCGTCAGGTCAAGTCGAGCGGGCTAACCGCACCATTGTTAACATGTTGAAGAAATATGTCAGTAGCAATGGTAAAGACTGGGACACGAAATTGCCCCTAGTGTTGATGGCCATCAGGGCCACCCCACACCGTTCCACGGGGGGTCACACCTTTTGAGATGATGACTGGGAGAGGGATGACTCTCCCACTGCATCTTTTCTACCATCCCGAGGACGTCAGCGTGGCAACCACCTACACGGCCCACCAGTACGTGACCGATTTACGTAACCATGTCAGGGCCACATTCTCATGGGCCCAGGCAAACCTCGAAACTAGCACTAAGGGGGCCAGGGCCTACTACGATAGGAAAACATCTCACACAGAGTATGAAGTAGGCGACAGGGTATTCTATTTCAGATTCGCCAAGCCGGATCTCTAAGAAATTCCTCCCAAGCTGGTCAGGGCCCTTCGAGATCGTTGGTAAGCTATCACCAGTGGCTTACCGCATCAGGGTCTCACAACCAAGGCACCCAGCCGCATACAAGTGGGTTCATGCAAATCAGATCAAGCCCTACAAACCTTTCACACCTCTTAGAGAGATCGCAGTTGCCACACCCGAAAGGGGGAGGCAGTCTCCCTCTCACAAGGGAGAAGACTCACCATAGCCGCAGTAGGGTGTAACCGCATGTAACACCTAAACATCAAACCCTTCTCACAGCGACAACAACTGCAGAACTTAGGCAACACCCCGTCAGGGAATCGTAGCAACTGTCAACTTACACTCCGGCCTGCTCAATAACACCTTACATGCCTTAGATACCTTGTCAAGAAAATCCTCCAATCCGCTATTACAACTGTGGTGCAACCTTCATAAGTGCGTTTGGCTTATAGTCTTGGCAATGCAATCCCGATCTCAGTAGACCCCAGGAACCTGGGCATAGGATTCATCCTCAATCTATCTATCATAGGGAAACAGGATACACATAGGCCAAAGCCATACTAAATGTTGGGTTTTGGAGAGATACCACACACGTCCCACAGGCTAACTCCAACCTCCTCCAGGAGTAAGCCAAGCGACCACTAACCCCTTTTCCTTTTCCTCGCTTTCCCCTTCCTTCTTCGTTCTGTTTTTCATAGTAGGAATACGTCCTGTTTGAAATTTCCAGAATGAAATGATAATGCTAATGTTTGTATAAATTGTGCCTTAGTGATGTTTAATATAGGTTAGATAGTTAGAAGTCTCTGCCCAGGCGTTGCCTCAATCTCTGCCCAGACCTTGCCTCAATCTCTGCCCAGACTTTGCCTCAAACTCTGCCCAGACACTATGCCTTCATCAAACGCTATGGACTCTAACCTGAATGAACTGTTTAACCTCTTTTCCACGGAATATACGGACTGTTTGGACTCCCACATGTTTCAAGGAATACATGGACTGTTCGGCCCTGATGTTGCTCCGAAGGTTGCGTCCCACACCTCAACCTTCAGACCCAAAGGGGGAATGTTGGGACCTCACCATTAGGACTACACAATGCGGCCTACAAAAGCCTTCACATGCGGTCAGGACAAAAGAACAAAAGGAGATAAAAAACTACAACCGCCATTTTAGTTTCACTTCTCACCGAGGTGCGAAGTGCAACGTCACACAACTGGTGCCCTATTGGCTGACAACCGTTACAACAGGAGGTGAACTTTTACGTCTGCAGCATTTTCCTTTGTCCTGGGTAATCCCATGACTCAATATTGCAACAAATCTAAATACATTTTTTGTTAATCTAGGCTTTCCGTCTAGGCTCTCCCAAATTCCCGTTTCTGTCTGTGTGGCTCCTTTATTTCGCCACATGTTTTTCTCAGTCGCAGGTGAGCTATCTTGCATGTCTCTTAAAACGTCATGATTCATATGTGTATGCGTAATCTCGGTGGTATAAATGCGGCTAGTTTTGCTTCCTTGTCTGCTTTTTATTCCCCATCGAAATAAAGTCTTTACCCGTAGTATGTGCGGCACACTTGCATATTGCAACTTTTCTTTGCAGTTGAACGCTATCCAGTAGCTGCAAAATGAGATCTTTATGTGTAATAGGTTTTCCTGTAGATGTTACCATGCCTGTATTTTTTCACTGTTGTGCAAACACGTGAAGTGTCGAGAATGCATACTGGCTATCTGTGTATACAGTTATATCTTTATTTATTTATTTTCCTATTTTGCACGCCTCTGTAAGTGCAACAAGTTCTGCTGCCTGTGCAGAGAAATGCAACGGTAAGGAGCCTAACTTCAAAACCTTGTCAGATGTTACTACAGCATATCCACCGCTGACATTTGTTCCGTCAGGATTCTTTTTACATGAGTCGTCTACAAATAACACAATATAAAATGGTAAATGGCCTCATTTATATTGCGCTTTTCTCTAAAGCGCTTTACAGGAATGACTGTCATTCACCCATTCACTCACACATTCACACACTGATGGCACAGGGCGACAGCCAGCTCGTCAGCAGAATTAGGGTGAGGTGTCTTGCTCAGGGACACCAGGCACTCAACTAGGAGGATCCGGGGATCGAACGAGCAATCTTGCGGTTGCCAGCCAAACGCTCTACCTCCTGAGCTAAACCCCCTCCAATATCAGCAGCATCGGCGAGATCTGGTCTTTGTAAAACTCTAGCACTAGTTTCTCCTACACAATCATGTGCTATTCCATCTGTTTCGTTTGGTAGCAGGGTTGATGGGTTTAATGTAGTGCATCTCTCTATAGTGAGATGTGGCTGTGACAGTCGGATAGTCATACAACTAAGATGTCGCGCTGGTGACATAAAAGCTATTTTGTTCTGCATTAGAAGTGCTGAGACCGCATGTGACACCATAAGTGTCAGTGGGTGAAATAACACTATAGAAGCAGAACTCTGAAAGACTGCCTGTACTGCCTGCAAACAAGGTGGCATAGCTTTTGTGATGTTGTCGAGTTTTGATGAATAATATGCAATAGGTCTCTGTTTTCCTCCAAATGGTTGTGTTAGAACACTAGTCATAAAACCAGTTCTTGCATCGCAAGAATGAACAAATGGCTTTGAGTAATCAGGGAAAGCTAATACTGCAGAGCTCACTAGAACTTGTTTCAGTCTAACAAAAGCATCATTAGTGTCTTGAGTCCATGTTATTTTGTCTTGGGCTGCCATAGGTTGGTCATATATAGCATTTTGGAGCGGTTGTGCTATTTCAGCATAATTAGCAATCCATTGTCTGCAAAAATTTGTGATACCTAAGAAAGACATCATTTGTCTTTTGGTTGTAGGTTTTGGTGCTTGTAAAATAGCTGTTTTCCTTTTCTCGTCTAGATGTTTACCTGACTGAAATATTAAAACCTAAATATTTTACAACCGTTTGCCACAATTGTAATTTTGCTGACCTTATGTCCTTGTTCAGCTAAGAATTTTAATAGAGCTAAAGTGTCAGTTTTGCAATCTATTTCAGTTTTAGACGCTATTAAGATGTCATCCACATATAATAGTATCTGGCTTTTACACGGGGGTTCAAATTTTGCTAAGTTTGCGGACATGGCCATAGAAAAGATAGTTGGACTTTCACAGTAACCTTGAGGTATTCTTGTGTATGTATATTTTCTATCTTCATGCCTTTACTGTGTTGGAGTGGCAGCTACTACTGCCTTCATCTTTTCTGATTATTCTAATTGTTCTGCATGCTCCCGTATCACATAGAAAACGTTTTAAAGTTTTATGATTGTTAACCAATAATCTGGTGACTATCGGTTTTTGATTCATGCTTAAAAATATTTCAGCACTTTCTAGTGAACATAATTCTTCTTCCCCCTCATCTTCTGTGTCTTGGTGTGTGTGTGTGTGTGTCCGTGCATGACCTGATTTATTGGTTAGTCACGCCGATGAATCATCAACTCGTCTGGGTCTCCCTGCTCCTCCTCTCCCCCGCCAGCCTCCTTGACCTCTGCCCTTTGGAGCTCTACGTTCCCAATGTCCAAATTTTCCACAACTGTAGCATCTCCAAAGCAGTCCTCCCTGTCCTTCTCCTCTTCCTCTCCCTCTCCAGCCTCCACGGTTAACATTGCCTCGGAAATACACATATCATGTTGATAGCTTGTTGTTTAAATTATTGTGAAGCTGTCTATGCTAAAGGAGCAATCAACTAGTTTCAGCAAGCTCAGCTGTAGTCAATAGACTTGATTGGAGGGAGGGGTCACAGTCAGTGCATGAGGTAAACTGAGCACTTAAAAGGCTGTCACTACAGCGTCAGGCCAGCAGAACGTAGACAGCTGAACAAAAACAAGGGAGTCTATCTGTGGGAGTCCATTGAGGTAGGCATAACATCTCATACCCCCCCCATCGCAGCCATGTGTCTTATCCCAGTCAGGACATCACACTGGAGAGACCCTTTACTCGAGGCTGTAACCCATCCAATCTCTGCTACCCACCATTCTCCACCGGTAAGGAACTTGAAGTACTAGGGGGGCTGTGGAACTGCCAGTCTGCAGTCAAGAAGGCGGACACCATTTCAGCCTATGCCTCCCTGCAGACTCTCCACTTCCTGGCCCTTACGGAGACCTGGATCACCCCAGAAAACACTGCCACTCCAGCTGCCCTTTCAACTGCCTACTTGTTTTCACACTCCCCAAGACGAACAGGGCGAGGAGGAGGAACTGGGCTCCTCATCTCACCGAGATGGTCCTACCAGGTCCTTCCTCTGGACCACCTACCCCGATCTACACTTGAATTCCACGCCACCTCTATCACCCTTCCTTTCAAGCTCAACATCATAGTGATCTATCGCCCACCCGGTCCTCTCGGTGACTTTTTAGATGAGATGGATGCCCTCCTCTTGGAGTCCTTGGGAGGGGTACTTGAGAGTGCTCCAACCGGGGACTCCATTGTTTTACTGGGGGACTTCAACGCTCACGTGGGCAATGACAGTGTTACCTGGAGGGGCGTGATTGGGAGGAACGGCCTCCCCGATCAGAACCCGAGTGGGGTTCTGTTATTGGACTTCTGTGCTAGTCACGGTTTGTCCATAACGAACACCATGTTCAAGCATAAGGGTGTCCATCAGTGCACGTGGCACCAGGACACCCTAGGCCGGAGGTCAATGATCGACTTCGTGGTTGTGTCATCTGACCTCCGGCCGTATGTCTTGGACACTCGGGTGAAGAGAGGGGCTGAGCTGTCAACTGATCACCACCTTGTGGTGAGTTGGATCCGCTGACAGGGGAGGAAGCTGGACAGACTTGGCAGACCTAAACGTGTTGTGAGGGTCTGCTGGGAACGTCTGGTGGAACCCTCTGTCAGGGAGGTCTTCAACTCCCACCTCCGGGAGAGCTTTGACCAGATCCCGAGGGAGGCTGGGGACATTGAGTCCGAATGGACCTTGTTCTCTGCTTCCATTGTGGACGCGGCTGTTCGAAGCTGTGGCCGTAAGGTCTCCGGTGCCTGTCGTGGTGGCAATCCCCGAACCCGGTGGTGGACACCGGAAGTAAGGGATGCTGTCAAGCTGAAGAAGGAGTCCTACCGAACCTGGTTGGCTCGGGGGACTCCCGAGGCAGCTGACAGGTACCGGCAGGCCAAGCGTGCTGCAGCGTGGGCGGTCGCTGAAGCAAAGGTTCGGGTCTGGGAAGAGTTCGGGGAGGCCATGGAGGAGGACTATCGGTCGGCCTCGAGGAAATTCTGGCAAACCATCCGGCGCCTCAGGTAGGGGAAGCAGCCCTCCACCAACACTGTTTACGGTGGAGGTGGGGAGCTGCTGACTTCGACTCGGGATATCGTCGGGCGGTGGAAGGAATACTTCGAGGATCTCCTCAATCCCACTGACACGTCTTCCATTGAGGAAGCAGAGGCTGGAGACTCGGAGGTTCATCCACCCATTACCCGGGCTGAAGTCTCCGAGGTAGTTAAGAAGCTCCCCGGTGGCAAGGCACCGGGGGTGGATGAGATCCTCGCATGGACCTGTGGGTCACTGTCGAGGGCATCACAGTATTACCTTCCTCAACTGCGAGGAACCTGGGTGTAATCCTCGATGACCAACTATCCTGCAGCCCCAACATCACTGCTGTGGCCCGATCCTGCAGATTTGCCCTCTACAATATCTGCAGGATTCGGACCTTCCTCACAAAGGATGCAACGCAACTCCTGGTCCAAGCACTGTTCATCTCCTGCCTTGACTACTGCAACTCTCTCCTGGCCGGACTCCCGGCCTCTGCGATTAAACCATTGCCTTATCTTCAATCTACCCAAATTCTCCCATGTGACCCCCCTCCTCCGTGACCTCCACTGGCTCCCTGTTTGCAGCACGCATCCAATTCAAGACGATGGCACTGGCCTTCAGGGCCATCAATGGAACGGCACCCATCTACCTTCAAACACTGGTCAAACCTCATGCCCCGAAGCGAGCACTTCGCTCCTCTACTTCAGCTGGCCGGCTGGTACCACCATCGCTGAAATCAAACAAAAGTCGCTCAGCAAAGTCCAGACCACTTCTCTGTTCAGTGGTGGAACGAACTCCCGACTAATGGCATTTTCCGAAAAAGGCTCAAGACTCACCTGTTCAGACTTCACCTCGACTCTACATAGAATGACCCACTAACACCCCCCCCCCCCCCCCACCCCCCCAAAAGTACTACTTTACTCAGATGAGGACCTAACACTTGTTCTATTTTTAGCTCTTACTTTATCGGCAATGATACGTTGTGGTTTCTTTGTTTCCTTCTTTTGACAAATGTACTTATTGTAAGTTGCTTTGGACAAAAGCGTCTGCTAAATGACCTAAATGTAAATGTAAATGTCATCATCATCATCATCCATGACAAATACTTCACTTGCCTTTTTTTGTTCTGCCTTTCTTGGCTTTTCATGGTCAGTCGTTGCTTGTATCCCAGCAGTTCCAACACCAATTAGGTGCTTCCTACAGCTGTTGCTATCGGTGCAGGAGTGGAGAGAGTAGATGCGAAGAGAGAGGGAGGGCGAAGGAGTGGAGCTGAGGCCTGGACAAGAGGCGGCGGTGGCTGAGGGATGATGTACTGGGGAGGGTGGAGACCCAGAGGCACATACTTGTCATCCTGTTTATCTCGATTGGAGAACAATACAGGATAAAGTTTATTACTTACTGAATCTTTTTCTTTTCCTTTTTCTCCTTTTCTTCCTGTCTTTTCCTTTTTTCTTTTCCTTTTTCTCCTTTTCTTCCTGTCTTTTCCTTTCTTCAACCTCTCTTTTCTCAGTTTCTTCTTTACATTGTCTCACTTACTTTTACTTTCTGCTTCTACATTCCTCTCTTTCTTGCTTCTGCCTCCTCTAACCATGCTTTCGCCTGAGTGTATCCCTCTTTGTCCTGCCTTTTCTCACTTCCCTTTGACCTTTCCTCTATTTTTTTCCTACCAATTCTCTGCATTCTTCCACCTGCAACTTTCCTTTAAACCCATACTTCTTTTCCCACTTCTTTATATATTTTACATTATCTAGAGCTTTCTGGCTCATTCGTTTTGCATCTCCTTTATATTGAACCTCGTCAGGTTCACAACAATATTTAAAAAAAAAACAACAACAACAAAACTATTACATATTATAGTTTATTTATTTTCAATACGTATTTTTATTTAAACGTTATTTTTATTTTGAGTACTCTTACCTATGGGTCCCTGACCCTTTCCCTGACGTCTATTTGTTTTCTCAGGCCTGCGGGATTAGTTTAATCCTTGTCATTCCAAAAACATCTTACCTGGATTTAGGTTCCTGCCCTAAATCTAAGAGAGTCCTGCTCCCCCAAGTCCTTGACTTGATTTCTATTTATTACCTTTAGGTCCCTGACCTATTCTAAGAGATCGATCCCCCAAGTTCCCGACTTAATTTATTTATTAGAAATTTCTTACCCTTTCGATGATTTGAGTCCCTGACTCAGTGTTTGCCTGGCTGGTCCGTCTCCGCTCTGTGGTTAGCCCCGTCACTGTCCCCCTCTTCAGAGGACCTGGCCTCCCTGGCCCAACGAGGCTTTAGGAGCCCAGCGGTGGAGGTATTTTCAGGAGGGTTTCTATTTCCTCTGCCTTGCAAGGTCTTCAGGTCCACTGATGCGAAGAGAGGGAGAGATATTGGGGCCCCACGTTGGGCGCTACAGTTTTGTTAAAATAATTCTGCGATCATTTAGAACTGGAAGAAGGAGATCGGAGTCAGCTCAAGGTCCAAACAGGGATTTAATCTTGATCAAGAGGAGAATTCACAGAGCAACATGCTGGTCCGTTACAAAGTGAAGACTCAACGTGCTGTGAGACAAACGTAGTATTTATCCATCTTTTGTGGGTGTGTTCTCACTCTCAGTTCACAGGGATGGAAGTAGTAAACTCAGATGTTTACCCAGACCTTGCATGTGTCGTAAAACACACACAAATGGCCACAGGTCACATTTACACTAAACCTTCTCATGTAAGTCTTCAGTTCAGATATCTCATCAGGAGGTACAAAATTTCCATCACACACAGGAAATTTGCCTTTTCTACTAAACATGCTGTTTGTTGTCAAAACTAATTGGCAATCAGCTCTTAGATGAGACAAGAGCCAGGCGTTTCTCATCATGCCCCTGGGCTTGCAGTCTGATGCGTTTTTTTAATACATATTTGTTGGGAAAATTCACAAAACAACAGTCATCCAGCAGTGAGAGAGATTTTGTGATAGTCTCTCACTTCTTGAGAAAATAAAAAGACAGTTGGATTGTGGAGATTGGTGGTCTTCTTTCTGATGTGGGTCCACATAGTGCTGCAAACTGGACCACCAACCTCCTGAAGTCCACCTGGACCCGATCGGGATCGTTGAAGATAACGGAGTTATCCAGCAGTTAGCAGGATAGTTGCGCAGCTCCCCCTTTTTCTTCTTTCAATAATGAGACATCACAACATCGTCCTGACTGCTGGATGACTCAACGATCGGGTCCAGGTGGACTTCAGGACCAGTTTGCAGCAGTACCGGTACCCCACATCTCCGTGATCCACCGGACCCTGAACAGACTGCAGTACGTCCCCCGATCCCAAACTGCTCGGCGATCACTCGCCACAATCCGTCCCTCATCTCTGCATCTTTATATTCTTCAAACAATGTGTCATACAGCGTCTTGCTTTGAGTGACGAGGTGGACAAACTCATCTGTTGATATTTTAGTGGGCTCTACGGTGGCTCTGAGTGGTCAAAAAACCCTCTAAACACTTTAACAGATGCAAAAAACGTAGAAAATCAAACCTGTTCCGAAAACAGTGCAACAATTTGGACTAAATTAACGGAGGTGATGAGTGAGTGATGTAGAGGGTGCGGTGTAGAGGGAGTGATGTAGAGGAAGTGATGTAGAGGGAGTGATGTAGAGGGTGGTGATGTAGAGGGAGTGATGTCGAGGGTGGTGGTGTAGAGGGAGTGATGTCGATGGTGGTGGTGTAGAGGGTGGTTGTGTAGAGCAGGCATCCCCAAATGGCGGACCGCAGTCCGGGTCTGGACCGATTGATGGTTCTCCGGACCCATGACCAATCTCTGATGAATTCACGAGAATAGATCATTTTCATAGAGCATTATCTTTTTTTCCCCGACGGTCGCGACTACAGTGGGCGCAGCTACTCCAGTAAATACGACAATGACTTCACTGAATTGAGCCAATCAAATCATTTGTTTACCCTCAGCGCACCAGAGAGAGCAAGAGAAAAGAGAAAGACAGCGATGGCAGCATGGCTTGCTCGAAGAGAAGGAAGTTTGATATGGAGAACCG
>NC_139922.1:379177-724819 GCF_963514095.1 Eutrigla gurnardus
TGGCAAAGTAACGCAGTGTGATGCATACAGTCTGTCACTGAATGCACTCGACTCAGACGTGTCGCCCCGGCAACATATGGCTCGAGGAGCTGACACAGATACGTCATTCCTTCCGATGAGAATCTGTATCTCTCATATAAAACATGATCAGGGAAAGATGAAGAGTTTTGCCGGTCTCTGAACACTATTCTTAGAAGAGACCCGATCCACGATCCACCAAGCTCCACGGGATCTTCCAAGAGAGCTGATTGGTCAGTAGGTGGAGCTTTTATACACATTGATCTCTTATCTGGAACATGCTAACCTGTAGGTTAGCTCTACAGCGTAAGTTACCATGGGAATGTACCCCGGTAAGAAGAGAACCAGCGTCATAGGACGGAAAACCAAGAGTTAACCTTGAAGTTACCTCGCTAAGCCCAAATCCTGTTAGCTGGATCACCAACTGGAGCTAAGAGCAGGACGGACGGAGACGGGAGACGTCCACGTTCAGCATACATGATGATCAGCATGAAGAGAGAATGTGTTCTTACCGTGAGGTGGCTTCCTGTTTGAGCCTGTCAATCTCAGCCAGAGCCTGAGTCAGCTGATCCTGCAGCTCCTCCTTCTTCTGGTTCAGCTTCTCTCTTGCTTCTCTCTCGGCGAGGAAGTCTGCCTTGTAGATTTCAGCCTGACAAACACAGACAGTGAGAAACAGCTCTTTTTTTTATTTCAATTAGCCTAAAATGTGGGTGTGGCTTTTACAGGCTGATTAGAGAATAGCTGACAAGTGACTGATAGGACAAACTAAACTGTCAGCCAGAATCATCTCCATTCAGGTGTTTGTGGCGAGGTTATAAATGATGTGTATTTACTCTAGGTTTCAGCAGGCCTCAAGGCCCGGGAAATCTATACAAGGAGATGTGTGTCATATCAGCAGAAGGTTGCTTGCTCAAATCTAGTGAAAACTAGTTTTTGCCAGAATGTTTTGTATGTCACAACAAGAAGAATGATAACAGAAAGAACTGCAGGACTGTCCCATGTTTTTTGTGTCTAACTGACAGACTGTAGAAGAAGCATCCCCTGCTTTCTGGTCTGTTGGTCTCTAAATGGGCCATAATGTACTAAATGAACATCATGCTGGATCGAAGAAGACTTGAAACTAGAGATTCCATAAACCATGAACACATGTTTATAATGTTAACTGAGATAATACATCAAGAGAGAAGTAGGACCATTTTCTCATAGACTTCTATACAACCAGAGAGGAGTTGCCCCCTGGTGGCCAGCAGGGAGAATTCAGCTTTAAGGACCTTCAGGTTTGGCTTCACTGTTCAGAGGTGGAGGTTGCTGCCTAGCGACAGGCTGCACAAGGGGCCGTCTCTAGCGGTGCACTGAGGATAGGGGCCGTCTCTAGGGGGCCTACCTGTGCACTGAGGATAGGGGCCGTCTCTAGGGGGCCTACCTGTGCGGTGAGAACGGGGACCGTCTCCAAGGAGCCTACCTGTGCGGTGAGAACGGGGACCGTCTCCAAGGAGCCTTTCTGCTGCTCTACCTCCTCCTTCAGTTTATCAATCAGATCCTGTTTCAGGGCCAGCGCTCTCTCGGCCTCCTCCAGCCGGCTGCACAGATCTCCTCCCTGAAAGACAAATGGCAGATGAAATGTCAAGACAAGAGTCCATAAGCAGAACAAGTAATCAGGTAAATAGATGTTTAGTGGGTTTTTACCTCACTCTTCAGTTTAGAATCATAGTCTCTGAAGAGACACGTGTAGGCGTGCTGCAACTGGGTCAGTTTCTTCCTGAGAGGGAAACAAAGATTTAATTACCAGTGAAGTAGTCCACATCATTTGTAGAAGCTCTACTCGTCCTCCAATCGGGATTTCACCCGTTCTGGTCTACATAACCCCCCGGCCCCCAAAGTGACCAATGCTGCTTCACCTATATACCATTTAGAATACCTATAATAGAAGTATTTTAACCTCAGTGAAGCGCTGTAGCGTCAACTGTCTATAGAGCGATAACATCCAGAATGGACCCCCTACTTAGGGGTGATATGACGATATTAGATTGTGAATGATTAAAATGTCTCAAATGTCTCCGCAGTCTGCCTTTACAGAGAGACCGTTAGTATCGTGCTACAGCACACATTCAGGGCCCGCCGTCCACACAGAAACCTTGTTTTTTGTGTGTAAACACAGAACACTTGCACGTTTGGGATGACCGTCCTAGTACTAAAATTGCTACTGGCTGTGAGGATGTTGTTGACACGCTTCATGAACTTCACAAAAACGTCACCATGTTCATCTGAACGTTCGCATCAGTGGCCTGCAGACTTGCTCGTGCTGCAAGTCGCTTGTCAAAGGCGGGTCTCTTTCATCTGGGATAAGGGGTTAATTTGTGATTTTTTTTTTTTTTTATGTCCAAAATGGTGCATTATGAAGAATAAAACTGATATTATGGAGCTTCATAGTGAAAGGTTTTATTTCATTAAAAGAAAGAACAAATATGTATCTTTATCTGGTATAAATCCCATTAGGATCATCAAGTGCCCACATGGTCATTTGGGGGTCCAAATCTCTATAAAAACCCCACCAGTGGTACTGTACCCTTCAAATTCATTTTGGCAAGAGCAAAGTTCCCAAATATAACAAATATTCCTGTTTAGAATAAATATGATCGTTCATCCTGGTGCTAGGGGCACCCAAAAAGTGAAAAATAATTTTGGCCGTCTTGAATAAAAATAGGACTTTGGTGACCCACCTCTCACCCAAACAGTAAGGAATGTTGATTCTGCCTTCAGAATTGTGTAGTACAAACTAGAATGAACTAACACACCAATTCAGCCTTCTATCACTATTAGAACAGAAGTTATGGGCCTCCAAAAATGCCAAAAAATGAAATGGCAAATTCCAATGTGTCAAAAAGGGGTGTGGCACTTGAAATTCAAATGGACGCCACGGGCAAACCGTTTGAGATATTGACCTGAAACTTCAGATTCCCTTGTTTGGTAACATAAGGCATATTTTCAGAAAAATCTGTATGTACATGGTACCCCCGATATTGGAATGACCCTGATGTGAGAGGACCACACAAATACAACACTGCAGCCAACACAACTACAACACTGCAGCCAACACAACCACAACACTGCAGCCAACACAACCACAACACTGCAGCCAACACAACTACAACACTGCAGCCAACACAACTACTACAACACTACAGCCAACACAACTACGACACTACAGCCAACACAACTACGACACTACAGCCAACACAACTACGACACTACAGCCAACACAAATACAACACTGCAGCCAACACAATTACAACACTGCAGCCAACACAACTACAACACTGCAGCCAACACAACTACAACACTGCAGCCAACACAACTACAACACTGCAACCAACACAACTACTACAACACTGCAACCAACACAACTACTACAACACTGCAGCCAACACAACTACTAAAACACTACAGCCAACACAATTACTACAACACTACAGCCAACACAACTACAACACTGCAGCCAACACGGGTCACATGATGGCGCCGAGCAAGATGGCTGCTTAGGTTGGTGGCTGCGACACCACTAGTTTGCATTTTGTGTGAATATATCGGCATTCACTATTTTTCACATTGTTTTTTCTTTTGCAAGCTGCCGAATATACGCTTCTCCTGCCGACGACATGCCGAGCTCTCGGAAAAATGATGCAAATGCGCCTCAACAACAGCAAGGCGTCAGGGGCTCTGCTAGCTCCCGAGCTGGCCAGCTCTCTCCTGTATCGCCGTCTCATGAGGCCGCTGGCGATTCTATCTCGACTGCCCAGATACACAAACTTCTTCAGAAACTAGCAACTGACCAAACGAGAATCTTGAGCCAAACATTTTGCAGACGTCCATAAGGACGTGCTGGAAACAAGAAGAGCTGTTGAGGCGATGGAGGCTAAGCTAGCCGACATGCTATTGAGAATAACTAGTGCAGATGCTCGCCTGGACATGCTGGAGGAAGCGCAGAGGCAGCGCTGCAACTCCCCTCCGGCTTCGGCTTCCGAGGTGGAAAAATTGAACGCCAAACTAACCGAATACAAGGACCGGGAGAGGCATGTAAATCTACGCATATATGGTTTCCCAGAACGCGTTGAAGATAAAGACGCCATATCATTGTTGAGGGCTACTCTTCCCGAGATCCTCAGGGCTGACTTCGAGGGGGGCCTGGATCTGGAGCGCGCTCACCGATCGCCGTTACCAGCTAAGCCCAGAGCCCCACCAAGGCCTTTCATCGCGTGTTTTCTGAGGTTCCAGCAGACGGAGCGGGTGAGACAACTTGCTAGAGAGATCGGGGATGTTCGCTGGCAGAACCATAAGATTAGCTTCTAGCAAGACTTCTCCAAGGCAACACAGGAGCGTCAACACTCTTTTCTGGAGTGCAAACGTCTACTTCACTCGGCCAAAATCCTGTTTGGCATCGGCTATCCTGCTGTGCTTTCATTCACAACTCCAAACGGGGTAAACTCCAAACGGAAGATCCTAAGAAGGCTTTGAAATGCATCAAAACATTTAATTGACCTTGCATTGTGAACCCCCCCCCCTTCTAATTTTGCATCTTGCAGAGTGTCCTGGGTAAGACATTGTAACCTTCTTTCTCCATCTCCCACTCTGTCAGTCATTTAGATGAATATTTCGGGTTTATGTCACTGGAGGGTGGAGATGGCTTTTCTTTTTTCTTTTTTTTTTGTTGTTGCCCGGTCTGTGTACTATCCCATGCTTTGCTACCTGTAACCTACCTTTTAATACAAGGTCTTCCACTTTATCCGTTAGATTGTTATTATCATGTCTATTGTTTTTTTTATAGGCTCACGCCTTATCATATTTTGTAGACCATATATGTGTTATCAACAGGTGAGCATGTTATGCTTAGGTTGCCGGTGGGGTGGGGGCCATGTCCAGATGTGCCTTGGTTTGCTGAAGGTGTCCCATACTGTTATAAGGCAGATGCTTTAATGTTGAAGAATATATTCACACTGCTACTGTTTAGCTTTTTGATAATTGGTGGTGTCGCTGCCATACTTGAGTGGCAGGAAACTCTTAGTTCTTTGAGTTAGTTATCCACTTGTGGATTATCAGGAAGGTTTGATAGTATGTTGCTTCCTCACCTTCCTATATTCTTTTTTATGTTTTTGATGATTTTTTTGTCGTTTTTTGTTTTGGGGTGCTTTTCTTTTTTGGATCCAGACTTACTACTACTGTGGCAACTCCTTTTCTCATTTTACTTTTCCTCTCAGCATATGACAGCTATCAATCTTATTTCAGTCAATGCCAGGGGTCTTAACATTCCACACAAAAGAACCAGTGTGCTAGAGTTTCTCCATAAGAAAAACATAGACTTTGCTATGATTCAGGAATCACACTTACTGTGCAAAGATGCAGGCCCATTAGCCTATTGCAACTTCATCTGCAGAGTTACTAAATCTAAAGGGGTAATGGTATCAACGCAAACTAAAATTTGATGTGATTGGCTCTTGGGTAGATGATGCGGGTCGGATAGCTATTGCAAAGATCCACGAACCGCGAACCCGGACCTCTGCTCCGTCCGTAGACCCGTAAACCCTCGGACGCGTTGCGGGGAATCCCTGCGGTAAATAGAGACCTGCCCCACGCCGAACCGTCGGGCCTCGTGCCCTCAGAGCTGGGTGAAAAGCCCTTGCACCTCACCCAAAGACCAGGCAGCCCACGGCCACGCGAACCCACAATTACGCACCGCGAAGCCGAACCTCTGCTCCATCCGGAGAACCGTAAACCCTCGGACGCGTTGCGGGGGATTCCCTCCTGGCACCACCAGTCTCCGTTTGTTCAGTCCCGGTTCTCAGTTCCAGCGGGGGCTATCTCGGTTTCCACAGATGCTCGTTCACGTTCTGCCCTTTGAGCATCCCTCTCCTCTGTATATTCAGGCTCGTACAGGTATGGTTGGGTTTGGGTGGAAAAAACTCCTCATTAGAGTCTTCAAAAGTTTCAGTATATTCTCCCTTTTCTGTGAGATTGAAGAAACTAGCACTGCAGGCTACTCTGCGTCTGTAGCAATGACAGCAGGTAAACAAACTATTATAGAACTGGTAACTTTTATAGAACTGGTAACTTATAACTGCTAGGTGATATCAGTGCCATAGCCTACTAGGAATTATGACACGCTGCTGCTGCTGCTGCTGCTGAGACATAAATCCTTAAAAATGCAAGGTTGGTGTTATTTCAAACATTCTATCAACACAGATATGTACATCGATAGTCTGCCGTTACAATTGATTTGCCTCGGGTGCACTGTGGAGTCGGTATGAGTGTTTTTAATGCCTTGCTAACTAGAACCATTGACTTGCGCTTGCCATAGCACAAGCGAACTCGGCAACTAGAAGAACTGAATGAAATTTCTTGAAAACGTCTCCAGACGTCTCGAACACACCGGCTGACTTGGAAAATAGGTCTTATGTCCAAAATTCCGAACTATCCCTTTAATGTTGGCTCTGTTTCAGATCCAAGCTTCATGGCTGGCGTACGCACGTTTCTACAGCTATTGTTCCTTTGGCGACGCTCTGAGGTGATGCTGGGAAACTGTTAATTATGTGAAAACAATTAGTCCTCAGAGTAATGTGCACATCAGAGACACATTAACACACACGTGTTTGCAATCATATGGATGAATATAAAAGCATGCACAAAGTGATGAAAAAATGGCATTAACAATGGCAGCCTTGGCCTTGTTAGAAGACATCGCAAACGGTAACATCAGACGTGAGAGGGTGTTTAGAGAACGGGAGGATATGTTAGCAAATGACGACAACTGGCTCATGAGTCGTTTAAGGTTGCCGAGGCCAGTGTTACTGGAGCTGTTCGCAGAGCTGCGGCCGGCCCTAGAAAGAAACACAGCCAGGAGCCAGGGGTTGTCCGTGCCCACACAGGTGCTGACCACTCTGGGGTTTCTGGCAACAGGAGCCTTTCAGAGGGAACTGGCCGATCGGTCAGGAGTGTGCCAGTCCACTCTGAGCCGAGCCATGCCAGCTGTGTGGGACGGGATCAGAATGTCATCCAGGTACATCAAATTCCCATACAATGCTGTTGAACAGGCCAACATTAAAGCGCAATTTGCAGCAAGAGCCGGTTTCCCTAATGTAATCGGAGCTATTGACTGCACACATGTTGCTATAAAAGCGCCATCACAGGATGAATTTGTTTTTGTCAACAGGAAACATTTTCATTCAATAAATGTTCAAATAATATGTGATGCGCAAATGCAGCTCACCAACATCGTGGCAAGGTGGCCTGGTTCAACGCATGACTCGTTCATTCTTACTAATAGCATGGTTGGTAACAGGCTGGAGGCTGGCACGGTGCGCGATGGGTGGCTTCTCGGTGAGTAAATGTATCCGTTTAATTGCGCCCCGAATGTAAACCAGCACAATGCCCATTTGGGCACGTGCATTCAAATATGTGCATTTGTTTTTCCCTGGTGAAAATAGAGCGGCAGAGCTATCTAACAAGCCCTTTATTGTCTCCTTGTGTTCAGTATTTGTGTCGATAAATGCGTGCGTAAAGTTGGAAATGTCACACTGCAGTAGCCACGGCGCACTTCTGCAGTCATTAATATATATAATAATATAATATATTATATATTAATATCCTCCTGTCCCCCCGCCCGTTGCGGTCACGCTTCGGCGGTGGGCCGAAATCCTCCGCTTCACCTCCACCTTCACGTCGGACCATTTCTTTTTTATTTCAGGGAGTGTGCGCTGCTCCGACCCCACAGTGTTCACTGCCTCACACACACGCTCCCACTCACATTTCTTTTTTTTTGTGTTAATGTCTGATGAGAGGCTACACAATAATACTGGTCTTCGAGTCTCGACTTCGTTTAAGAGCGTTTCGAGCTCAGACTCGGTGAAGTTGCGCTTCTTCCCTTTTTCATTTTGTAGATCTGATGGTGCAGAGAGGGGAATCCCCGGTGCAGGCCCTATTTAAATTCATTTGCATATTTAAATGGAGGCGTGGACAGGGAGGAGTTTAGCACTTCCACATGTGCGCTTAATTCCACGTTGATTGGGATGTACAAAGGAAAAGTGCTTGGATCCATGTGTACGCACACTTTGATACATCTGATTTTTTTTGTGCATACGACAGTTTCTGGATTCTAGCATACGCCATTTTTCAGTAGGAAATCCACGCAATTCTTAGTACATGAGGCCCCAGGAGTTTATTTAAAAGAACACTTGCCTGCTTCTATCCTCGGCTGCTATGCTACTGCAGCATAGACGCCACTTCCGTGTTTACCCAGCCGATGCCGTGATGCGAGTTTCACGCGAGAGTATGAAAAAGTTTCGCTGAGTTTTTATAAATGCTTGTATTATCAGGTCAACACATTTGTATAAATGCTTGTATTATCAGGTCAACAAGTGTTGACAAGTGTTACCTGATAATACAAGCATTTATAAACATTTAGCGAAACTTTTTCATACTCTTGCGTGAAACTCGCGTCACGGCATCGGCTGGGTAAACACGGAAGTAGCATCTACGCTGCGGTGGCGTTAGTTAGCGTTAGTAGCCGAGGATAGAAGCTATCAGGCAATTGTTCTTTTAAATAAACTCCTGGTGTACTTACAAACTTTCAAACGCCTCGTTTTGGGAGTACAGACTCTGTGTGTACTGCTGCAGTAGTTTGGTAACATTCCATGCATTATTAGTGGGGTAATTTACAAGATATACCCTCTGTACCGTAGTGCTAGTACTAAGCCATTCGGCTGATAGCGGCTATCTTGACCAATGCTGACCATCGCTAAAAATGCTCTTTTGCTAATATCCTGCATTCTAACATTTCAGCTCAACAGTGCCGCTTGAGGTTTTGTCCCATAATTTCATATCTGCTATTTATATGGAGGAGGGTGGAGAAATTAGTTGGTTGCTCTCCTGGATGGGGCCCACACTCTCCAATATTTAATAATGATAAATTGCTGATCGGCAGTCGTCCTATTCGTTTTCCTGACTGGGGAAGAAAAAACATTTGTACACTTGGTGACATTTATGGGGAGGGGGGATTACTTACTTTTCAGAACATATGTATTAAGTACGGTGTACCACGTACATCGTTTTTCTTTTATCTGCAGCTGAGAACAGCCCTTAAAGGCAATGGTGTTCCTTTAAAGGGCCCTCTTAGGTCACACTCACTTTACAATTGTTCCACTCAGCTAGAAGCACAAGTGGTTTTGTTTTGAGACTCTACGGGTTCTTGTTGCAGCATTCTTACAGACCCCTGGCATTAGACATGGTGTGGAGGAGAGATGTTCCAAATCTGAAACCCACATTTGACTGGGATAAAGTTTGGTCTAATGTGAGCTTAGCATCCAGAAATCCTGATCATCGGCAAAAACATTACAATTTTGTACATAGGGTATATTTAACTCCTCGGAAGCTTCATTTGATGAAGGTTATTAATGATTCTATATGTACTTTTTGTTCTTCCAAAGTGATTGGCAGTTTTTTTTTTTCATATGTACTGGGAGTGTTCCCCAGTGTCCGAATTTTGGAAGATGGTTGCCTTTAACCTTTCAAAGCTGTTTAAGATCAGGTTGCCCTGCTTACCTGCTACACTAATTTCGAATGATTTGTCAGAGCTGGGTTTGACACTGGACAAGAGAAGAGCACTGTTGGCTGGACTAACAGCTGCGAAAAAGCTAGTTGCTACACGTTGGAAACCTCCACACTCACTTTCTTTCCGAGTATGGGTTTTGACATATTTGGACATTGTTTATCTGGAGTTGTCGATTGCCAGAGTCCACAGAGCTAAGGAGTCGGCGATAAAGGCTTGGCATTCACTTCTAACTACCCTCTGTGGGCTTCAGGTGTAACATGTAACTGAGGTTTGGAGTCCTGGATCCAGGGAGTGGGTGGGTCGTATTTGGGGTTATGATTTCAGTCATGATTTCATTGTGCATGTGTCCACGTGCACATGTGCGTATATATGTGTGTATGAACGTATGTGTGTGTATGTGTACGTATGTTTATGTGTGTGTGTGTATGTGCCCGTAAGTTTGTGTATGTATGTATGTATGTATGTATGTACACTCAACAAAAATATAAACGCAACACTTTTGTTTTTGCTCCCATTTTTCATGAGATGGACTTAAAGATCTAAAATTCATTCCAGATACACAATATTACCATTTCTCTCAAACATTGTTCACAAATCAGTCTAAATGTGTGATAGTGAGCACTTCTGCTTTGCTGAGATAATCCATCCCACCTCACAGGTGTGCCACATCAAGATGCTGATCTGACATCATGATTAGTGCACAGGTGTGCCTTAGACTGTCCACAATAAAAGGCCACCCTGAAATGTGCATTTTTTTGCTTTATTGGGGGTCTGGGGACTCAGAACCAGTCAGTATCTGGTGTGACCACCATTTGCCTTATGCAGTGCAACACATCTTCTTCGCATAGAGTTTATCAGATTGTCAATTGTGGCCTGTGGAATGTTGGTCCATTCCTCTTCAATGGCTGTGCGAAGTTGCTGGATATTAGTGGGAACTGGTACATGCTGTTGTATACGCCGGTCAAGCACATCCCAAACATGCTCAATGGGTGACATGTCCAGTGAGTATGCTGGCCATGCAAGAACTGGGACATTTTCAGCTTCCAAGAATTGTGTACAGATCCTTGCAACATGGGGCCGTGCATTATCTTGCTGAAACATGAGGTGATGTTCATGGATGTATGGCACAACAATGGGCCTCAGGATCTCATCTCTGTGCATTCAAAATGCCATCAATAAAATGCACCTGTGTTCTTCGTCCATAACAGATGCCTGCCCATACCATAACCCCACCACCACCATGGGCCACTCGATCCACAACATTGACATCAGCAAAGCGCTCACCCACACGACGCCACACACGCTGTCTGCCATCTGCCCTGAACAATGTAAACCGAGATTCATCCGTGAAGAGAACACCTCTCCAACGTGCCAGACGCCATCGAATGTGAGCATTTGCCCACTCAAGTCTGTTACGGCGACGAGCTGGAGTCAGGTCAAGACCCCGATGAGGACGACGAGCATGCAGTTGAGCTTCCCTGAGAAGCTGTCTGAGTGGCTGGTCTCAGACGATCTTGGAGGTGAACCTGCTGGATGTGGAGGTCCTGGGCTGGTGTGGTTACACGTGGTCTGCGGTTGTGAGGCCGGTTGGATGTACTGCCATATTCTATGAAACGCCTTTGGAGACGGCTTATGGTGGAGAAATGAACATTCAATGCACGAGCAACAGATCTGGTTGACATTCCTGCTGTCAGCATGCCAATTGCACGCTCCCTTAATGCTTGTGGCATCTGTGGCATTTTGCTGTGAGACAAAACTGCACATTTCAGAGTGGCCTTTTATTGTGGGCAGTATAAGGTACACCTGTGCACTAATCATGATGTCAGATCAGCATCTTGATGTGGCACACCTGTGAGGTGGGATGGATTATCTCAGCAAAGCAGAAGTGCTCACTATCACACATTTAGACAGATTTGTGAACAATGTTTGAGAGAAATGGTAATATTGTGTATCTGGAATGAATTTTAGATCTTTAAGTCCATCTCATGAAAAATGGGAGCAAAAACAAAAGTGTTGCGTTTATATTTTTGTTGAGTGTATATATGTGTGTGCGAGTGTATGTGTATATATGTATGTGTATGTATGTGTGTATATTATATATATATATATATATATATATATTAGGGCTGTCAAAGTTAACGCGTTAATAACGCGTTAACGCAACATCCTCTTAACGCCGTTAATTTTTTTAACGCGCGATTAACGCTCGGTATTAAAAAAAAAAAAACGCGCATTGTATGATTTATGGCCGTCGGTGGCACCTGTAGTCTTGATCCAGAGGGAAGGTGCGCGTCCACAGGCAGCGGCGTTTCCCCGCGTCCCGTTCATTGTCTATATGTACGTGTCCACAGGGGCGATTTTAAACGCGTGTGGACGCGCCGCTTCCCAGTATTGCACGCTTGGTGGGCTGCCACTAGAGGATGATTGACAGGCGCTCTCCTTCAAACAACACATTTTTGCGAGCGTTCGCGAGGCGGCGAGTCGAGCCCGGCGCCTCTGATTAGCATAAAGTAGATTCGACTTCAAGGCAAATGAGGAGCGGCCAACTCGCGCGCCGTCTCTCGCATTGCACGGCGTTTCACATAGACAATGAATGGGACGCGGGGAAACACCGCTGCCTGTGGACACGCACCTTATGTGAAAAGCTGTTCACCTTCAAAAGACTGCCAGATGGTTCAGTCGATAATACCAAAGTCATCTGCGCGTACTGTGGGTATGAAATGAGCTACCATAGAAATACGTCCAGTCTGAGATATCACTTGCAAGCCAATGCACTTATATCCTAACTGTACTTATCTCCTGTTACACTATCTCCTGTGACATGTTCACTTTAATTGTTTGTGATATATTCTTATAACCCTGTTTTGATCCCATGTTTTGGTAAGGGGATATTTGAAGTGTTAAATAAACATTTTCATAAATCAAGTAAATTTGCCCTTATGTTGTTAAAAGTATTAAGAATATGAACAAAATACATGAATGTACATTTAGAAGAAAAAAAATGTGCCAAAAAAATGCGATTAATTTGCGATTAATCGCGAGTTAACTATGGACAAAATGCGATTAATCGCGATTAAAAAAATCAATCTTTTGACAGCCCTAATATATATATATATATATATATATGTTATTTTTATATATTTCGTTTTCCTTTTCATTTCTTTTTCTTCTATTGTCTTTTATTATCTTAGTTGTTTATTGTTGTACATGTGTATTTGAGCGCACGCGTATGTAGGTATGCAAATATATTTTTTCTATTTTCGCAACATGCAAGTACCTACCTATGTTTTTCTTTCTTTGAAATAAAATTCAAACAAATTTGATCACAAAAAAAAACAAAAAACACTGCAGCCAACTCAACTACAACACTACAGGTATTGAATAGAGCATCACACTAGTCACACAATCTGGACTTTAGGCTCAATTGTGCCTGGACCCGGAGTGGATGGTCTAGTGGGAGTGGCCCTTAAGGCCCGCAAAGATAATCACTTTAATGTTGCGTGCAGTAGAGGAAATATGAGTTGAACCCACTTCTCCTCGGTGACCACATGTCTCTCTGTCTTCAGGGCCTGCTCCAGGCTCTGGGTCTGCAGCAGCAGCTTGTCCATGGCGACGTGATGCTGCTTCCGCTGCTGCTCCAGCTCCCGCTCTGCCCCCTGCAGGGCCTTCATCTTACTGCACAGTCTGCACACCAGAGGAGGGAAACACTTCAGCACACATGCAGCTAAACACAGAGGCCATACGTATGCATGGTGCTGACACCGACAGCTTACTTTTCTTCCAACATTTTGCGTTCATGGTCGCTCTTGTCCAGGCAGCTCTGTCTCTCGTTTAGTTCTCCTAACAGGGACGTTGCTTGAGCTTTCAGGGCCTCACAGTCCTTAGCCAGCTGTAAAAGCAAAAAGCTTCAGTATCAGGTAACAAATGGTGACCCAGAAACCATTGTGTGTTTTTGAGCTGTAGTCGGCTCAGTTCACAGCTAGCTACAAGATACTGGGAACATATGAGACCAACCAATGCCAGCTTGTCAGGAAGGGAGTTAAATAAGCCTGGCGCTGGGTTACCGAAAACAGGGAAACCCACTTGGTGTTTGTCCCAAATTGCTTATGTCCATAAACAAGACTCACCGGGACCATGGGACCCAGTTTCATTCATATATGTTGAGGTGAAGGTCAACGGTTTTATAAAAAACATGGCAGGTTGTTGCATGCAGTATACTTTTTAAAATGGCTGCATTTGCATATTTTGGCATGCTGGAGATTTGTGTGGATCTAGTGAGTCCAGTTATATTCATTTGTGATGATGTTAGTCTCCATAGTAACCATGCCATGTGAGACGCCATTGTGACCTCAAGGAGAATCACAGCTTCATGAAACTTCACAGTCACTAGAGACACTAGAGAAAAATCATTAAATTTAGCAGCAAATCTAAAAGTTATCAACCCAAAGGTTGCTGCAACAACTTATGAGACATTATGAGACATAATAGAGCATCATGGGGATTGTGATCACATACTGTAGGTCAGTTATATTGTTCGAAGCCCTTATACACTTTCACAATATATTATAATTAGTTTGTAGTATGACTGTCCCCTGTACCAAGCCCCACCCCCTTACAGATGTAGCAAGTGTGAACCGAGTCCCAACCTGTCCACAGTCCTTGTCCTTCTGTTTGAGCAGCGCTTCGGTGCGGTCCCGCTGAGCCGAGCTCTTCTGCAGGTAATCCAGTTTCTCCTCCAGCTCACGATACCTTCAACACATTCATCACACAGGATTACGTCACTTCACCTTTGTGGCGAACAGTCAAAACATTATAGGTTTTGTTTTTTGAGAATGTATTAATCACTTTTTAATGACAGTTTGACAAACACGATGCTGCTGTTGTTTATTATGAAAAAAACACACTAACTTTGAATTATTTTATATTTACTAAATGCAGGTTTTTTCAGTCTATGTCAATGAATAACAAATACACTGAAACAAAAATACTACTTATTAGTATTTTCCTTACATTTCTTTTAATCAACATCCGTCCTGATCATATCTACCAAATATTCATTCATTTTCAGAATTTCAACTCTTCAAATTAAAGTTTGTTTACATAACGCCACTGTCGTTTTTTTAATTAAAATGATTATTTACCACAGTTCCACATGCCACAGTCAATGTCGATGCTGAGCAACAACATTGAGTGGGATGCATTGCCTCAAACACTGCAGTGCACCATGATACAGCAGCGCAGCACTCCCACTACACCAACCGTACCATGGCCAGGCAAGATTGAGCCTAAAGTCCGGATTTGAGCGTTCCGCTCTGTACTTTAGAACAGTACACTTCCTCGGCCCCAGCACGCTTGGAAGAGGAGGGCTGCGGTGAAATAGTCTATTTTCTTAGGAAGGTTCCTAACTGAAGAAGTGACCTGGTAAAGTAAACAAGTGGCTGCCATGATAAGAGCCGTTTGAATACTCTAAATGCAAAGGAAAGGAGCTCCAATGCTTCCTTTCAGAGCTCCTTTAGCATAGCATGCAACGGACCATCCTTTACGAAAGGAAAGGAGATCACGCCGACACACAATTCTTTGCGAGAGCAACATTTAAAGTGCCGCAGTGTTCATGAAAAAAAAAACGATATGTGCATTTGCATATTCAACAATGACTTTCATGCACACATATAGTAATTGGAATTGTGTTGCTAAATGTGTGTGGACAGTGATATTAATTTAATGACATTTTTATTGAAATCATGTTACAAATGTTTGACAAAAACGAAACTAAAACCACAAATGAAATGTAAATACAGCAAATGGTCAAACAGGAAGGGGCTGCTGCTGAACTGAAGCCGGTCAGTGAACAAGCTGTTTATAAAACCAACAACATGTGGAGAAGTGGACGATGCGCTTTTTGTAGTCCATTATTCCAGTTTCTCTAGGCAGACGCACGTCAATCACCGGTGCCGATCACCAGCTGTCAATCATCAGCAGCGTTATAATGACGTAGCTTAGTGAAAGTCAGATTCTTTGAGCACCGCGGCCGTCTGTTACTAAATCCTTTTGAGTTCTCCTATCGCCTTTCCTTAACCCCGTGACGTTTTCCCCAGAGGTCAAGGAATAGGAGTTAGGAATAGGAATTAGGAATAGGAGTTAGGAACGATCTTTTTGAAAATTCGACTCCGTGGATTTGAGTCCGGTTCGGTTCATGCACGCGCACATGCACTGGTACGCAATGTGGACATGACGTAGGCTTTAATGGATAGGCCGTCCCTCTCATTACCTCTCAGTGTTCTACTCGGTTCTCCCCCCGCTATTGAGACCATTTATAACTGAACATACTGTTGATGACTGTAGGACACAGCGGGATTCTGGATGGCTTGGGGCTTCAGACTCGTGGTGTGAGCGGTACCAGAGCAGAACCGGATCGGTAGTTTTATAATAAATATGCCGCTGTATGTCTCCGTCCAAAACCCGCTCTGCTTGCGCTCACATGCGCTGATTCAGGCTGAGTGTTTACTAGAAATATGTGCAGACGGACGTGTCAGTAAAGTTTCAGTCATGTTCTCTGTGTTGTTCTCTATTGTGACGACTTGAGACAGCGCTTCTTTTAAACAACATCAAGCATGCGTGAATCGTAATACGACGTGATGACAACAGGCAATCGGGCCAAGGCCCATTTGGGCAGGAGCATTGTGGTCTTTGATTAAGTCCACAGAAAGTCATCTTAATCTCAATTGGTTTTGCAATTTTGTTCAGAAATACCCTCCTCAAAACGCTTTGACCACTAAAAGTCTTATTGTTGTATTGGCACATATAAAATATAAGAACATATAACATATGTGTACACAGTATAAGAACAACATATGACAAAAAAGAAAAAGAAAATCTAAAACATGCCATGTTTGATAAAAGAGACAGACATAGGCACAAGTAAAAGACAAGCAGCACAGAGACAGAAGAATAGTTGAAAGAAGGCGGCAAGGAAAATAAATCAGAGAACGAAAAGAAAGAAGAGGAAGAAAAGGAAGAAGAGACTGGAGAGGAAGAAGAAAGAAAAGAAAGAAGAGGAAGAAGAGAGCGCAACACAGAGCTGAGGGCTCACCTGCCCTGTGTGGCCTGAAGCTGCTCTGTGAGTTTCGCCAGGCTGGAGCTGGAGACGAGGACAGAAAGGGGAGGGAGGGAGGAAGGAAGTGGAGGGAGGGAGGAGGAACAGGAAGGAGGAAGAGGAAGGGCCATGTAGGAGGGAGGAACAGGAAGGAGGAAAAGGAAGGAGGAAGAGGAAGGACCATGTAGGAGGGAGGAAGAGAAAGAAGGAAGAGGAAGGGAGAAGGGGAAGTAGATGGCTCAAAAATTTGTTAAGAGGCAGAAATGAGGAAAGAAAACCAACATGCTTCCTCCTACAGCCATACAGGAAGTCTGCAGAGATCAGGGCTGGGGGCTTTGACGCGCTAACCCGTCTGTGGTGAATGGCATGCTGACATTTCGGTGGTGAACGACATGCTAACGTGTCGGTGGTGAATGACATGCTAACCCGTCGGTGGTGAATGACATACTAACCCGTCTGTGGCGAACGACATGCTAACCTGTCTGTGGTGAACGACATGCTAACCCGTCTGTGGTGAACAACATGCTAACGTGTCGGTGGTGAACGTCATGCTAACCCGTCTGTGTTGAACGACGTGCTAACCTGTCGGTGGTGAACGACGTGCTAACCTGTCGGTGGTGAACGACGTGCTAACGTGTCGGTGGTGAACGACATGCTAACCCGTAGGTGGTGAACGACATGCTAACCCGTCTGTGGTGAACGACATGCTAACCCGTCGGTGGTGAACAACATGCTAACCCGTCTGTGGTGAACAACATACTAACCCGTCTGTGGTGAACGACATGCTAACCCGTCTGTGGTGAACGACATGCTAACCCGTCTGTGGTGAACGACATGCTAACCTGTCGGTGGTGAACGACATGCTAACGTGTCGGTGGTGAACGACATGCTAATCCGTCGGTGGTGAACGTCATGCTAACCCGTCTGTGGTGAACGACATGCTAACCTGTCGGTGGTGAACGACATGCTAACGTGTCGGTGGTGAACGACATGCTAATCCGTCTGTGGTGAACAACAAGCTAACCTGTCGGTATTGAACGACATGCTAACGTGTCGGTGATGAACGACATGCTAATGTGCCAACAGATTCAGTGTTTTTATCTGAACTAGACCACACAACATTCAGGTAAAAATATTCCTCATTGTTCAACGTGAAGTTTACAGGAAGTTTACGTTTCCTGTGGAGTGAGCACTGAACCAGACTCCATTTAAGAAATAGCCTTTTCTATGTTAGATTGGTTGTCATCAGATGGTCATCAAGCAGCTTTAACAGTGAGGTGTTTCCTGTTTAAATCAGAGCTGCGTGGAGGATCTAACTGATGCTGAAGAGTTCATGTGGATCTAGAAAAGGCACGCATCATACATATCTGGAAAATAAACGGATTCATCCATTTTCTACCGCTTATCCTGTATTCAGGGTCGCGGGGGGGCTGGAGCCGATCCCAGCTGTCATTGGGCGAAAGCAGGGTACACCCTGGACAGGACGCCAGTCTATCGCAGGGCCGACATGTAGAGACAAACAACCATTCACGCTCACATTCACACCTACGGGCAATTTAGAGTCACCAATTTACCTATCCCCATCCTGCATGTCTTTGGACTGTGGGAGGAAGCCGGAGAACCCGGAGAGAACCCACGCTTACATGGGGAGAACATGCAAACTCCACACAGAAGGAACCCGGGGCCGACCCGGGGATCGAACCCGGGACCCTCTTGCTGTGAGGCGAGAGTGCTACCCACTACACCACCGTGCAGCCCCTAAACGGATTCATATCTAAAGAAATTGTAACGTGTTAAAAACGAGAACATCATTTCCTGTTTAGAAGAGGAAGAGCTGCAGTCATTTCTAGAAAGTAAACTAATTAAGCTATTCATTCATATAAAGTCTCCAAAGAAGTGTTGTGGTACCGTAGTGTATCTAAATTGCTGTAGAACTACAATCCCCAGCCCTGGTTGTGATGAAATCCATCTAAAAGATGCTATTCACAACTAGTTCGTCACTGTTCAACAGTTTAGTGCTGCTAGTTTCAGACAAGGCACCCAAGTATTTCGTGTCATACCAGTCAGAGGAGTGTTGAGCCTCAGAGCGAAGTTGGACAACCTCCTCGGCAACATTGCTGGCCTGTAAAAACATTTAGATCACAGATAAGGCAGCATTTTCTTGTGTCCATATAATAACATCTCTACTGAACATGGAGACACCATCATTGTCTCTCACCTGACCCCTCTGGTATTTTACTGCATTTTGATTTTGTATTATTTGTCATGGTCTGATTTTATTTGCCTCATACAAAAACAGTTTGAAGCCTGATTCAACTATGTCAATAATTTGTCACTGTTTGAAACTGCTGTATAAATATTAATGTTAGTTATTAACACACAAAGGGCCACGTTTAAGAATGCTTAGATTTTCTTTTTAGGTTGCACTTGCATGTGTGATTTAAGAGACATGTCATTTTCAGTGGTCCAGACCTCTTGTATGAGTACATGTATGAGTGTTACCTGTGCTTGGGCCAGTTTGCCCCGTAGCTGGTCAATGCAGCGCCGCATTCGCTCTCTCTCTTTCTCTCCCTCGTCCCTCTCCCTCTCCAGCTCTTCATTCTTCCTCCTCACCTCTCTCATCCCTTCCTCCAGTTTTTCTTTGTGGCTCTTCAGCAGCTGGAGGAAATCATTTGCACCTTCCACAGGCTGCAGACACAGAGACATGAGCATGAGAGACCAAGGAGACATGACGACAAGAGGGAACAGGACAGAAAAACTGGATGCATGTGATTCATCAGGAAGAAATCCTTTATATCATATAGGAAACATCATGTATCCTGTTTTAGGAGATCATCAGTGTATTTTCTGGCCACATTCGCAGCACGCAGAGAACACAGACCAGACACCCAAACTATCGCTGAAGATGGCAAGCTGGCTGTGGACCTCGCTGCGGCACATACAGGGTGTGAACAGTCCAATTAGTTTATGTGGGCGCCGAAAGGATGCATGCAGCAGGAAAGCCTGGTGCTATGTGGCGCTTCCGTGTCCAGCGTGTGAGCCTGGACACGGATCCTGGTCTCCCACTCCAACATAGAAGGAGAAAACGCCATCCGGCATAACTCGTGACCATGTGGTCGGTTATCTACTTCCTTTTGGTTATTTTTCAGACACCGTCCCCAGTAACACGTGACCACATGGTCGATTATCTACTTCCTATTAGTTATATTCTACCGTCTGCCTGAATGCGATGCAACAAGGCAAAGCTTCTAAGTAGAGGGGGGGCAGCCGGTTAGGGTCAGAGATGGATGGGGGAAGCAGGATGCAGTGAGCAGGCTAACCTGGCCATTTTCCCTGCCCACTCTCTCCCCCCATACCTCTGAGAGGGAGGTGGAGGGGGAGGGGAGGGCACTACTCAAGGAGCTACTCACACTTGCATTTCCCTAGACGGACACACCAGTTAGATGAAGCACAAGTACATGACACTGAAATCACAGAGCAGTGTCAGCAGTCACACATCTTACCAGGCTGCGAGGAGGCGTGGTCTGTTTGCGAGGAGGCGCGGTCTGTGTGCAAGGAGGCATGGTCTGTGTGTGTTGATCCGTCTCCTCCACCCAGTTCTTCTCCTGCTGATCCAGGGTCTGAAGAAAGTAGTCCCACATTTAAAGTATGAACTGGAAAACCTTTTCTGTCTCATCGCTGGTTTCCTTCTCATCCCCCATCATACTCTCTGTTTCTACTACTGCATGGAGACAGGCCTCAGACAGACAGGCAGGCATTTTCTTTATATATATTAGGGATGAGCGAGTACAGCATTATCTGTATCTGTATCTGTATCTGTTAACCATATGAATTATCTGTATCTGTATCTGTACTCGGAGTGGGCGGGGCCTAACCCGGAAATGGACGGGGTATAACCCGGAAGTGGGCGGGATTTAACCCGGAAGTGGGTCTGGTTGTCTTGAAATGAGCGAGGTTTTAACTGGTATGTTATTTTAAGCATGCAATTGATATGGGCTGATCAGAAATGGTTATTTATTGCTGATTAGAAAACTATTTACAGGACAGCATCAGCATTGAGCTTCAGATCAATGGTTTTGATCACGATAGCAAACGAACTATTTACAGAACAAGTTTTGCAACACTGAATACAACACATGCGGTTGCAATTATCAAGTAAAATGTAATGAACAAGAGTTTTCATACTCAACAATAACTTTTTTCTTTTAACTTTAATTTTTTTTATGATCAGTGTGATCTTTTTTTTTTATATATATATATATTTTTTTTTTATTTATTTTTTTTCCACACCAGGTGTGTGTGTGTGTGTGTGTGTAGCTTGATTTCCAATATTTATACCACTACCAGCTTTATTTTTTCACGAAATACAGCAAGAAAGTGTTAGAGCCAGGCAGCCAGATGACGGTTAAAAAAAGAAAAAGAAAAATCTCCGACAGGCAGAGACGCAACGCGAGCCGGCACCACGTCTGAACGAAGTACCAGAACTCTACTAGTTCATAAGTAAGTACCAACCTAAGTAATAACAAACCTGAAGCTGAAGAAAGAAACCCTAAACATTAACGGAAAACGACCCGCGAACCTGAGTGACTGAGGGAGAGACAGAGAGCTGTTCTGCGTGTGAGTGATCAGAGCGGACACAACAACACATCTGCGAGTGTGTAGGGGAGGGGCTGTAGCATATCACAGGACGCAGACACAGTCAGCTACCCAATGAGGATTTTTATTTAATCCGAGCACAGATATTGACTCGTATTACTCGTATAATACTCGTACTCGGCAAAAGTGCTTTATCCGTACCGGATACTCGTTTCAGCCGAGTATCCGGCTCAACTCTTATATATATATTTAAAAACATACACACACACACACAGATATAGAGACAGATATAGAGAGAGACAGAAAGACAGACAGACAAACAGACAGACAGACAGACAGACACACACCACACACCACACACACACAGAGGGACAGACAGATATCACCTTCGGCCACAAGAAGCAGAACAAAACTACAGCAGAGAGTTCTACATTAGACAAGTTAAGGTTTTAAGACAGTTAGACAGGGCGAGATGTTAGTCAGTTAGACAGGGTGAGATGTTAGACAGGGTTACTGCTCTGGGCAGGAAAGACTTTCTTTCTGGGTTCTAGCCACGGCGAAGACGAATCTGTCTATTAGAGATGGAACATCTGTCCACCAGGTGTTGCTAGAGGATGCTCAGGTTATGATCCAACATAACAGAGTCCTTCTCTCCATCGTTGTGTGAAAATAAACACAACTATGAAAGGGACGATATCGGATTTGATCTCAATAAAAAACTCTCACAATGTGTTGATCATGGTGAATTTCATTCTCGGGATAATCCTAGATATCGTCAAGAGGGATGTGAAAAAGCTGCCTAGCTTCATGGAATCGATTATGGTAGACAGATGAAAAATACAGCTTTTAAAAATATAGGATATAAAAATACCTTTTAAATATTTATTATTTGATTGTTTTCAATAAAAACAATGAAAAAGACATGCATCGTCTGTGACACAATACAAATATTTGTATCCTAAAATATTAAGTGATTCATGTATGTTTTAGTGCCAGTTTGAGAGTTTTAAGCATACTTTGATGATACGGGGATCATTTCTTGAATCACAATCATTATTGGCAGGATAAAAGTGGAATATGAGCACACAACTACTGTAAATATGTGCAGAAAAAACAACTAACCAGTGAAAAATAGGTGAAATTATCTCTGCAGACATATACATTGCCAAGACATGGTAGAACTATTGTTAAAACACCTGACAATGTGTGAATGTTCACTAGCTAACCTGTGGTCCATCCATTGGTCTGGTCCTCACTGAGCGTCCCTGCAGGTCTTCGGTCTGGCTGGGGCTGCAGCAGTAGTTAGAGGAGAGGTTGGAGGCCGGTGCGTTCACCAAGCCCTGTAAGGAGTGGTTTTCCAGGGCCAGCCTCTCTACTAAGGCCCTGGCCTCCTGGAAGCGACAGCTGAGAAATTCCCGCTCCTCTCGGGTCCTCTGCTGCCAGCCCTCCATCTCCTCGCAGCGCTGCCGTAAGGCCAGGTTGCTCCGCCGCAAGGCCTCTGGACGCCGGAGGGATCAAGGTAACAGGAGAGGTAACAGTTCAGTTCAACAGTTTCTACAACAGGCACAATCAAATACCTCATCAGGATAAACTAATACAGTAACAGCATGTTTCCAGCCTGTTCTAATAAATCTCTTAAAGCTCTCCAGCTGGTCCAGAATGCTGCAGCGCATGTTCTGACTAAAACTAGAAGAAGGGATCACATTTCTCCTGTATTAGCTTCTCTGCACTGGCTCCCAGTAAAATCCAGAATAGAATTTAAAATCCTTCTCCTCACTTACAAGGCTCTTAATGGTCAGGCACCATCATATCTTAAAGCTGCCCCTGAGCTCTTAGTGAGTGAGAGAGATAGTGAGTGAGAGAGATAGTGAGAGTGAGTGAGTGCGTGAGAGAGAGAGAGAGTCAGTCAGTCAGTCAGTCATAATCCTGCCCCTGTCCTCCTGTTGTAGTCCTGCTCATGTCCCTCTGTTCCAGTCCTGCTCCTGTCCTAGTCATGTCCCCCTGTTGTAGTCTTCCTCCTGTCCTCCTGTCCTAATCCTGTCTTCCTGTTCTAGTCCTGCTCCTGTCCTTCTGTTGTAGTCCTGCTCCTGTCCTCCTTTTGCAGTCCTGCTCATGTCCCTCTGTTCCAGTCCTGCTCCTGTCCTAGTCCTGCTCCTGTCCTCCTGTTGTAGTCATGCGCCTGTCTTCTTGTTCTAGTCCTGCTCCTGTCCTTCTGTTGTAGTCCTGCTCCTGTCCTCCTTTTGCAGTCCTGCTCATGTCCCTCTGTTCCAGTCCTGCTCCTGTCCTAGTCCTGCTCCTGTCCTCCTGTTGTAGTCATCTACCTGTCTTCTTGTTCTAGTCCTGCTCCTGTCCTCCTGTTGTAGTCCTGCACCTGTCCTCCTGTTGTAGTCCTGCACCTGTCCTCCTGTTGTAGTCCTGCCTCTGTTCTCCTGCTATAGTCCTGCTCCTGTCCTAGTCCTGCATCTGTCCTCTTGTTGTAGTCCTGCCCCTGTCCTCCTGTTATAGCCCTGCTCATGTCCCTCTGTTCCAGTCCTGCTCCTGTCCTAGTCCTGCACCTGTCCTCCTATTGTAGTCCTGCCCCTGTCTTCCTGTTATAGCCCTGCTCATGTCCCTCTGTTCCAGTCCTGCTCCTGTCCTAGTCCTGCACCTGTCCTCCTGTTGTAGTCCTGCGGCTGCCTTCCTGTTCTAGTCCTGCTCCTGTCATCATGTTCTAGTCCTGGTCTTTGTGGAAAGTGTCCTGAGATACCTACCAGTAACTAGTGATCAGAGGCTAAAACAATGGTATTTTGTACCAGCTAGCGACGTAGGACGAGATTTTTGAGTGCTGAGGTTTGTCTTAACCCTGAATAGAATGAATTACAATAATCTAGTAGAGATTAAATATAATAAATTATAAACCATACTTGAAGTGAAGTAATCTATCTATCTATATATCTATAAAATTCCTGTAAATGGCTAAACTAGTAAACTGGGATGCATCCTACCTCGAAGCTGCTGATTGTCACCCAGCAACCTGGTCACCACCTCATTGGCAGCCAGCTCCGGTGGGACCCTGAGGGTCCCGCCACTCTCTTCTCCTGACATCTCCCACTGCATTGGGCCATCAGGTTGGGGCTGCACCATCCCTATAGAAAAAAACATGCAGGTAATTATCTCCTCAGACACACCTCATTTAACTCCAGAAACCAAGCACTTCTGATCTATGTGATGAACGACAGGTCTGGGGGCTTTGGTCTGGCGTACCTTTCAGCGGGACTCTTGACACTGAGTTTACTCAATTGAAAGTAGAATTTGTGGGAAATTAAATGTGGGACAGACCAAAAATGAATTGCTAAATAAATTATATTATTATAATATATCAAATAAATAACAACATAATATATCACATTAATCAAGACACCGTTAAAAAAACATCGGAACTTTATGCACGCTTTTTGAGCACATGGTATGGAAAACCTGCTGATTGCAGGCCTTGAATTGAGAATGTGTTAGTCAACAGCCCAGAGATTGACAGTTGAAAGTCCCAACTATAAACTAACCCTAACCTAACTATAACCATAACATAACCATAACCCTAACTATAAACATAACTTAACCAAAAATCTAACTTTAACCTTACCATAACCTAACCACAACCTGTAATGGACAAAAAGCACAAGTGCAGGCAGACAGTCAGGAATTACTTTTATTACACACTTGAGTATGACACAATGGTGTGACAGTTCAAAGGTGACACCGTAGACTGAACTTGCTTCAGGGAATGATACCAAACGTTCAGGGGGAACAGGCCGTGGAAGGTGACAGGAAACAGTATGACAGGCAGCTGTGTGTGGCGAAGACAGCCGGCCAACACAGTTTCTCGCCTGCACACGGTCAGTGATCCGTGGGGCTGGTGTATCACAACCACAGAGGAGGTTGCAGGGCTGGGTCCGGTGTAGCGTGGTTCCGTCACAGAACCGAGCAGGCGGAAGACAGGCGGGGAGCGCAGGGTGGGTGGAGGGGGGTCTGGAGGCCGGGAGCGGGTGGGTGGAGGGGGTCCAGAGGAGGGCTAAAACTCATCTCTTGCTGGGACCCAGGACCTCGTCTTGGGACCGTAACCCTCCCAGTCCACCAGGTATTGAATCACTCTACCACGCCGACGGGACCGTAGGAAGGCGGGACCCCAGTCGATGAGGCGAGGGAGAGGAGGAGGCGTCACGGGAACCAAGGTACTCTGCCGAACCGGCTTGACCTTGGAGACGTGGAATGTGGGATGAACCCGCTGTGTTTCCCCTACCATTGTACAGGCCTGGCGGGGCCGCCAGTCCAAGGAGAATAAAAAAAAAAATCAATACGCCAAAAATAAGCCACCTATCAATTCATTCATAAATCAATAATCATTAGGAGCGCCTCCGCGCAGCACAGTAGACTTGCTCCGCAAGACGCGCGGCCGCAACAATCCTCGCGGCGCGTTCCCGCTACGTTCTTCCTCGTGTACTTTACACGCTTGATGTTGTTCTGATACCGCTCTGCCTCGTTAAACCACCACGATGTCGCTTTCTACTTTGAAAACACGGAAAGTTGACACTGTATTTTGATAAGCTGTTGCACTCTTCAGACTTGTGGTGTGAGCGGAACCGGACCGGTACCGGAACCGGACCGGTGCATTTATAAGAAAAATGCCGCTGTGTGTGTCTCCGTCCAAAATCCGCTTTCCTCGCGCTGCCTGCTCGCACAGATCCGCTCGTGCGCACATTCGAGTGTTGTCGAGAAATATATGCAGAGACGGCGCTCTTTAAAAACAACATCAAGCCATGCGTGTGTAGTATTAGGACGTGATGACGATGTACAACAGAGCAGTGTGAATGCAAAGCAGTGGCGAGGCACGCTACTGATCACGCCCTTAGGCAGCCTATGTTAATAAAATAAGGATTGTTTTTTGATAAGCTGTGGAACTCTGAGTTAACATATTTCTACCTGAATTTCTATGAACTATCAGGCTGTTGAGTAAACCTATAACTTATATTTTACTTGATAAAATAAGACAATGCACTCATATGTCGTTGTAGTGTTTTACAGTATCTGTAGCTACTAATGTTATGCTCCTCATTTTCAAGCCATATTTTTCCGGCCCCTAATTTTGGATCATTTCCATCAACCGGCACCTTAATAAGTCACTCTCTCCTTGAATCCTTGAAAACCTTGAATACACTCTGGTTGAACAAAAATGTTGAATGCAAATATAATAATTGCAGAATTGCAGACTGCTTGCTGTGCCACCTGACTTAATCCAACTGCACCAATACACCATCCCACGCGGCTCGTCTGTTTAGGGTTTTTTCGGTGGGTACCACCGGGCCTGAAAAAAATTCTAGGGGAAACACTGAACCCGCATGGACCGAGGGAGCTTGAGACGCACGCCTGCCGGGTTGATGACCTTTTTGACCTCGAAGGGCCCGATGAACCGTGGGTCCAGCTTCTTGGATTCCACTCTCAGGGGGAGGTCCTGGGTGGAGAGCCAGGCCATATACCCCGGCCAATATTCCAGAGCCTGGGAGCGGCTACGGTTGGCGGCAGATGTGTAGCGGCCGGCGGCTCGGAGTAGGGTGGCATGGGCCTGGACCTAGCTCCGACGACACCGGCGGAGGAAGGCTTAGAAGCCTCTCCTCCTTCTGTTCTCTCCAGCCCAGTGTGTCTAGCTACTTCTCCACCTCCATTTCTGATAAGAGTACCTGTGATAAATCTAGTTCACTTCTTGCTTTGGAGGTGAGGATAAATGATTTGGAAGCTCAGCTCCGCACCAACAATCCTCCATCGCTGCCGCTGTAACCAGCCAGCTGATGCTAGCTGTAGACGATGCAGGCCGACATAGCGTAGCAGCTCCTAGCCATCCCCCGGCAAACCCAGAGCAGCCAGGGGGGACATAGATCAGCAGAAAAAGCCTTTTTTGAAAAGCCTGGAGTCTCTCCACAAGTTGCGCAAATGTTTTATCTCTGCCCTGCAGCTCTGTATTGAGTTGGTTCAGGTGATAAAAGACATCGCTCAAAAAGCAAAAGGCTGCGCAAAACTCAGCATTTTCCATTAGACAGAAAAGGGTCGGCTTTTTTCTGCTTTGAATTACGGAGAAACGCCAGGATGTCTTCCTTATGTACACAAAATCGTTTCAACGCATTCCCTTTGCTAAGCCATCTAATGTCCTTGTGGATGAGCAATTGTTGTATCTAGCTGAAATGTCTGACAACAACTGGCGAAACAGGTGGTGCTGTAATCTGGACGTAGAAAGAATAAAGTTCAAAATTGCCATGACTAGGGATGCAAACAATTAATCGATTAATTGTCGATAAGAAATTACTCGATTAAAATAAATTAATTGCGTTTTGAACCCGTAATTCCCCGCCAGTCCACGCGAGGGCGCGCTTGACGCCAGACGTACTTGACGCACATGCACGAACACAAGCGAAGCAGGGCTCTGATGACAACAACAAGACAAACGAGAAGTGGTGTTTTCCACACATTGACGAGACTATGGCACACCGCCATAGTCTAATTTTGGACGCCATCGTCTAATTTAGGCCGCCATAGTCTCAATGTTTGCCCAAAATTATTTTATCAAGGCAAATGGACTTAACTAGCGGCTCTAATAATAGGCCCAAACAGGAGGGCAGTAGCGCTTATTATAAGGGGAAATCCTCGCGGCTGGTTTGGCTCATCAACGTTCTGTTTTCCCCCGTTGCCATGGCAAGGCGTCCCCCGCGCCGACCCCCCCTCAGCTGGCGAGTTTGACGGCGCGTATAGCCCCGTTCACATACGTCGCTACTCGCCCGTCACTCGCTTTCTCGCTGGATTCTACTTGCTGGCAAAAAAATTCACTGCCGCCGACGGCTAGTTCAAGCGGCAACTCTCTGTGGAACTCACTGTTGGCGTCAACTGTCAATCATCTCTATTCTACATTCTGATTGGTAATCGCTTGGTACTCACTTCACTCGCATCGTAGAAAGTTAAAGTTATTTTCTCTCCGTACCCGCCCACATCGCATCGCCTGTCCTGGCCACATTCCGCTAGAACACATTCACATTCATTGACAGCTGTCGCTCAGAGATGGACGAGTGGCGACGTATGTGAACGAGGCCAAAACCAAAACACCAAGAAAGGCTGAGGAATAGTCACCCACTTATATTAATAATAATAATAGTCATAATAAACCAATAGTATAGGCTCAGCACTGTGTTTAAGTCATTTTTGTTTTCATCTTTTCTTGAATGCTTAAACTCCTCAACCCCATTTAGTATGTCAACATTTGGATCAGAACCAGCAGTTTGTAAGAAATTGGTCAGGAAACGATATGTCATATTTTGGTTCTCAAAATTCCCCAAATTGATGCATTAAAATGAAATTATTCAAAATATGATTTGCATTTTTCTAACTTCCAACTTTTCTAACCAGCATGTTGACACCATCCAAATCCAACTTGTTGTCTTTGAAAAGTGAAATTACTTTTTCGAAAAGTATCTCACCGGTTGTGTGTCCATCCATTGGAATTAATCCAAGTAGATCCTCCTGAAAGCAGGAGTTCGCCATCAAAAAATCTAACATTGATTCATCAACAGCTAGCGACATCACCTCTGCCTTTTGGAGTTTGTCCAGAAGAGTCTCAAAAACATCTGATGCAAGGGTCTCTACTCTCCCTGATGTTGTCGTGTCAGAGATGGGAATTTTCTTGATTGAATCAATCACGCTGTTTCGGGTTTTCTCATCTGTAACCACCTCCTCGATCGATGCAAGCATACACTCTTTGACGGTCTCAGCATCTGTAAACAGCCTTTTCTTTTTGCCTAATATCCAGGCAACTCGAAGTGATGCTGCTGTAGCTCTCTCTTGATCTGAACAAGCCCGAAACAGGGTTCGGCGTCTCTGTTCAACACACAAAGTTGACAAACTGTTATTCAATATCAAACTTTGGAGACTTTTGTTCTGTAATGTAAAATCTTTATGCTCAAATTAAGATTATTATTTGATTTGGCTGTGTAATTTATATACATAAAGTATGACAAAATGTACAGTCTTCAATATTATGCTATGTTTGTTCATGGTTTAAGACATTAAAAGCTGCTTTCAGCATGTTTAACTCACATTCAAGGACTTATTGCCTCTGGAACTACAACTGTGCTACATTTTAATGTTTTCATGAGGCTAAATTTATCAGTAGCATTTAGTCACATGTAAGTCTTTGGTAAATGGTGAAAAACACAATTGAATTGCCCTCCTGTGGTGTTTACTAGTAGACTATTCGGACATGCAGTACCAAAAATGGCCACAAAAACCCCACCAATGTCAGGATTTTAAAAAATCACTGCGACAAATTGAGGCAAAACACCCTCCCGATTTTTTAATATGATTTTAACAAGAATATGATCTTTCAAAAAAAGTAAGTTTGGACTTGATACTTGTTTTTTGGAATATGGCTCTGAAGTTGGGCAAAGATGTGTTTACTTCCATTTTTTAGCCTTAATATCTGAGAAACTAATCATCTGAGAGAAACCATATTTTGTAGAATGTTTAAGCTAACCCCAGAGATAGAGGCAGAAGTGATAAAAGTCTTTTATCTGCAAAAATGGGAGCTCAGCCACTCTTCAAATGTACTACTTTATTTCAACAAGCCACATTTTAAGTACCTACCATACTAGGTTATCATTGAGCTACACCCCTGATATTTCATGTCTGGAGGCGTTTAGTAACAGATATACACTGTAGAAATTTTGAAGGCCACAGGTGAGATAGTTTTCCAGATATTGCTGTTTAAAAATTGCTTTTCAGAGTATGATGCCAAAAACCGTCTAAACTACCCTTCATTCAATGATGTTTCTTGAGAAAACTGTTGACAGTAGAGACCTAATATTTTGGATTTGTCCTATTAAGGCTATTTTGTCCAGGTGGGAGGCATTTGATGAAATGACACGGAATGACTCCTGGACTACTTGGTAATCTCATTTTTTTTATTGTGTTAATAAAGAAAATATGTAAATTTTGCCTTGGCCATTTCAGTTTGTTTAGAGAAAAACAGTCGAGGTTTTAATCGAAAATTGTTCATTAGTTTGAAAAAAAAAACAGATTTCATATTATAACATACTATAACCATGACCTAACCACAACCTAACCATAACATACCAGTAACATAACCATAACCTTACTACAACCATAACCAAACCATAACCTAACCTTGAAACAGGATGGCAGCAGCACTGCGTACATCCTGACACAGAATCACATGGCAGCCTTGTGCCTTACACTCTTAGAAATAAGGGTTCCAATAGGGTTCTTTCACAAGGGCTGAGGTTCTACCTGGAACCATTTGCTTCTGAAAAACCCTTTCCCGAAGAAAGGGTTTTTCAAGGGTTCTTGGTAACACTAATGGTTCCAGTAAGAACCGTTTTGATCGAGAGAACCCTTTAAAACCCCTTTCCTGAATAAAAGGTTTTAAAAGGTTTCTTGGTAACGCTAAGGGCTCCAGTAAGAACTATTTTGATCCAGAGAACCGTTTTTGGAAGAAAGTTCTTCAGGGATTGTTGAAAGCATGGGTATAAGATCCTGTGTTACCAGGGACATACTTCCTGATAACACTTACCAATAATGGTGCAAAATACAATTCCTTGTGACTACTGATACAAATACTTTTCATATCCATTTTTTTGTTTTTTTCTTCTTCTCCAGATCCTGTTGATCAAACTGCAACATAATTGCCCATCTTGCGATTTGAACACCTGCCACCCAGTCTAAAGTCACTGGCAGTAGTGACTGAGCTAACCTGCTAGCTGGGTGGAGTCATCAGGTCCACCATACAAGTCTATTACCTTACACATTCTGATCAGACATACAAATAATGGCAGTCCTGAAACTGAAATGTTCTGTTACCAATTTATTTTCACAACCATTAATTATAAGAAAGCAAGACCTTCATCAAGCCAATCTTGTTGACCCAGGCAAAGATTAGCTGTGACTGGGATTTTAACCCCCACCCTCCAAATCTAAAGTCTGTACCATTACCCACTGAGCTATCCAGCAGAATGTGTAGATCAGGGCCTCCTCTGACTCGCTACACTCACTCACACAGCAAGGTTGACAGCTCCTTCATGTCAGTGGTCAGACAGAGGGAGCTGATCATGTGTGCTCTGTCTGTACAAACTGTGACTTCTGCTTTTAGGTCACAGGTTCAATTCCCATGTTGACAGATATCATACCTTGCTGATTGCACTTCCAGACAATTAGCTCAGTTGGCTAGGAGCTGGTTCTTGGTGCCAGACGATGTGGGTTCGAGCCCCAGCAAGGGTGATAATGGTAATACATCAAAATACCTGGTAGTCTTTGTGTAACAAATGTCCCAAATTTTAGAGTCATGGTAGATGATGTTTGACAAAAACATCATTTTTTTTTTACAATGTTTTCAAATCTGCCTGCGCGACAGTGAATGACTTACTCAATTTGTGAAGCCACAGTTGAGTTGCCATTTGCCAATTAGCTCAGTGAGATAGATAATTGTCTTTGGTTCCAGAAATTGTGGATTTCAGCCTCAACTGGTGCAAAATGTGCAACATTACAATGTCAACTGTCTTGCCTTCCTATTCTCCTGTTTGTTGCTCAGAATTGCCTAAAATTGCCAAAAAATAGTCCGGACCCGACCCATTGCTGCGCAGCAGCTATAATTGTGTTTATTTTTTAAAGTTTAGTTACACTACTCCCTTCTTCAGGAGGAAATTGACACACAGCAAAGAAACAGCCAGGGGAATTGAACCCTGGGTCCCTACAGCAAGGATATAACCCTCTTTCTAGGGCATCTAAGTGAGCTATACTACTCACTGGACAAAGGCTTTTGAAAGTTTGTTACAAGTCACGTGATCTAGAGATACAGTTTGAAGTTGTGAGTTCAAGGCCTGGTTGATGAAGAGTGACCATGTTAATGCCTACTGAGATGATGTGTGGATTAGCGACAGACAATTAAACACTTATTTTACAGACAATTTTACTCATGTATTTGTCTCCTCCTTATACATTTCTATGATCGGCCCGCCACGGCTGCTGTACCCTGCTTACTGGCTTAGTCAAGTTGTGAAGCTGCACAAAAGTTCAGTGATAAAGAAAGGTCTTTGATGTCAGAGGCCAAGCCTTAACTGATGAAAAAATCATATTGTAACACTGACTTTGGGGCTACTACATCAGGGTTTGTTGATGCCGGGAATTGAACCTTGATCTCCCAGGGGAAAGGGCAAGGTTTGGTGTGTTGGGCCTGTGAGCTGGCACAATGGCTGCTGTCATGTGTGAGTTAAGAGCTGGTTGCCCCATGGATTGCACCATATAGTCTGGTCTTCCCCCTCTACAAACCAGGTGTGACATACCAATAGTGATTACTGCGAACAGAACAGAACAAAGAAGAACAGAAGAGAGAGAGAACAGAAGAAACTTCAGAGAATCAAGGTGAGCTAAATATAATATCTTATTTCAGCATGCTTGACCCTAGCTGAGGAATTTTATGGTGAAAGGTGGACTAAGCATTTGTTTCTTATTATGTTTTGTTTGTTTGCTTGTTTGTTTGTTTTCTTGTAGAAATGACTTACAGAGCTTGGACGAAAGCCAAAGTATGCCATTGGCTTGAAAAAGAGGGTTTTGCTGAGATTTCCATTATTGTTACAATATGTAACATTTTGAGTACTTGTAACATAACACTGAAAAGTATTTTAACATTATTTAAATCAATGTGAAAACGTTGTTGGGTTCCCTCACTTTCTCATGATTCTGTTCCACTGTCACGATAACTACATACAGTATGTACTCTGATTCCTTTCATTGGACCATGCATTATTTTATTGTTTGTAGATAGCTTACAATAAGGCACAGTAAATGCACCTTGGATTGATGGAACTAAAACTCTTTTTTGTCTCCCCTTTCTGCCATGTCACCGTTGCTGGAGATTACACAAATCCACAGCTGAGGACAGCATGATGTGTCTGGCCTGTCATGTTGCTGATTCCACTGGACCTATGCTGACTTTTGACCTGTTCTCCCCTGGGACCTACACAGCATGTTCTGTTGGACTATATTTAAATAAATGTTTTTCTCATTAAAATGTTTTGAATGTTTGTTCAATGTCAACATGATAAATGACCACAATATAATATGAATGTATCTGATCTGTAGAATACAATATGGTTCTTTATAGAACCCTCAGAGGACAAGACAGTTATTTGTGAAAACCTTTGAAAAGGGATGTTTTTAGATCCCCCTGTGTGAGGTCTATATTAAACCCTTGAAACATGAAAGGGTTCTTGGTGGAACTCCTTTTATAGGTTCTAGATGAAACCCTTGAAAAACAAAAGGGTTCTTAGTGGAATTCCCTGTGTGGGTTCTAGATGAAACCCTTGAAATGTGAAAGGGTTCTTAGTGGAACCCCTTGTGTGGGTTCTAGATATAACCCTTGAAAAACGAAAGGGTTCTTAGTGGAACTCCCTGTGTAGGTTCTAGACATACCCCTTGAAAAACGAAAGGGTTCTTAGTGGAACTCCCTTTGTGGGTTCTAGATAAAACCCTTGACAAATGAAAGGCTTCTTAGTGGAACTCCCTGTGTGGGTTCTGGACATAACCCTTGAAAAATGAAAGGGTTCTTAGTGGAACTCCCTGTGCAGGTTCTAGATGAAACCCTTGAAATATGAAAGGGTTCTTAGTGGAACTCCCTGTTTGGGTTCTAGATGAAACCCTTGGAAAATGAAAGGGTTCTTGGTGGAACCCCCAGTATGGGTTCTTTGTAGAACCTCTCATGGGGGGTTCTGGGTGGAACCTTACACACACAGTTCTAGGTATAACCCTTTATGTGGGGTTCTCGGTAGAACCTTCCAAAAGGGTTCCAGGTGGAACCTTTATAAAAGGTTCTACCTGGAGCCAAAAAGGGTTCTTATATGGTTCTACTTAGCACTTTTATTTCTAAGAGTGTAGGTGGCCTTACTTTCTCTTTCAATTTGTTCCCCATCATGGTCTACTTTAGGGCGCACTCAAACCAGGGCCATTTGATCCGTACCGTGCCTCAGCACAATTGCCCCCCCACAGGACCCCCAGCTGGTTTGCACTAGGGTTGCACTGTATACCGATACTAATTTGGTACCGGGGTAGTGACGCATTTAAAACGGTACTATATTGCATTTGGACGGGACCGGTACTTGCAGCGCCGCCGGCAGCGCCCGCAACAGCGCGGCGAACTCGCCACATGACGTCACCGCGTTGTAACTACAGCTGAGAGGACGAGGAGCGAGCCGCAGCTTGGGGAGATAAAAAGAAAAAGCAAGCAAGCCGGAGGAAACAGCTAGCAAGTTAGCAAGCAGCGTGGACTGGAGCAACAAACGGAGCAGGAGGAAAGCTTGGAGAGCGCGAGAGAGCGTGAGCGAGAGAAGCACGAAGAGGAGAATGGCTGCTGCCACCGTCACCACGCCGCAACTTGTGGACAAACCAGGGGCGCAAAGTGCGATATGGCCGTACTTTAACTTAAAACAAATGCGCAAGGCGAGGCAGTTAATGTCGATGCACCACTGTGTAAACGATGTTTAAAACATGCATGGCTAACGGCGGAAACACCTCCGACTTAGCCAAACACTTAAAGGACAAGCACCCAGACCTGCACACTGAGCTCAGGGAACGACAGGTCATTTACTCATGAAAAAAAGCCACATTCAGTGCAAAAAGCAAGCGCCACCGCCCTTCACTCTTAACAAAAGTAGCTCTGGAAGAAAAAAAAAAAGAGCTGGTTTATTTATATTATTATATTTTATATTATATTATTGTATTTATATTTTAACATTTTTAAAATTGTGTGCATTAGAAAAGCTTGTCTTTGTGGTATTTTATTTTATTTACTGATTAATATGTTATTGTTCTAAGATTTTCTATTAAAATAAAGTCAGTAATGACATTTTTTGCGTTCTCTTTTTATTTGAAAAAGTATCAAAAAGTATCGAAAAGTACCGAAACACATGTTGGTACCGGTACCGGTACCAAAATGTTGGTATCGTGACAACACTAGTTTGCACTCACACTGGTCCAGCCCAAACGGGCCTCGCCTTGTATACCTCATCACGTTGTAGTACGACACACGCAGGGCTGTAAACTAACGGTCGCCACTCGCCAAATGCGACTAAAATATTCCCCTGGCGACTTAATTTTGGAGGGATACATGCCACTGGGGCGGGTAAATGTTTGTCCCGATGGTCGTGCTCTTGCAATAAATTATGCATGATATAACAAAACATTGTAATAGCTGTAAACTGATCAATTATGACGGTAGCAAACGTCAAGCTAAACCGGTGATTTGTTGTGTGTCACACTGAAGTAGCTCCCCCGACGTCACCGCTGTAGAAAATAGTTCCCCCGAAGCAACTTAGCATGCGCGTAACCGCTCTTTAAAAGTTTGGCGCAGTGAGTGTGATTCACACCGGCCGCGGAAGCGGCGCGAATAGGCGCGGCCCTCCCGCGCTGTGAAGCGATCGTTTCGGCGTATTTTTTGCGCGTGCCGCGAGCGAACGTGTCAATTCTGGCAGTAAATCACACAAAGAAACACGAAACAATCCGGTCAATTTTCAAAATAAAATATCGCGATTGACAAATGCGATCATATTTGTGTATCTAAACTCGCACTGGGAAACAGGAAGAGACAATACATTTAATAAATGTGAAGAGTAGATAAACAAATATGCGTATTTCAACGGTATATCTGCACTACCATTCTCTCTCTCTCTCTCTCTCTCTCTCTCTCTCTCTCTGTGTCTCAGTTCTGATGAGTAATAAATGAGTGTGTGTTTCCAGTTTTGCACTGTTAAAGTTTTCAATTTGCAATGTTTGAGATGAAATGAATGAAATTCAATTAATAATATTAAAATGTATTTCTAAATAATACTTTGGCCTCTTTTTTAAGCATGTACTGCTCTATAATACTGTTATCTCAATGAAAAGTACTGAAACTGTATATATGCAACAAAAAGAGGCAATTTATTATTTGGCCGGTAAAAAATTTAGTTGGCCGGTAGATTCTTTCATCTACCGGTCCCCTTGGCAGGTGAGCCAAAAAGTTAGTTTACAGCCCTGGACACACGCATGGCTGGATGTTGTTTTCAAGAAGCGCCGCCTCAAGTCATCACAATAACAACACAGAGAACATGACTGAAACTTTACTGACAAGTCCGTCTGCATATATTTCTAGTAAACACTCAGCCTGTATCAGCACGAGCAATCACGAGCGATCACGAGCGTACCACTCACGCCACGAGTCTGAATCCGCAAGCCCGACCCAGAATCCCACTGTGTCTTACACAGTCATCAACAGTAGTTTCGTCATGTTCACATTGGGTACCTGTGCATATATTCGTGCATGAACCGTACCGGACTCAAATCCACCTCTTCAAAGCGTGCCGGGGCCGAGGAAGCCTACCGTTCCTAAGTACGGAACGGAGCGCTCACACTGGACAAACAATCCGGACTTTAGCCTCAATCGTTCCTGGGTGCGGTACGGTTGGTATCGTGGGAGTGCGCCCTTACTCTGCTTTTAGGCTTTTGTTTAAATCCATTCAACCTGTGACTAAGACCTGAGTGAAAAACATTTAATAGAGCTTTTAGCTGTATCACAATCAGATGAACCGAAAGACACACAACTGACCCCGTTTATGTATTATAGCCAACATTACACTCAGGCCATGAATGTAGAGGAGGTCATGATTTCTGACCCGCACTAAGACCATGGATCTATAGAAAGACGTGGTTTCTGACCCACACTAAGACCATGGATCCGAAGGAGGTTGTGGTTTCTGACCAGGACTAAGACCATGGATCTATAAGAGGTTTGTCTTTGTGGTATTGGATTTTATTTACTGATTAATATGTTATTGTTCTAAGATTTTCTATTAAAATAAAGTCAGTAATGACATTTTTTGCGTTCTCTTTTTATTTGAAAAAGTATCAAAAAGTATCGAAAAGTACCGAAACACATGTTGGTAACGGTACCGGTACCAAAATGTTGGGATTGTGACAACACTAGTAGGAGGTGTGGTTTCTGACCCGGATTAAATGGACCCCATTAAATGGAATCAGAATCAGAATTCCTTTAAGGCTAGATTATGCTTCCGCGTAGTGATCACGCAACGGCCACGCAACGGCCACGCAGTTGCTTGGAGACCGTGATGGTTCTGCGTTGGGTTTACGTGTCGAAATGCAATTCAATGCCACACTGGTAAAGGGCGCTATGTTTTTTGTAAAGACTGACCGACCGACCGAGACTCTTGACGTATATTGTCGTTAGCCTCGTTATAGCTAACGTTATAGCTCGTTATATTTGTTTACTTTCCGGCTTTAAACATCCACTATTTTTCTGAACTTGGTGTTTTATTTCTTTGTGCAAAAGCGACAAGGTGCAAACAATAAAACGAGGTGCAAACAATAAAAGTAGCCTTTTAAAAGTTTAAATGGCGGTGTTTATGAGTGGAAACCGGATAGCAGTCTCCAGCGGATGTAGTTAGCGGACCAATCACAGCCAATGCCGCTGCGTTGGTGTTGCGTCGCCTTGACGCGCGTCTAGGATTTTTGGGAGGTGCACGTCAGGCCCTTGCGTTGGACGTAAGGGGGGTCCGCAAGGACGTAAGGGGTCCCCCTTGCGTTGTGTCGACGCGGAAGCATAACTCAGCCTTAAGAGGTTGTGGTTTCTGACCCGCACAATGACCATGGAAGTACAGGAGGTTGTGGTTTCTGACCCGCACTAAGACCATGGATGTACAGGAGGTTGTGGTTTCTGACCCGCACTAAGACCATGGATGTACAGGAGGTTGTGGTTTCTGACCCACACTAAGACCATTGCTCCACAGGAGGTCTTAATTTCTGACCCGCACTAAGACCATGGAGCTACAGGAAGACATGGTGTGCAGTCGAATAGTCTATTTTGCTTAGGAAGGTTCCTAACTGAAGAAGTGACCCGGAAGTAAACAAGTTCCTTTCAGAGCTCCTTTAGCTTAGGATGCAACGGACCTTCCTATGCGAAAGGAAAGGAGATTACGCCGACTCACAATTCTTTGCGAGAGCAACATTTAAAGTGCTGCACACCTCGGCTGTTCATGAAAACAAACGATATGCCTATTTGCATATTTAACAATTACTTTCATGCAGACATATAGTAATTGGAATAGTGATGATAAATGTGTGTGGACAGTGATAATAATTGAATGGTATTTATTTAATTTTTTTTCAATCATGTTACAAACTTGACAAAAACGAAACTAAAACCACAAATGAAACGTAAATAAAGCAACCTGTCAAACAGAAAGGAGGAGCTGCTGGAACTGAAGCCGGTCAGTGAACGAGCTGTTTATAAAACCAACATGTGGAGAAGTGGTCGACGCGTTTTTTGTAGTCCATTATTGTAGTTTCTCCAGCGCAGACGCACGCCAATGGCCGGTGCCATTCATCAGCTGTCAATCATCAGCGGCCGCGTTATAATGACGTAGCTTAGTGAAAGTCCGGTCGGATTCTCTGAGCACCGCGGCCGACTTTTCCTAAATCCTTTTGAGTTCTCCTATCGCCTTTCCTTAACCCTGTGACGTTTTCCCCAGAGGTCAAGCAATAGGAGTTAGGACCTTATTTTTTGACTATTCGACTGCACCCTTGGTTTGGTCCGCACTAAGACCGTAGCTGCGTTTCAATAACAGTTTGAGTCGCCCTCGCTCACTTGCCCTAAGCACTTGCCCTCGGGGGAATCCCCGCCGCCATCTTAAGGGCTGTTCCATTTCTCTGAACAGCTGAAGTGAACTCCGTGAGATCGACCCTTGAGGGCTGAGTGATCGAGTGAACAACGATGGCCACTTCAGAGCTGTATATCACCCACAATGCATTGCAGTGGTGCACGAAAAATATGTCCATGCGGTGGCGATAATGAACCTCAAACACCATTGTCTGCTGTCTATTCACCACCAAGGAAGAAGAAGAAAGAAGAAAGTAGTCTTAAATTGTGCAATTAGACTGTCTGTTGCAGTTATGGCAGAGCCCAACGTTTACAAGTGTAAGTATATAAGCCGCCGTATTGCCATCAAGCGTAGAATACGTCTTCGTCTCAATGAAATGAGTCTCCGCATATTTTGTGTAATTTGGAATAGGCAGTATAGTGCTACTCCAACAACGTGTGGTTGATCCATGATTGTCTGGGCTGTTAGTGTACGAGGGCAGGTGTGTTCCATTTACCTCTTTCACTCCCCCTCCGCCCACTTTCCCTCCGCCCTCCAAGTGGCCTCCGTGTGACGTCATAGCAAGGGCTGAGGGCAAGTGAGCGAGGGCGACTCAAACTGTTTTTGAAACGCAGCCCGTGTATCCGTAGGAGGTTGTGGTTTCTGACCTGCACAAAGACCATGATCTATAGGAGGTTGTGATTTCTGCCCCAAACGAAGATTATGGAAGGAGATTGTGGTTTCAGACCCGCACTAAGACCATGGATCCATAAGAGGTTGAGCTTTCTGACCTGCACTAAGACCATGGATACGTAGGAGTTTGTAGTTTCTGACCCGCACTTCGACCATGGATGTACATGAGGTTGTGGTGTCTGACCCGCACTAAGACCACGGATCTACAGGAGGTCGTGATTTCTGACCCGCAATAAGACCATGGATCTACAGGAATACGTGGTTTCTGTCCCGCAAGATTACAGGAGGTTGTGGTCTATGACCTGGACTAGGACTGTGGATGTACGGGTCTATGATCAGTACTGGGCCCGTGGATGTACAAGACCATATCCGTGGTCAGTAACGTTACACTGCTAACGTACGTGACGTTTACGTCACTTACCTGCTCTTCTGTTCAGGTGGGTCGTCCGGAACAACCAGTCCGCGTCCAGCCCGTTAGCGAATCTTCCTCTCCAGCCACCGTTATGATGCTAGATCGATAGCTAGCGATGTAGTCTACGAGCTAGCAAGGCTCCTTTAGCAACCAGCAGCTTGGTTACGTGGGGCACTAGCTGACCGACATCAACAGCCACCGACATCAACAGCCGTCGACATCAAAGCTCTACGTACGTAGCGGAAGGCCCGGTTTCGTAAATCCGACCCTATGCGCCTGTTCAAGGCAGGTTGAGGTTTTTGTCAGAGGCGACTGTTGTTAGCTCAGGAAATACAGTTGGTCGTTTCCCCCGGAACTCGGCCTGCCAGGCAGCGCCTCCTTCTTCTTCTGTGGCTTTGTCAGGCAGCTGCGTCCTCTAGTGATTCTACTGCCCCCTACTGGATCGAGTCGTCCACTCTTATCTTAAATACCTATTTCCTCCTCAGCACCATGTCTGCACTGTCAACCACACCTTCAACCAGACCAATCTGCGTCCTGGTCCATGTAGTCCTGCAATCAAAACTCTTTCTTCTTCTTCTTCTTCTTCTTCTTCTTCTTCTTCTTCTTCTTCTTCTTCTTCTTCTTCTTCTTCGTGTGGAAGGTGTGTGAGAGGAAGAGCTGAGAGTGAAAGACTGTTCTTTACATTTTTTTCGTTGTTTGTCCTTTGGGCTTTAATGACCTTTTGGTTGTGGGTGCATTAGTTACTTGTTTTGTGTTTTGGTGAGTTTTATTTCAATTCACGGTAGTTTTGTGGGGTTTTCCAGCCCGGCCTTTGTCCGGTTGGAGGGCCACGCAGACGCCGGTATGGCGGCTGGTGGCTTCTCCAGGCTGTCGCGGAGGCACGGCATCAAGACTGGTGCCGGGTCTCCGTGCAGCGTGGAGGAGGTGGCGCTGGCTGTGGGGGAGATCGTCGGGCACAGCTCAGTGAAATCTGCGGCCCGCGTGAATAAGGCGGTGGTTCTGTTTTTAGACAAGGTGGAGCAGGTGAACACGCTGGTGGAGACGGGGATCACGGTGAACGGGCTGTTTGAGCCGCTGCTGCCGCTGACGCAGCCGGCGACTCGGATCACCCTGTCAAATGTACCTCCGTTTATTAGCGACGAGTTTCTGATCAAAGAGTTGTCTCGCCACGGAAGAGTCATCTCACCGATTAAGAAAATGCTGTCGGGGTGTAAGTCGCCTCTGCTGAGACACGTAGTGTCTCATCGCAGACAGCTATTCATGATACTGAACAATAAAACGGAGGAGTTCAGTTACCGATTCATTGTGCGTGTAGATGATTTCGATTACACACTGTTCGTCACCTCTTCTCTGGCTAAGTGTTTTGGCTGTGGTGAGGAGGGACATTTGGTCAGAGCCTGCCCGAACCGGGCCGAGCCGGGCCCGGCTGGCGCCGGCGTCGCGGCGGCTAGCGCCGGCGTCGCGACGGCGTCGCGGCGGCTAGCGCCGGCGTCGCGACGGCTGTGGCCGGGGGGGGCGCCGGCACCCGCCGGGGAGACGCCGGCTACCGCCGAGCGGCCCGGTGGCACGGGGCAAGGCGGTTCGGGGGCTGAGCGGCAGGTGGAGGAGGGACAGAACCAGGATGGTGATCGTACTGAGGTGAGGGGGGAAAGGGAGAGTGGTGTCGGTGAAGGTGGGGAGATGGTGGCTGAGGAGACAGGTGAGGTGGGTGGAAACACAAAGGAAGGTGAAAACAAAAAGGGAACAGGTGAGGTGGGTGGAAACAGAGAGGACACAGGTGCAGGGGGTGAGAATAGAGGGGAGACAGGTGAGGTGGGTGAAAACAGTAAGGAGAAGGGTGAGGTGGGTGAAAACAGTAAGGAGAAGGGTGAGGTGGGTGAAAACAAGAAGGTGACAGGTGATTTGTGCGAGGGCAGTGCAGAGGCTGAGGCTGTCATCATGGAGACTGGTGTGTCTGAGGGGGCACCTGCTCCTCAAAAGCGACGCAGTAAGCGCAAAAACCTGTTGAGTGATGGGGGGGGCAGTAAGGCCGGGCGGCTAGAGAGTCAGCCGACTGCTGAGGATTGCAGTGATAGCGACGGCTGGGTGTCTGACTGCAGTGAAATGTCCAACATCCAATTAACTGACAGTCAGGAAAAAAAACTGTACCCTGAAAAAATGTTTAAGCTGTTCCTGCAGCGAACCAAAGGTGTGAAGGGCCTTGATATGGAGCAGCATTTTCCAGATCTGCTCAACTTTTATAACTCAGCTAAACAAATCATTAAAAACAAAGCAACATCAGAGCTCACTGATCAGGAAATATTTAGACTGAGAAAACAGATGATCAAAGTGAGAAAACAACTGAGGTTTTAATGATGATGAAGCTGCTGGTTTTATTTTTATCCTTAACTGGTTGTGTTTTTATCATCTCCCTCATAATGAATTCTTTTAGAGTGGGGACGTTGAATGTAAACGGTGCCAGAGAGGCAAAGAAAAGGGCACTGGTTTTTGACACAGCACGAACGAAACGCATTGATGTACTGTTTTTACAGGAGGTTCACAGTGATGAAAGCAATGAGGTGGACTGGAATAAGGAGTGGGAAGGACAGGTAGCTTTAAGCCACAACACCACACTCAGTGGGGGAGTGGGCTTCCTGTTCTCCAGAACATTCACTCCTTCTTCACTGGAGGTCGAGCACGTTGTAAAGGGGAGGTGTCTTTTAGCCAAGGCAAAATTTGAGCATCACACTCTGGTTTTTATTAACATTTATGCTCCAACCAACGGTACAGAGAGGAAGAGCTTTTTAGAAAAAGTCAGTACTAGACTGGACGGCTGCGGCCAGGAGGACTTTTTATTCTTGGGTGGGGATTTTAATTGCACCGAGCACAAGTTTTTAGACCGTAATCATGCAGAGCCTCATCCAGTCTCCCAACGCGCTCTGATGCAGCTGGTCCACTCTCATGGCCTTGTGGATGTGTGGAGAAGGATGCACACAGACTGCAGACAGTACACGTGGTCCCACCTGAGAGAGGACAGGATCTCCTTAGCCAGACTTGACCGGTTTTATTGTCTTAAGCACCATTTTAATGTGTTTAAGGAGTGCAAGATTGTGCCAGCTGGTTTTACTGATCATTCTTTGGTTATGTGTCGTGTTGTTGTCAAAAATATTTTACCTAAGAGTGCATACTGGCATTTTAATTCAGCTTTAACTTTTGATAAAGGTTTTAGAGAGGCTTTTAGTTATTTCTGGAACTCTTTTAGACAAAGGAAAGCTGTATGTCAGCAGTATACTCTCAATGTCACAAGAGACACCTGTCGATCTATTAAAGACCTGGAGACTGAAATAGTGGAATTGGAGACACTTAGTGATTCCACAGGAAATCGAGGATATGTTGAAATCCTCAAGTCTAAAAAAATGGCTCTAGCCAACCTGCTAGATGTCAAAGTACAGGGTGCACTGGTCCGGTCCCGGATGCAACACATCACCGAGATGGATGCTCCCTCTAGCTTCTTCTTCTCCCTGGAGAAAAAACACGGCCAAAGGAAAACAATTCACTCTTTGGTGTCTGGCACAGGGGAGGAGCTAGGTGAGCCTGGCCAGATACGAGAGCGAGCTGTTGAATTCTACACGTCTCTCTTCACCAGCGAGTACGTGGAGAATGACGCACTGTGCGAGGGGTTCTGTGGTGAACTACCTCAGGTCTCCACGGAGACCAACTCACAGCTGGACCAGCCATTAGGAATGGAGGAGCTGCACACCGCTCTGCAGAGCATGCAGGGACAGCGGTCTCCTGGCATCGATGGTTTGACTGTAGAATTTTATAAAGCCTTCTGGAGCATCATAGCGCTGGATGTACTAGAAGTTTTTAATGAAAGTCTGGCTTCAGGTTGTCTTCCACTCTCCTGCCGCAGGGCAGTCGTAGCTCTTTTACCTAAAAAAGGCAACCTGCAGGACATTAAGAACTGGCGTCCTGTGTCTCTCCTGTGCACAGATTACAAGATCCTGTCAAAGGTTTTGGCTAACAGGCTGAGGGAAGCCATGGAGCAGGTGATCCACCGGGACCAGACCTATTGTGTGCCTGGCAGGTCGATGGTAGACAACGTCTACCTGATTCGGGATGTTTTGGAGGTCTGCAGCTCACTGGGCATCAAGACTGGTCTCATTTCGCTAGACCAGGAAAAGGCATTTGACCGTGTTGAACACAGCTTCCTCTGGAAGATCATGGAGAGGTTTGGGTTCAGCACTGGTTTTATTGCCAAGATCCAGGTGTTGTACAGTAACATTGAGAGTATGCTGAAGTTCAATGGCAGTCTGTGTGCTCCTTTCAGGGTGCATAGAGGCATCCGGCAGGGCTGCGCTCTGTCTGGGATGCTCTATGCACTCTCCCTGGAACCCCTCCTCTGCAAAATACGTGCAAGCATTGATGGCCTGATTTTACCTGGTTTTAGCAAGAACATTGTTTTATCAGCCTACGCTGATGACGTCATCGTCCTAGTAAACGATCAAAGGGATGTTGACATTTTAATTAGTTTAACTGACTCTTTTAACACTCTGTCCGCAGCAAGGGTGAACTGGAGTAAAAGTGAAGCCCTTGCTACGGGTGGATGGTGTAACGGCCTTCCTGTTCTCCCACAGAGGCTAGCCTGGAGAAGAGACGGTCTTAAGTACCTTGGTGTCTTCCTGGGGAATGAAACGATGGTTAGGAGGAACTGGGAAGACATCATGGGAAAAGTCAGTGGAAAAATGAATGCGTGGAAATGGCTACTCCCTCAGATGTCCTTCAGAGGTAGAGTTCTTGTTCTTAATAATCTTGTAGCCTCACTGCTGTGGCACCGCCTGGCCTGTTTGGATCCCCCATCAGGTCTTTTATCCCAGATTCAGGCAAAAATTGTCAACTTCTTTTGGGATGGGTTACATTGGGTGCCACAGGGGGTGCTTTTTTTACCGAGAGAGGAGGGGGGACAGGGCCTCATCCACTTGGCCAGCAGAACCGCAACTTTTAGAATACAGTTTATACAGAGGTTTTTAACAGGACCGTCAAACCTGGTGTGGAGGGAAGTGGCCAGCTGCATTCTGAGACGCGTGAGTAACCTGGGACTGGATGCTGCACTGTTTTTAACTGATACCAATTTTTTAAAGTTAAAGGGGTTACCTCCGTTTTATCAGGGTGTTTTTAAATCGTGGGCCCTGTTTAAATGTAGTTCTAGGAAAAGCTCTAACTCTCTGTACTGGTTGTTAAAAGAGCCGCTGGTCTACGGAGCCAGGCTGGACGTCTCCAGCGGAGCCACGCCTGGACTAACGGCAGCCTTGCTCCGGGAAAAGATCCTGGTCCTGGAGCAGGTGGTGGACGCTGCGGGGCCAGAGCTGACTGACTCCCAGGCTGTGAGCTCCTTGCTGGGTTTCCAGTCCACCAGGATGGTGGTGAAGGTCCTGCAGGCGTGGCGACAGAGGCTCTCTGGAGGAGAAAGAGTCCTAATGACGGAGTATGGCTGTGGGACCAAACCCAAAGATACAGATCCTTTTCCAGAGATCTTGGTGACCCCCCAGTTCGGAGAGGCAAGTGGGCCTCTCCTCAAGCAACCAGACACACTAATCCTGCAGGCCACAGACACGAAAACCTTCTACAAGAACTGCGTGAAGGTGCTGAACAGGAGAGGACTGAGTGGCAGAGCGCCCTCTGCATTGACTGATAGACTGGGGGGAGTGGGTCCACAGTGGAGGGTTCTATACAAACCCCCCCTCAGGAAACGCACAGCCGACCTCCAGTGGAGAATTTTACACGGTGCCATTGCCACGAATGCTTTTATCTCTGTTGTTAACCATGATGTGTCGAACCAGTGCCCTTTCTGCCACCTTCGTGAAACAGTGTTTCACGTTTTTAGTGAGTGTACGAGACTCATTGGGCTCTTCACTCTTTTAACAAACGTTTTTAACCTTTTTAACGAAACCTTTTGTATACCAGTGTTCATCTACAGTGTCAAATATAAGAAAGTGAACCAAAAGAAATGGCAGCTACTGAACTTCATGCTGGGGGAAGCGAAGCTGGCCATTTACGTGTCCAGAAAACGAAAGTTGGAGAACGGACTGGGTCAGGAGGCAGCCTCAGTCTGGCGCTGCAATGTAAAGTGCAGACTGAGGCTGGAGTTCAGGTTTTATAAAATGATTCACGACTTGGACAGTTTTAAAAACATCTGGTGTTACAACAATATTCTATGCACTGTTTTTAATGATGACCTGCAATTTGCACATTTTCTATCCAAGTAGTGGTCTTAATTATGTATATATATTTATCTTTTTTTAAGCTATGTATATATAAACTAACATTGCCTTTAACCACGGCAGCACTTTAGTGAAACTGTAAAATGATTAATATGTAAATAAAGTGTGTTTGAAAAATCAAAATCTTCTTCTTCTTTTTCTTCTTCTTCTTCTTCTTCTACTTCTTCTTCGTCTTCTCCACTTGTGCTCCACTGTCTTCTTTTCTCTTCACCCCATTGCAATGAGTCTGAGATGTCTTGTTTCCCAAGACATCAAGTGTTTTATTATTTATAGAATTATCATCTCCACTTCTACCTGCCGTTCCCTTTGCTTACCACCAGGGGGCGACTACTCTCTGATTGTATAGAAGTCTATAATTTAAAAAAAATGAGCCTCCTTCTCTTTTGATGTACTACCTCAGTAAACATTGTAAACATGAGTTTATGATCTCAATCTCTAGTCTCAAGTCTTCTACAATCCAGCATGGTGTTCATTTAGTTCATTTAGTCCGTTAAGGTCCATTTAGAGTCCAACAGACCAGAAAGCAGGGGATGCTTTAGGGGCGGGGCTACCTGTATTGACAGGTACTTCCCTCATATTTCCCAAAGAGCCCCATCGTCTAAAAACAGAAACCTCTTTGGTAAAACCATATCATTTTAAACAATAATGTTTAATGCTTTTTGTCTCTAAACCTTCATGCTACAAAAGATACAGATAAAGACTGCAACTGACAAAAAAGAAAAGAAAGAAAGGGGAGAGTGGAGGAGGACATTTATAGAAGAATGTTTATAGAGAGAGATTTGGGGAAAGGAAGAAGAAAGTAAGTTTGAACATTTAATCATTGAAATTTGGACAAGAGATGGAGTTTCTTTTACCTGCAGGCTTCGGGAGAGTTAATGATGTAATATTTTTTAATGCCCACATAGCACTTCACAGGGTAATTGTAATGATGTCTATGAAATAGTAATCAAAGAGTTAATGGAGAGTCAAAATCTATTGCCTGAACGATGGGAGTGACACAATAATTAATATCAGAACAGGCACCAAATCGGCCTTCGATCTCACATTAGTGTCCATTTCTTTGGGGTCTGTTCATGGGAGGAGCTAGAGCAACGACAACAGAAAGTGAATATAGAGGGGTTATATGAATGGTCTCTCAGTGGTGCAAATCAGTAGAAACATTGGTTAGTGATCAAGAAGTGGAAAGAATGTATTTTAATGAAGATGCTAATTGTTAAAACATGCCTGTTTGTAAAGCTATTTTATTAAGAAGAAGGGAGGTAAGCAGAAAAATCAGATTGTACCATGGTGGACAAAAGAGACGCAATGTGTCTCGCTGGCTGTGGCTCAGAGGTAGAGCAAGTCTTCCTACAATTGGTGGTTTGAATCCTGGCTCCTCCAGTCTACATGCTGAAGTATCCTTGGGCAAGATACTGAACCCCCAGTTGCCCCTGATGCCATCGGTGTGTGGATAGGTATATGGATGTGTTAGATCCTGATATGCAGGTGGCTCCTCTGTCATCAGTGAATGTGTTTATCACACACAACAAAAGTGATAAACAACAAAATGCAAGTCCATTAGTAGCATTTTTCCACCAGACAAGCAAATAAATATGTAAGTAGCTAGCTTGAGTAGCTAGCTAGAAAGGTTTAAAGTGTTGAAAAGGGAATCTCCATCCATCCATCCCTCCATCGTCTACCGCTTATCCTGCTTTCAGGGTCGCGGGGGACTGGAGCCGATGTCAGCTGTCATTGGGCGAAGGCAGGGTACACCCTGGACAGGACGCCAGTCCATCGCTAACATGTAGAGACAGACAATCATTCACACCTACAGGCAATTTAGATTCATCAATGAACCTATCCCCATCCTGCATGTCTTTGGACTGTGGTAGGAAGCTGGATAACCCGGAGAGAACCCACACTTACACGGGGAGAACATGCAAACTCCACACAGGAGGAACCCGGGCCCAACCCAGGAGTCGATCCCGGGAGCCTCTCGCTGTGAGGCGACAGTGCTACCCACTACACCACCGTGCAGCCAAAAGGATATCTCGTTTTTCAGAATCGTATTGAATATAAAATATTGCAAGCAAGCGTTAAGAGAATCATAAAAAAATACAAAGAAGGACTTTTGGATGAAATGTTGTAACTCGGTGGGAGAAGAGGATTAAAAGACAATATCACGGGAGTCAGAAGCAGTGAAAGATGAAGGAAAACAAAGATGTTGGCAAAAGCCTTGGTCAAAAAACACAAATCAGACAATTTTAGTGAAGAAGGGGAAAGAGGACGCCAGCACCAGGCATCACATTTACCAGAATCAGTTTTATTGCCAAGTAAGTGTGAACACAAGGAATTTGACTCCGGGTTTAAATGTCAAGGATAACAAACAGAATAAAAGGTAAAATTTGACAAATGTGTACAGATTTAAATACAAGTATATATACAGGATAATGAAATCGTTTAGTGAAACATAAAATATATGTATGTTATAAAGTCAGGGGAGGCGGGACGTTGCGACAAAACTGGAAGGAGGAAATCAGCTGTTTCCCTTTATTACAGTAAATACTCATTCAATGATGAGATGTGGCGCTAAGGCACCAGGAAGTGGTTTCCCAACTGCCATAAACCGTCGCAGAAGAAGTCGGAGGAGGTGGGGAGACGAAGAAGAGCGCTGCCTGAGAGGCGCGACTCAGGGACCGGCCGCCTTTGTCTCAGGAAATCCCCTTCCTTCTTCCGCAGAGGCAGATGACGTCAGCCGACCGCAGCATCACAGGCAGCTGGTTTCGCTGATGTGCGCGAGGTGCCGCCGCAGCTCCAGCCGCAGCCCCACGATGCTTTGCGCCGCCGCCGCTCCGCTGCTCCTCGTGCTCGCCTGGATGTGTCCGGGGCACGCGCTCTACTTTCACATCGGGGAGACGGAGAAGAGGTGCTTCATCGAGGAGATCCCGGACGAGACCATGGTCATCGGTGAGCTGCTGCTCGTTAGCGTGCTAGCTAACTAGACGGGGCAAACAACTCGCTGCAGCACAGATGCTGCTGCGAATGTGCTTCCTAGTTGTTCTGAGGCGATGCTGGAGTTAATGAATGGTATCAGCCAGAGTAACATCCGGGTCACAGAGGTGAAGCCGAAGTTGAAGGTCCTTAAAGCTGCATTCTCCCGCTGGCCACTAGGAGACGACGACTCTCTCATTGTATAGAAGTCTACGTGAAAATGACCCTACTTCTCTCTCGATTTATTATCTCAGTGAACAAAATGTGTATCATCATCGATTGTTCGCAACAGATCTTATTTTCTGCATTAATCCCAAATCCAACAGAAGAATCCTATTGACTGGTCGAGGACCAGTGTGATGCAAACTTCCTGTTGGCCGACAAAAATATGTCACGGTAGGGACATAACCCTAACCCATCCAACAATAGTGATGGGATGTTGCTGCTGGTGTTCTGTTGAAAAAGCTGTGTAGCTCGTTGCCATGGAGACGGGAAAGATGGTGTCTGCTGTTAAACATACAGGAATTATCATCAGGAAGATGTTGCTATTTTTAACATGTATGTATCCTGTATGATGATCTCATATAAGATTGTTTGTCTGTGAGCACCGAGAAGTTTGTTTCTGTTGTTTCCATTTAAGCATATTTTTAATGAATATTTGAATCTTTATTTTGGTTAATCTTGACAGGAAATGTTCATATTTCAACAAATACATTCTGTGCTTATGTGTTCATATTATTAGTTATAAGTTCTGTTCATCATGGCTGAAAGTGCTGCTGTTACTACTTCCTGTTACTACTTCCTGTCTCCTGAATGATGACTCGACGACTTGCGTCTCTGTGTTGTTCTGCCTGTCTGACAGGAAAGTACAGGACTCAGCTGTGGGACAAGCAGACAAACTCCTTCCTGCCAGCCACGCCCGGCCTCGGAATGCATGTGGAGATCAAGGACCCAGAAACCAAGGTGTGTGTGTGTGTGTGTGTGTGTGTGTGTGTGTGTGTGTGTGTGTGTGTGTGTGTGTGTGTGTGTGTGTGTGTGTGTGTGTGTGTGTGTGTGTGTGTGTGTGTGTGTGTGTGCGGAACTTAAAGGTTGCTCTACTCCAACTCTCCCAGGTCATCCTCTCTCGTCAGTATGGCTCGGACGGACGCTTCACCTTCACGTCCCACACTCCCGGAGAACACCAGATCTGTCTGCACTCCAACTCCAGCAAGGTCGCTCTGTTTGCAGGAGGGAAACTGGTACGAACGTGAAAAAGGAAAGCCAGTTAAAACCAGTTTGAGCCCGAAGGGGCATCTTAATGACCCTGTCTGCATACCCACAAAGGTGTTTCCAGTTCTTCTGGCTGATTAGATCATACCTGCTAAGGCTATGCTGGGAATCACATGAACTCATCAGACTTAAAGTGATGGTTTGGAGTGAAATGCACCTTAGGTCATTTCCACCATGACATCCAGCCAAACACCCCCTCGGAAGCATTTTTAGCGATGGTCAGCATTGGTCAAGTTAGGGCCATCAGCCGAATGGCTTAGTAATAGCACGATGGTGCATAGTGTATATCTCGTAAATTCCCCCACTAATAATGCATGGATTGTTACCAAACATCTGCAGTAGTACACATAAGGTATGTACTCACAAAATGAGGCATTTTAAAGTTTGTAAGTACATCAGGAGTTTATTTAAAAGAACACTTGCCTGATAGCTTCTACTGCTAAAGCTACAGCTGTTGCGTAGACGGCACTTCCGTGTTTACCCAGCTTCTTCTTCTTCTTCGTTGGTGTTTAATGGCAGTCGGCGTTTACCCAGCTGTTTCCGTGACGCGAGTTTCACGCCAGAGTATGAAAAAGTTTAGCTGATTTTTTTATCAATGCTTGTATAATCATGTCAACACTTGTCGACCTGATAATAGAAGCATTTATTTAAAAAATTAAGCAAAACTGCCATTAAACACCAACGAAGAAGAAGAAGAAGCTGGGTAAACACGGAAGTGCCGTCTACGCAACAGCTGTAGCTTTAGCAGTAGAAGCTATCAGGCAAGTGTTCTTTTAAATAAACTCCTGATGTACTTACACACTTTCAAATGCCTCGTTTTGTGAGTACAGACCCTATGTGTACTACTGCAGATGTTTGGTAACATTCCATGCATTATTAGTGGAGAAATTTACGAGATATACACTATGCACCATCATGCTATTACTAAGCCATTCGGCTGATCGCCCTATCTTGACCAATGCTGACCATCGCTAAAAATGCTTCCGAGGGGGTGTTTGGCTGGATGTCATGGTGGAAATTATCTAGGGTGCATTTCACTCCGAACCATCACTTGAATGTACCAGGAAGATGGGTGAAGGTGTCCTCCCTAGCAGGTGCAGCCAAGCTGACAGGTTATACAGGCCTATAAATGACCTTCTTAAAGGGGCGGAGTGGCAGAACGGCCAAAAAATAAGCCCCAACTAACTAGACTTTTTCCCACAATAAATGCTGCATTTTTGATCCGATGTTGCAGAGAGTACATCTGGATATTCAAGTCGGGGAACACACCAACAACTACCCTGAAATTGCTGCGAAGGACAAACTCACGGAGCTGCAGCTGCGAGTCCGACAGCTGCTGGACCAAGTTGAACAGATCCAGAAGGAGCAGAACTACCAGAGGGTCAGTACAAACACCAGAGAAGGACACAAAGGCTGGGTTGCACCAACAAGGATTAGCTCTTATCAGAGTTTAGCAAAGCAAGGTTTAAAATAAGTGGATTCAGATTTAGACTGAAGCTGTCTGATAGGAAAGAGGAGAAACTGCCCAGATGCTCTGTATTCTTGAACAACATTGCTAGTTAGCGAGCTAAAGGCAGGAACACACCGGCCCAACCGTTGGACGTCTGAAGCGTTTGGAGAGGCGGTGTGTGGGTGGGTATCCAATGGCGGTGTGTGGGCGGGGCGGAAGTGACGATGGTAAACTCCGTATTACTCGTTCCCTACTGAGACGACGTCTTCGTAAAATAATGAGCCCGAGAGCACACAACGCGAGTGTCACCCTAGCCAGAGTCATCTTTCCAGAAATGCCAAGTATTTAGTCCACAAAGGTCTTCTCGAGTCGAACGAATACTGAACCAAAACTGTGTGTGCATTGTTTTTATCTGCACTCCGTTCCGTCATTTCCTGTTTTGGAGTACTGGCACGAGACTAGCGCCACCCGCTGTTAAGGAGGCTTATTGCATCTCGCGCAAGCGCAGAACGTACACGCTGCTGTGGTGTCGGAAGCACGTCGAAGCGGTGTGTACAACGCAACTTTTCTGCCGAACGGGTCAGACGAGAGGCAACAGAGTGGGCGGAGAATGGTCGGATAAGGCAGTTGGACGTCTGGGCGGTGTGTAGGGGCCTTAAGAACCAAGTCAGTTAGCTGAACGTTTCTCATGATGACTCAGCAGAGAAGCTCTAATGTTAATGCTCCAAATGAATGAAGCAATATGGCCAAATAACAGAAGCTAAAACACAGAAATGGCATAGAAAGTCAACAAGACCAGGTGGAACCCTGTATCTGGCTGGACCCTGTTGGTCAATGTGTTTAATTGCAGAGAAGCTAAATTCCACACAAAAATAAGATCCATCTCTCTCTCTCAACTCAAACTGTCTCTGTCAGTCAGTCACCAGGGCAACACTGTTGTTGATGACGTGGAAGAATCACTTGCTTTCCTTCCTGTTTTGTTATTGTTGTGTTAGCAACGCTGTGGCGTTAGCAGCGCACTTGAGGAAAGAGTTGCCTTTTTACACAGAAGATTTCATCGTAATCGCAGAAAAGAGAGTCAAAAATACGCCGCAATCGAACCGTTTATAAAGAACTTTGCTTTCCGGCGTTCTTCCGAGCAACTACCGACTTTTTATCTTCTTTGGATCTACGCTTTGAGCTTTTTAAATCCGTTTACTAAGAGCGCCGGTGTTCAGCACCCCTGCCGTGAAATGCACCCCTGTTCGGAAAGTGAAGCAATTCACCTTTATATCGCAAACAAAAGCAGGAGAAACTACCATTTTCAATTTTAATTATTTATGAAGGAGTTAGAAGAGAAAAACTTTTAACGACTTTAAACTCTTTTAAAGAGTGTAAATAACTGATGTTCTTCTCAACACAAAATCAGATAATACTGAACACAAAACAACACCTTTTTGTATGTGCTGTGGAAATATACCCCAGCCATAATTACAAAATGAATTAAATGGATTTTTTGAGCAAGTTGAATGTATTTGACTTGGCGTTTCAAAAGGCTAAATATAATCTCCCGCGAGGGGGTGCATTTCACGGCAGAACATCTGGATATTCAAGTCGGGGAACACACCAACAACTACCCTGAAATTGCTGCGAAGGACAAACTCACGGAGCTGCAGCTGCGAGTCCGACAGCTGCTGGACCAAGTTGAACAGATCCAGAAGGAGCAGAACTACCAGAGGGTCAGTACAAACACCAGAGAAGGACACAAAGGCTGGGTTGCACCAACAAGGATTAGCTCTTATCAGAGTTTAGCAAAGCAAGGTTTAAAATAAGTGGATTCAGATTTAGACTGAAGCTGTCTGATAGGAAAGAGGAGAAACTGCCCAGATGCTCTGTATTCTTGAACAACATTGCTAGTTAGCGAGCTAAAGGCAGGAACACACCGGCCCAACCGTTGGACGTCTGAAGCGTTTGGAGAGGCGGTGTGTGGGTGGGTATCCAATGGCGGTGTGTGGGCGGGGCGGAAGTGACGATGGTAAACTCCGTATTACTCGTTCCCTACTGAGACGACGTCTTCGTAAAATAATGAGCCCGAGAGCACACAACGCGAGTGTCACCCTAGCCAGAGTCATCTTTCCAGAAATGCCAAGTATTTAGTCCACAAAGGTCTTCTCGAGTCGAACGAATACTGAACCAAAACTGTGTGTGCATTGTTTTTATCTGCACTCCGTTCCGTCATTTCCTGTTTTGGAGTACTGGCACGAGACTAGCGCCACCCGCTGTTAAGGAGGCTTATTGCATCTCGCGCAAGCGCAGAACGTACACGCTGCTGTGGTGTCGGAAGCACGTCGAAGCGGTGTGTACAACGCAACTTTTCTGCCGAACGGGTCAGACGAGAGGCAACAGAGTGGGCGGAGAATGGTCGGATAAGGCAGTTGGACGTCTGGGCGGTGTGTAGGGGCCTTAAGAACCAAGTCAGTTAGCTGAACGTTTCTCATGATGACTCAGCAGAGAAGCTCTAATGTTAATGCTCCAAATGAATGAAGCAATATGGCCAAATAACAGAAGCTAAAACACAGAAATGGCATAGAAAGTCAACAAGACCAGGTGGAACCCTGTATCTGGCTGGACCCTGTTGGTCAATGTGTTTAATTGCAGAGAAGCTAAATTCCACACAAAAATAAGATCCATCTCTCTCTCTCAACTCAAACTGTCTCTGTCAGTCAGTCACCAGGGCAACACTGTTGTTGATGACGTGGACGAATCACTTGCTTTCCTTCCTGTTTTGTTATTGTTGTGTTAGCAACGCTGTGGCGTTAGCAGCGCACTTGAGGAAAGAGTTGCCTTTTTACACAGAAGATTTCATCGTAATCGCAGAAAAGAGAGTCAAAAATACGCCGCAATCGAACCGTTTATAAAGAACTTTGCTTTCCGGCGTTCTTCCGAGCAACTACCGACTTTTTATCTTCTTTGGATCTACGCTTTGAGCTTTTTAAATCCGTTTACTAAGAGCGCCGGTGTTCAGCACCCCTGCCGTGAAATGCACCCCTGTTCGGAAAGTGAAGCAATTCACCTTTATATCGCAAACAAAAGCAGGAGAAACTACCATTTTCAATTTTAATTATTTATGAAGGAGTTAGAAGAGAAAAACTTTTAACGACTTTAAACTCTTTTAAAGAGTGTAAATAACTGATGTTCTTCTCAACACAAAATCAGATAATACTGAACACAAAACAACACCTTTTTGTATGTGCTGTGGAAATATACCCCAGCCATAATTACAAAATGAATTAAATGGATTTTTTGAGCAAGTTGAATGTATTTGACTTGGCGTTTCAAAAGGCTAAATATAATCTCCCGCGAGGGGGTGCATTTCACGGCAGGGGTGCTGAATACGGCACAACACCGGCTCGCCTCGACTCACCTCTGTTGCGCTCTGTGATGAAACAACGTTCTGTTGCGCTCTGTGATGAAACAACATTCTGTCACGCCTTTCTGTCTCCATAGGGATTACAAAAACGGCGGGGCGGGAAACTGCTGCCGTAAAGTATCAGCGTGGTAGTATCGGAGCACCTTTATGAGTACAAGTACACACCTACACTATCGGGCAGATACCCGATGCTGGTATTCAGCAGAGCCATGCACTTATTATATACACCACACTACGCATCACGGCCTCTCTGGTTCCACATAGCTGCTGCTTTTGTAACAGGATACACTGAAAATCCAAGTTGTTTATAAGTGGTGTGATAGGCGCATCGAGGCCTCTTCTCTCTGTGATTACGGAGGAATCTCTGTCTAAAACGCCTCCAGTCTCTGAGAAGGAGACCTGAAGATGAACAGCTGCTACGAAGCCACAGCAGAACTCATTGCTGTAGACGAGTTACCATTTTAATTTTACTTTTTTTTTCTGGACTTTCTCCGTGACTTACCTTTTATTTACTCTGACTCTCTGCGTTCAACATCAGTCACTTGGCGGTTTTTATGGCGAGCAGGTCAATAAATGAACTGTTTGCTCTCTGCTGCCGCCTGTTGGGTGGTGGTGTAAACGACCAACGGGTGACAGCTCGGTGACTGAAAACAAGAAACGAGCATTTCTTTTGTATCAAGCAGTAAAAAAAATGGAAAGTGTGACATGTTTGATTAAACATCAAACAATATTTCTGTGGAACAGAGTTGAAAATTGAGGTGCAACAGAAATAGTTTTATCTTGGTTCAGAGAAACAACCAAGCTGACGTCTAAAGAGGTTTTCAGCTAGTTTTCCAGCTTGTTTTAAAGGGTTTGAAGTTAAACCCCATCTGGTTGGTGAAGCCCCCCCCCCACAGTATGAGACATGATGTGTGATTCATTGTGTCATTGCATCTTCTACAGTACCGCGAGGAGCGCTTCCGCATGACGAGCGAGAGCACCAACCAGCGTGTCCTCTGGTGGTCCATCGCTCAGACTCTCATCCTCATCGTCACTGGCATTTGGCAGATGAAACACCTCAAAAGCTTCTTTGAGGCCAAGAAACTGGTTTAACGGGAGCATGAGGAGCCGACAGACAGACGGGTGGACGGACCGGATGGACCGGAATGCAGACGCCTTCTTACTATCACACACAAGTGGTACGAGCGAAGTCGGAGACAGTTTTCAATGTGCTTTTCCTACTAATGTTTTCAGGTGTTCAGCTCTCCTATTGTCTTTCTTTTGTTCCCATGACAACACTGGATGAGTCTCTTTCTGCTGTGAGAATGTTAAAGCTGTTACAACTTATCACCCACTTTATTGATACATGGTTTCATGTCGGCCTTCTCTTTGTCATTGTTGCACATAGTTTTATAAAAAAAAAATCAAATTTGTTTTATTTGCCAGATATATATAATACAACAAAAACAAGATACAGCAACACTCAAAGGGCAGGAGGTTTAACACATTAGAGCCTAGAGCCCCACCACTCGGTCGCTCTCTCACACTCACTCACTCGCTCACTCACTCGCATAGATCTTAATGACAAAGATGGTGATGGTTGTCCATGATCCGGAGGGGGCCGGCTGTCGTTTTCAAGATTCGGCATCGATACGTTGCATTTGATCCACAAATGGATATTTATGATCCGTCCCTTTTTCTAGATCCACATGAACTCTTCACAACAGCATCAGTTAGATCAGGGGTGGGGAACGTCTGGCCTCCGGCCGTAATGCAATACAATTTTTAGAAGAAAAAAAACGAAAAAAAAAAAACAGACAGCTATGTCCGAGTCAACGTCAGGGTCAGTGAATACAGCATGCGATGTACGTGTCATTGCATTGGACCCGAGTGATTAACACATGACAAGTGATGCATCGTGACTGACTTTTTCTTTGTTGAAGTAAAAGGCAAGCCTAGTTTGTGGTGAGGCGCTGGCGGTGATGAAAAAGGCAAATGTCGAGCGCCATTACCGCTCGAAACATACTAAACTCGACAAGTTCAGAGGACAAATGCGTTTGGATAAAATAACCGCTCTTCGTCGGAGTTTGGGTGCTCAACAAGCAGCTTTCACACGACCACAGACTGACGGAGAGAATATTACACGTGAAAGTTTCGTGATGAGTGAATTAATAGCCATCGCATTAGGTGAGTCTAGAAATGCAGCAATCATGAGGCTTAGTAACACAGCGGTTATAGACTTTTTTTCCATCCCTAGTTGTGTGTTCATAATAGTATGGCCGTCGGAGAGCTTTATAAAATTTAAATGGCCCTTGATATGAAAAAGGTTCCCCACCCCTGAGTTAGATCCTCCACATAGCTCTGATTTAAACAGGAAACACCGCACATTTGTCTTGTTGTCTCTGCTTCCAAGGAAACGGAGGAACTATCGTAAAGCATCGAAGTCTTTAGATCCAAAGTCGTAGCGACAGAGATCGGTTGTTGCCTGCTGACTCCGTTTAACGACACCCAGCCTCAATGATGCCAATCTTAAATGGTCACATGTTGGGGTGTGTAAAGTAAAGATCCTGGTGTCCTGATTACCTCTCTACTATCATAGCCTTTTATTCAAAGCTGACAGGGTTACAACATTGTGAGACAATAGAAAAGCTGGGTTTGAATCCGCCCGGCGGTCCTTTCTGCATGTTGTCCCCCTCTCTCCCCCCATTCACTCTCACACTCTCCTCTCTCTCTCTCAATAAAAGGCAAAGATGCCAAAAAAATAACAAAAACAATCTGTGCATATTAAGGGAGACACAGGACAGTTTCCAAGGAAAACAAGCATTCTGTAGAGCCTCCATCATGTCTTCTCATTGTTCTACACATCAAACATAAGGACGACTCACTTTCACCTCAACGGTGCTAAAGGTTGTTAGAACGGTATAGTACATACATAGGCAGGGTAGGAATCTGGCGTTAACGGCACTATGTGTCTTGAGCTATTAATAGAAGTGGAAATGACCTCACACCTAAAAGACTAATTCAATATTAACTAATTCATATCACAACAGAAGTTATCTCAGGACACTTAACACATTGAGCAGGACTAGAATACGCTCAAGATTTTCAGAGTCAATACAATTTCAAAGTCCGAACATCACCAGGGGTAAGCGTTACAGCGACAGTGGCGAGAAAAAACAGCCTTAATAGGCTTTTAAGCAGAAATCTTGTGCAGCCCAGATCCTTGGGTTCCAACTGCATTTGGTGTTGGTAGTAGTATAGTAGTAGTAGCATTAACAGTAGTGGTGGCATTAACAGAAGCAACAGTATCAACAGTAGTAGTCCATGGCAGCAGGTACAGCCACGCCGAGATGGATCAATCCCAACCACATCGCTGTAGACCAAAAAGCAGGAGTAGTTGAGCAGTCACACAGGTGGATTAATAACTAACGGTCTGCATCTACATGTGAGGTTGCACCCAGCATCTTTTTTGTGAGCACTCCACCTTATGTGTGTGGTAGTTTGGAGCTCTTCAAGTTGAAAATCTGAACTTTTCAGAAAAGCTTTGGTGACATCACTGTATGAAATGGAGTACAGCAACAGTGGTTAAGACTGGAGACTGTTGTCATAGAAACATTTAAAAAGTGGACAAAAAGATGTGCTGTGATCACAGGAACAAAGATTCTGGCCTCCCTGCTCCATCGCTAGCCTGGTGGACCGGTGGCCCAGATCTTGAAGAACCAATTCCCTTACAAGTAATCTTTAAGACAGCTGTCTATATTAAAACTCACTTACTCACCTTCCAGTTAATAATTAACATTAATATGAAATCAGTGCTCATCCAGTCAATTTCCAGGTTTTCGTACTGGCCTCAATTTTAATAAGTTTAGGGCCAGACCTGCGTTACTACACGTCATCATCCATCAACAACATTGGCCAACTATTTTACATAAACCTCCACCATAAGGTTCACCTAAGTTGCTTTGTTTTTGAGATGGTTTGTTTACGTTTTGCCCAGATTCAATAAATGTTCCAGAATGTTCCTGAAAATGTTTGTCCAGGTTTGTTACAACTCACCACCTTCTAGCTCAAACGTAATAACATTCAGCCCAACGGCTCTCTTGGTTCTGTTATGATTGACCGTCCGTCTGTCTGTAGTTTCCAGCTGGACTGAGACCAGGGGCCCGTTTCACAAAGCAGGTTCAACAAACTCTGAACCTAACCCTGAACTCTGAGTTGATCAACTCTGAGATGGGCAACTCTGAGTTGATCAACTCTGAGATGGGCAACTCTGAGTTTTCGGTTTCAGAACAGTGGTTTTGAATTAGTTCAGTCAACTCTGAGTATGTAAACTCTGAGTTACGCGCGTGCCTGCCGACTCTACAAAGCCATCATCAATGGAGCTCCGATACTACGATTCACCATGGCAACCGGGAGAGCGTTGTGCGTGTTTATGTAGAAAATGAGCATATCCTGAGAAAGCGGAGCAACGTAACTGCAGCAAAGTAGCGATAGTTGGCGTGGCAGACATTTACTGCCCGATCTAATGTGTATAACTGAATGAAACAGTTGATTGATCTAAAGGTAATAAGTGTTCATTTTCATGTTTGGAGGGCGACACTGTGGTGTAATGGTTAGCAACGCTGCCCACGGTGCCGGCGACAGCGGTTCAGCTCCCGTAGTTCACAAAGTAGCGCAATGAATAACTTATTATTTTCATTGGCAGTAATCCCCCCAGGCACGGAAAGAAAGTGGCTTCAGTTAAAAATTAAGCATAAGAATATTGCGCAAATACGTTGACTAAAGGCATATGATTTTAATCATGTTTCACATATTAAACAGTAAATAGAAGCAGAAATTTCAACACAGAAATGTACTTAAACATTTCATAAATCTCCCGTTCGCAAAAACACTACCTCCGCAAAGAATCTGGTTGCGGATTATATCCGCGATATGAAATGTTGAAAATGTCGGAGAATATTGTTTAGATAATATCTAATGTGATTGGAAGGAAAGGTAATCAAACTCCTCTCCCGACGTAAAGCTGAGAATCACTTTTATTTCCGTATCGATTAGGTTGACGATGAAAGGACGGCACATTTTTTCAGAGTTGGTTCAGATTCCGGAAAAAGGCGGAGACATGTAGGGAGAAACTCAGGGTTTGTTGAAGCAAACCTGCTAGCGAGCAGGTTAGGTTCACGGAGCATGTTACCCGGGTAACTGACTCAGATTTATGCTGAACTGGCTTTGTGAAACCGAAAAACCAGAGTTTCCCTCATCTCAGGGTTAACTAACTCAAGGTTTTCACTAAACCTGCTTTGTGAAACGGACCCCTGGTCTCGGTCTGTAGAGGGTTGATGAGAACTGGTTATTATGATGTAAATATCTGTAACGCCTTTTACGCGATTCACAGTTTGTCACCAGCTTTCCTGTTTCCTCAGTAGAACAGATTTATTCAGCCGCCTGTGTTTTATTGCCAGCTTTAGCCAAACTTACTCATTTACATGATTAAGTGCCAGATAGCAGCTTCATAATGAGTCATTGAAGGAAATACCAGTTCCAGTCTTAACAAGGTCAGTTTACAAAGTTTAGAATTTAAATTCTTTACTTTTTTCAAGTTTTTAAATTCTCACTAAGAACATTCTCAGTTCCACCGTCGTCTCCTCCTGCTTAATAAAGAAACGTTGGCCAAACTGCTGTGGGTCTCTAATCTGTCTTTGGCCAACGACAAGAAGTATGCAGGAAAAGGAGAAACCTTCAACAGAACCTTTATTGTTTTCCTTAGACTCCAAACAAATTACGCGGGCGAGATGACGGCGGCCACACATGGAACAAACCGCCGTATCCCTGGCAGTGAAACACATGAGAACACCGACCTTGAACCATGTGACCGCGATAGCTGCGGCATAAAAAAGGCCACTTTGCATAGATGCCCCCCACATCACAGACACAACACTGTTATACAAAGTCAACACTTTACTCTTGTTAATATCAAGAATAAAGAACATCATAAGAAACAATATCAAACACACAATACTACATGTCATTATAAAGGGAATAATGATTTATTAAATTAAAGTATTTAGTTTAATCTGTACAACAAAAACGGTACATTGGGCTTTTCGTAGTCGGCTTGGAAAGGTAGAAAATGTCACATTGGCACAACAAATCTATCTCCTGTGGAATCATTTCCCACAATTCACCCTGTTTTCTGTAGTTCTGTAGTAGTCGGAGCACTAAAGGTCAGTAACACACCACTATTAAAAAAGGTAGAAGTACGTCAGTACTGAATGCCACTTGTTAAAAAGAGCAAGAAGGGCACAAGAAAGTGAAGAAGATTCAACAATTATACTTTAAAATGATTCTGAAACAGGAAGTCCACGTGGCTCTGTGGACCTGATCTGCTTCAGTGGCTAGGAGACGGCGTTCTCAGTGTTCAGACACGGTGAGGCGCTGCATCTTTGTGGCGGCCTCCTCAGACACTCTCTTGGTAGTTTTCTCCGGGCTGGGGGCGGGGCTGGGGGCGGGAGTGTTCGCTGCACTGTTAGGATACTCCCTGTTGCCAAATATGATGCTGCCCACTCGCACGTTGGTGGCGCCCACCTCGATCTACAACACATGGGTAAGTGAACATTATGAGTCTTATATGCATCATTACATTGTTATCTCATCTCATTGTAACCATAACAAGAATGTCATCTTGAACACGTTCACCAAACTGAACCCACGTTCACTTTGTCATTCAGACTAAACAAATGACTTTCATACAGTTGACTAATGAATAACACCTGGATACGGTTTAAACATTTTCAAAGCGGTCTGATAATAAGCCAAAGACCAGACCGAATCGGTTATACCGACCTTTCCCACTAGGCGTCGCACTTGCCACAGCAGCCCCTTCCGAGTGAAACACTAGGCGAATTCGACTTGATGTAGCCGCCTGCAGCGCGCTACCTAACGTGATGTATTGTGGGTTGAAAGCGATGCATGATGGCTAGAATTGTGTCCGACTTAGCAGCCGACTGCAAAGACGTCACAGGGTCGCGACCATATCACGTGACCCAAAACATCGCGGGAACAAGTTTTTAAGAGGCGCTTCTTGCAGCGCTTGGCAGCGCGGTCCACGGTGGCTGCAACTGGCTTGTCCACACCTCCGCTACAGCGGAATGGTTCTCATTGGTTAAAAGTTCAATGACGTGTGTTCAGGTGCGCACTCGGCGGCCACCTTGTGGTGAAATGATACTTTTTATTTTGGTCGCACTGATCTCATGGCTTGATCTAAAGTTCCGTGCATTGTGTTGTGAGTAGGCCTATTATATGTGAGGTCTGGTTAATACAAACATAGAATGATAATACAAATATACTGGGAAAAAAGAATGCCTTCCACATGTTGCCTTGCGTGTGTGTGTGTGTATGTATGTATTTATGTATATATGTATGTGTGTGTGTGTGTTATATATATATATATATATATATATATATATATATATATATATATATATATATATATATATATATATATATATAAAACATATCCTCTTTGGTTTGCTGCTGTGTTCTATCGCTTGAGCACTATAGTCACGTTGACTTTGTTGTCCGACTTGACGGCGTTTGGCTGCCGTCTCTTTTAGAGCCCGTCCCCTCAGACACCTGCAGCTCTCGTCGGCGTGGTAAGTCAAGTCAAGTCAAGCCCATCCCATCCCGAACAAGCCTATTACATTCCACGGTAATCACAGAAAGGAGAGTCAAAAATATGCCGCGGTGGCCTTTGTGCCCCTGGCCCTGTCCAAGTTCCATGTAAAAAGCGCCTGTGCGGCATAGTGTTTAATTACAGCCACCGAGTGGAGCTGAGCGAGTGGGCAGTGAAAGCACACAGCAGCATTTTATTGTAAAAGAACCGGTCCGGTTCCCATCCGGTTACGCTCCGGCGTCTGCACATATTTCTAGTCAACACGAGCGGAGCTGAGCAAGCAAGTGGCCACGAGCGGGCAGCGGATGTTGCAGAGAGCGGCATTGTTATTATAAAAGTACCGGTCCAGTTTTACTCCGGTCCCGCTCACACAGCGAGTCTGAAGCCTAAACCCGACCCAGAATCCCACTGTCCTACACAGTCATCAACAGTATGTTCAGTCATAAAACGGCTCGATAGAGGGGGGAGATCCCACTGAGCGATAATGAGAGGGACTGCCTAATATCCACATTGCCTACCCGTGTATGTGCTCGTGCATCTTTATACATATAAAGATTTCATACAGAATGTTTTATTGCTTTCAAGTAGTAATTCCTTTGTAAGATGTTATTTAAAAAAAATCCAATATAACATTAACTTGTTTTTTTTAAATATTTTAATACATAATTCATGTTTTGTTATGAATTAGGATGTTATGGTATTAATCTGAAAGGTAAAACCATCTAATTTTACTCAATGGCTTTTGTGCCCTGTCATGTGGCCTTGGTGCCCCTTAAAAAAGGAAAGTGAAGGCCAAATGGCCTTGCCCGTAAAATGACGAAATTCCAACCCTGATTAGGAACAAACTTTCTCCCTTATTTCTGTTCAGTGTTAAGTTGCTTTAAACATTTTTGTGTGTGGGTGTTGATTTACCTGTCATGTGGGAACATATCTGATGACACACTAACATTGTGGGGACTGTTTTGAGACCAAATGTGGATTTTGTGCTACGTCAGATAACTTTCTTTTTAAGAGTTATTTTTGTTGTTTGTATTCTTCTATATTTTAAAAATGCTGCTTCTTAATTTGTTGTAAATTTTACCCCGTGGTATTGAGCATCGAGTGTGATATTCTTTTTTTGTGTGGCATTGTTTTGACTTTATTCAGAAAGAGTGAAAGGGGAAAGAGAGGGGGATAACCTGCAGAAAGAGCCGCCTGTCGGATTCAAACCCATGGCTGCTGCAATGTGGACTCTACCACTAAGTAACCCCCCCGAGTTTGATATTCTATATTAGTAGAGTATATAGTATTGTGACAACCATAGTATACACCAAAAATACCATATGGGAATCTTGCAACCCTAAAAACAAACAGAAACATGCCTTCAAACAGGGCTACTCACTCTTGTTATCATTCGCTTCCATATTTGTCCGGAAATAGATTCTAAACCCTGATAAAGAGTGTTACTCACCGCATGTTCAAAATCTGTGGACATCCCCATGCTGAGTTCTACCTGCTCCAGAGTCAGCATCAGACCGTCACACACCTCCTGTCTCTTACTCAGCAGCATCTACAACAGGGACACATGGCTGAGATTTAGGCGAACACATGCTTATACCCAGGGCTGTTACATCCTACGCTTATACTTGGTAATGTTACATCCTGGTACTGAACACATTTATACATAGAGCTATTACATCCGAACACACACTTATGCTCAGGGCGACTTCCGGTTTCACTGGTCCGGTTCGGTGTACGAGGCTAACCCAGTTTGATTCATGCAAACCGGTTGAACTAGCATTTGTCCTTACAACACTAAATATTAAAATCAGCAACCTGTGCCGACGGCATCACGGCACTAAATACAACTTGTCTTGCATTAGTAATAAGCAGCAAAAATGTGTGATTAACATAATATTGTGTTTATTTATAAACGGACTAACGAGCCGCCACAAGTGTGTGAGGCGGCCGGTGCTCAGAGTGCGGCCGCCGTGCTGCCAAGCAAGCCGAGGCCGGCATGACAGAGATCACATTTCAGTTGAGGTAGGAGGGGGAGATGCGCGTACCGTACCTCGCGTTTGTTTACAGTTTTGAAGACGTGTTACTAGGCGGCGCACTACCGGAGCATTTATGCCGCGGTGTTACGTAAAGCAATGTTCTTTATAAACGGTGCGATTGCGCCATATTTTTGCCCCTCCTGTCCGTGATTACGGTGCAATCTTCTGTGTAAAAAGACCTAATGTCTCACTCGGGAGGGGCTGCTGTGGCAAGTGTGACAACTAGTGGTTAAAGTCGGTATACCGGTCCAGTGTTTGGCTTAATACCAAACCGGTTTGAAAATGTTTAAACCGACTCAAACCTAGCTTTTACATCCTGGTACCGAACACACTTACCACAATGTGAATGGAAACACTTTGCTTTACAGTTTTACACAGTCTGATACTTCCATAGTTCAAATGGAACAAAATAATATCTCTCCGTTGACTACCGTATATATTTTTTCCCAAATAAGGTGGCATGAGGGACACAGGAAAGGGGCGGTCGCTGGTTTAAACTGAGGACTGAGGACTGAGGAGCTAAGGTTGTAAGCAAGGCATTAAAATGCATTAGCACGGCCAACAGGATTGACAAATTAAAAAGCCACAATTGTCACTAGAGATGCAAAAGTGTTAAATATATTCCAATACTACCGTTTAATTGATCTAATGTGAAGTTTGACACATTATGACTATGGAGATCATTTAAAAGATTTTCCTGTCTGATTTTAAGAGACTCCTTTGTACCTCAAAGTCCGGGTTAGGGCCCAGGGTGAGGTCGTAACCGTAGCGGCCAATGGTCATGAGCCCTGAAAAGTGCAGGGCGGAGCACTTGGACACCACATGTTTCACCGCGTTCACCGTCTCCTCCGGCGGCAGGCCATGTTTACCTTCAACACAGAGGCCACCTTGTTTATATGGGAATTGTTTACAGGAAAATATACAGGAAATGTAGGATTATATAGGATATTTTCAGTTTGTTATCCTTTGTCTATTTCTGTGCATGTATATTGAGAGCGAAATAAAGCTGGAGTTAAATTCCTCATTAATGTGTTCACACTTAGCAATAAAGCTGATTCTGATATACAGGAAATATGGGATTATATAGGATATATACAGGAAATATGGGATTATATAGGTTATATAGAGGAAATATAGGATTATATAGTACATACATACACATACATACATACAGGATATATATATACAGGAAATATAGGACTATATAGGATATATACAGGAAATATGGGATTATATAGGATATATAGAGGAAATCTAGGATTATATAGTACATACATACATACAGGATATATACAGGAAATATAGGACTATATAGGATATATACAGGAAATATGGGATTATAGATTATATAGGATATATATAGGAATTAAAACTGCAAGCAGCGATGTGACGGGCCCTTGCTCATTGTGGCGCAAGTTTAGACACAGGTGATTGACATTTAAAGCCATCTATCTCCCTGACAGCTCTCTGAGGTGCATGTGAAGTGTGGAGCAGACCAGACAATGTATAAAGTCATTAGCAGGTGTGGAAAGTTTCATGACTGTTTATCTGGTGTAAACCACAGTGGAACTGCATTTCAGTCACAGAGCTCACACACATGTCCATGCCTTCCTGACAGCTCTCTGACTCCCCCTAGTGGTTCTTAACCCGCTCTCCCTGTGTTTGTCCTCTCTGCAGGGTGAAATGAGAGGCATTAGTGAAATAAGCAGGTGGTTAAAAAACTTTTTTTGCCCACTTCCTGTTGACTTTAGACAGTGGGTCCAAGAGGCTTTTTGCACATCTCTACATGTTTTATGTACAAAAAATATGTCATGCATGTAAGCCCAACCTATTGTGTGTCATTATTGCAGGAGAGACGTGTTCAGGGTAGGACTCTTATCTATGAATTATTTGGAGCAGATCGTAGAAGAAACACTGAAGCTATAACAGCTTTGATGTTTTTGGCAAAGGTTCAAAATGGTAGTGCAGTTGCCCTGGCCACACCCTTTGTTTTTCTAACCATCTTTGAAGGTAGGTTTTATCCTCGAGTCCTTTCAAACAGGATAAACTTAGTTTGGTATGAATCGGATCAACGGTGTAGGAGAAATGTGTTAAAGTAAGTGTGATATTGTGAAACAATGTAAAAAAAGGCCAAAAATGGCCAATTTTGGCCTTTTTTTGGCGCCCCCGATTGGTGGAAACTTGCACACTATGTTCCCTGTAGCGATGTCAACATAGGCGTCTAGTTACTTGATGATTGGCCCAAAGGTTATGGAGTTATGCATATTGCTTTCCCGAGACACGCCCCTCTTATGTTTATTGACTGATATCTTCTGAATAAAACCATATTTTCAAAACCTCTTGTAACCAATGACGCCAGGTTGGTCTAATGAGTACCCAAACCAATGTTCGTCGGAATCGGATCAACGGTGTCCGAGAAATTAGCAACAATGTGTCCTTCATAAAATCCAAGATGGCTGAAATTATTTTGAGGCAGAGTTTAATACTCCAAGATACTTTTTTGTCGAGGACACTCACCTGCACGTGTGCAAATTTCAATTTCATGTCAATAGGAGTTACGGTGTGGCGGGGCTGGGCCTAGTTGGCGCTAGCGAGACACTTTTTCGTATTCAATGAGCATAAGAAATCTGATTAGCTCAATGCATCAAAACGACTAGGAAAGGTGAACTTTTGCTCATCGTGCATATTTACACGAATCTTCAACCGCAAGCGAAGTTGGTGTGCATTATTATTAACATGATGATGTGTATAACGGCGAACCGCCAATCTTCCGATTGGAAGACGACTCGCTCTACCCTCAGAACCACAGACACCCATATAGAACTATATCAGAGATACACAGGAAATATAGGATTTTATAGGATATATACATAAAATATTCAATTATATGGAATATATACATGAAATATGGGATTATATAGGATTATAAAGTGTATCCATTATTTGTGCAGGAAGACTTTATGATTAAGATTATCACGTGTCACAATAAAAATATTTGTTTCTTCACAAAATGTAAATGTATAATTTCTAGTGTGTTTTACTGTCTTTTAAGAGTTTTATGTTTGATGATTATCGGGATAATATGGTTAATCACAATTATTCTGGCCTGATAATCCTCTGTCAGGTGTTCGGCTCACAAAACAAACCAAGTGCTGAAACCATTACTGACTCTGTTCTCCACTGGTGTTGAGCTGTATCATGACCTTTAACCTCTGTGTGCTGGCTCCTCGGACTCGCTGCCAAGAGCTGTTGACCTTGTCGGCCAGCTTCACAGAGTCCACCGTCTCCACCAGGAACAGGTTCGGCACGCCTGGCAGCAGAAGCACAAGACTCAGCGAAGGGGGGGGGGGGGGGGGGGGGGGTGTAAGGTGCAACAACAGCATTAGCAGCAGCGTTCACTCACCCAGAAGTTTGTTGACATTATTCTTCTGGAGATGGCCGATAAAGTGCCACTTGATTTCTGGACACAAGTCTAAAATCTTGATGTAGAAAAAGAAAGATTGTATTCATCTGTCCCCCTGGATCAATAAAGTAGCATCTATGGTGGGGGGGGGGGGGTGGTATGGAAACCCACCTGAGGATCTAAAGCTTTGTCCACCAGTTCGTTGACCTGGAGGGGGCAGAAAGGAGAGAAGGTGAACCTTTGCTCCTCTAGGAGCTTCATTTTACCAGCTTTGGAGCGATTCTCACATAATTTTCTCCAAAGTTGCGTTGCCCTTGTCTGTAGGCCTCCACCACCATCTGGGGGGGTTTGGTCTTGCTGACGGCAACAAGGCGAGGCGGTGCGGCTGGCAGCGTCTGAGGAAGGACAACATGAGCTCATTGGTCACCTGGATCAGGGTGTTACATCAGGTCTTTAGACTACACCAGAGCAGGGACTCGGCCAGGATCCTGTACAAACAATGACGATACTACTTGTTGTTCCACGTCACGCTCATGTATCTCATTAGAGAGACCGCTTCATGTGTTGACCTAGATAACAACCTTGGTGCTGTTCCCCAGGGGATGCACCTCCGTGCAGGGAGCCGGTCTACAAGTCTATGCAACAGCGTGCACGCCGCTGTGTCACATCACGCACGGAATCATCGTGCACGGTGTTATGGAAGAGCTGCCACAAGCCCGCCGTCCTCCTGTCCAAAGGTTGAGGTGTGTGGCAGCCTTACATAACGGATCCCGGCAGCGGGAGGCTCCGCCGCGGGGCCCCGCACCGGAGCCTCCCGGCTGCAATTACCTTGGGCCGCCGTGCCGCCGCCTGGTTCACCCGCTCCACTACCGACTGCAGCGCCTTCCCAACCTCCTCCGACATTGCTGCCTTCCACATACGGACCGACGACAGGGGACGTAAAGAAACGTGTCAGCGATGACGACAGAGGACGTAAAAACGTGTCCGCGAAGACGACAATCGGCTTTCAAAATAAAAGGCTGTTTAAGGAGGAAGTGCGTACTCCAGACAGCGCCCTCTATTGGCCCGGGCTCTTCTTCCTCTCGTTCAGTGGCGAGTTGCAGTCGTTGCTTCTGAAGTGCATAGTGCCAACTGCTGTAGTCCCTGGGTTACTTTACATAAGGAGGTCGACATACAAGGCAACATTTTAAACATCTTTATACAATTAAGAGTACAAACACATGTTCTGCTTTGAGCTTGTTTGTTAAACACCAGACAGTTTGTGAAATCTGTTATCGAAACATCTTCCTAATGACGACACACACTAAAGCATCCCCTGCTTTCTGGTATGGTCTATGGTGGACTCTAAATGGACCATAATGTACTAAATGACCATCATGCTGGATTGAAGAAGACTTGAAACTAGAGATTGAGACCATAAACTCATGTTTACGGTTACTGACATACGGTAATACATCAAGAGAGAAGTAGGCTGTTTCTCATAGACTTATATACAGTACTCGAGTTGAGGGGGGATGCGGGGGGATGGCATCCCCCTTGGAATAAATATGGTCAAAATCATCCCCCTTCTGAAACGGCCATCCCCTGCGCAGTTTTATCAATGAATGTGGAAATATTACCACTATTTCAATATTTACTTTTTGCGCGTATTGAGTAGGCCTATGCTAAAAATACCGTGGATTAGTTTTTTTTTTTTTTTTAATTGCCGTCACGTCAGTCAGCGACATAGCAGCGCCGTGCTGGTGGTGATTTCAGCATCATGGCCAAGCGACAAGGACAGCTTGATCTACAGGACTTCGGATTTAAGAGGGCAAAAAGTAGCACTGAAGGTAAGTCAGGAGTCAGGAATACTTTTGATATGTCACCAAAGGTGGACTCTCTGGACAGAGGCGATGACAACACAGTTAACGATGCACGTTACATGCATCTAGCTAGCTAACGTCAGGTCAGAGTTTATGTATGGTCTGCACTTCGCACTGAAGACGCTGACGTTTAGCAGGTAGGCACGTTATTCTGGACAAATTCAATGAGAGCAAAAGTTCAGGATTCTATCTTCATTCAGAAGCAGCCTCGCTCAGTCAGGGAGAATGCAGACGGAGGAATGCGAAATGCTATAGCCACCACTATCCAATAGAGGGCGCACTTACCATGAAATGGCTGAACACGACAAGATTTTGGTGAAATAAACTCGCATACATAGCCACAGAATAGAAAGGGGAAAGGTTAAAAGGCTTCACCTGGATTATTTTACTGGAATAGTAAGGATTGTTCTAATTGAATATGGGGCTAGGGGACAGCCCACTTATTTTATCCAAAAAACATAACTTGACAGCACTTGACTGTCTGCTCCTTCTAACAAAATCATAATGTCATTGTTTTCTTCATATAGAGGATTACCATGCAAGCAGGACGGAGAGAAGAGGAGTCAGAGCTGGAGGAGAAACGGGTTTGATCAAGATTTCTCAATAGACACTTTTGAAGAGGAGGAAATGTAACCCTAAGTGGTCAGTTATTCATTTTACTCCCCCTCTTTTGTCTTTTGTTTTGCCACCTCAAGTTTAAGAAATGTCAGGTGGTGTTATGTATTTGTATTATATGTATTATTTTCAGATTTTGTAAATGGTGCATTTGTTTAAATAATTTGTTCTTGTACTTGAATTAAAATGAACTACACTTGAGAGGATTCATGTTCATTTACAATGTTTTGTACGGTTTTGTTTCAACATTTAATAGATGTATTCCCAATAGACTTATAGGTATCATGAGTCTTGCACCCTGTGGGAAAATGTGTCCTTTGCATTTACCCTAACTACTGTATGTAGGAGCAGTGGTAGCCATGCCAGCCTGGGGACCAAGCATATTTGACACATAATATATCCATAACATGCATGTTGTTTTAGAGTAATAGAATATAATAATTATTTGTGCTTAAACAATAATCAAAATGGTACACCATTGTTCTCCCACCATATGCGGCGTCATCAACACAAATGATCTCTCCAACGTTAAAATCCACCATCCCCCCTGATTTTTTTTTACAACTCAAGTACTGCTTATATAAAATCAAGACTACCGATTCTCCTATTGACCCCCCCCCCCCCCCCAGGATTTTCCATTTATCCAGCTAAATATGTATCTGTGACTCGGTTTCATGAAATGAGAGGCACATAAGTCACCATTTATTCTGCTAGTTGGTGAGGAGCAGGCTTCTGCTTTCATGAAACTGAGTCACAGCTAAATCCAGCTGGATAACTGGAAAATCCCATTTAATCGGATATCTAGGTTTAGTAAAAAAAAAGAAAAAAGCCCTCAATTATTTCTTGTTTGTAAATAGCTAAATATTATGTCTTATTGATAACAAACAAGTTTATAGTAACTCTGCTGTACTGTTGTTTAAGACAAGCAAGAAAGTTGGACTGGGGTCCGTAACAGGACCCTCATTTACTTGCATACAAGTATTCCGAAACGGTTAACGCTTTGGGTTAGTATAATTTTTTATACTAACAAGATTCACTAGTCACTTCACTGGGTTTGTCTACATTACTCCAAGTTGCTGATATACAACAATATTTGTTAAAAATTGAGAAGGCAAAACAAACTTTTGTGCTTGTCTGTTCACTTGGTTTTTAATTTTTAACCCCCACCCACCCAAAGTAAACATAATACACAAAGAAATACAAAGGAAAAAGTGATTTATTCACAAGATTACAAAACTGAAAATATGTCCAAAGCAAACATGAAATCAACGGAGACGAGGAGCTGCTCTTTCAGACAGAACTAAAGGAGCTCAGAGACGTGGACCCTCATACTCTCTCCAAGGCCTCCAACATGATGATGCTGTTTCCCCTGATGACCTGTGGGAAACGAGAACACAACAATCACACCCTTCCTACAGTTTCCTATCAGACAGCACCATTCCCCAGGACCCCCCATTATTTACCCTACATTAGCATCCCCCCCCAAACACACACCCCTCCCTGCACTCCTTAATCCCCACCTCTGAGCTTGTATTGTTCTCCCCTCTGAGCCTCCCACCTCCCTCTTATTTTACGAAAATAGTTCACCGAAATTTGTTTCTGAAAACATTTTATGCAAGAAATAAGCTATGCAGTTGCTGAATCTGTCTTTACGGTCAGTTTAAAAGATTTTCGAGAGCTTGCTGGAGGCAGCGCCGTTTCTCGAAACACGTCTGAATATATTGTATATTTCTGTCACATTAGCGGTACTGACCACCATGCCGATCGTGTTCTGTTGGCCCCCGGGGCCCATCTCCAGGGAGTCGTCCACCACCAGGTTCATGAAGGGGTCGAACCCACGCAGGATGCCCTGCACGTGTCTGCCTCCATTCAGCTTCACTACAGAGGACCAAACACATCCCAGGTGAATCCCAGATGTCCACCTTGCTTATACGTTACCTTCAGCCGAAACTTGCCAGTCCACGTCCAGCCGCGCTGACCACCGTACGGCCCAATAACCCTTATGGACCCGTGGGGACTTTTTTCTCCTTTTCATTTTTACGATCATTTTGGCTGTGTTAATGCATATGGCATACATTTATGCCAAAGGCTGTATTTTCACAGTGAGAATTGTTTTATTTAAATCTGACACTATACAAAAAATAACTCATCAAAATCAATATTTTTGCTAATCATTGACATATCCCAGACTGTGATTGTGTGACGAGTTCGCATTCAGTATACGAAAAATAATTCATGTTTTTTTTTCATAGAAAAAAACAAAAAACATTGACATTATGTACATAAACATTTATTTTATGGCACTTTTTTTGACACAGACATTTTTGTGCTATAAGGGTCAGAGTGTATAGCAGGTTGAAAGGGTCCTTAAGGGTTAAAAAGATCTAATTTCTATGATTGATATATCTATGATATTAAATCACCATTCTCAAAGACATTAAAATAATGTGACTTTTGCAAACAAAGATGCATAGGTCAGGAAAACAACACTGAACCTGGACCTAAGCTTCTGTTTCTAGCTCTGCTGGTTCATTGTGCTGTTGACCCTGAAACAAGCCGTTTCTGTTATTTCTATGAACATAGTTCTCATCCATCTAGCCGGAACCGATCAAGCTGAACAGCAATATGTTGCTTGTGGTGAATTATTAGAAAATATTGTCTGTGACATGAAAAAGCAACATGGCAGAGACGTGAAAATACGTGTTTGTAAATGTATTCTTCATTAATGCAGAGAACAAATTATTTATGTTACAAATGTGTTTCTTCCTATTTGTTTACGCGCCATTTAAAGAGTTGAAGCACATGTTGGATCAGGGTGATATCGTGAATCTTCACATCGTGCATGTAAATATAATAGTTCATGTTACACATGTATACCGGTGGAGGAGGACTGCCATTTTAATGAGCACAACTGGATGTTTTCATGTTAGCTTCCAGCGGGTTTAACGTGAGTATATGAGTGAAAACGTGACTCACGTGAAAGCTTCTTGTCCATGAACCTGGAGAGAGAAAACAGCAAAGATTTAGGTTTCAGCGGCTCAGACAAGGCCACACAGCCCGAGAGCTAGCTAACATTAGCTAACGTTAGCCAGCTCGCGTCATAAACAATGTAGTTGCTGCGCGGGAAACCGAAAACAAAGGACAGAAAACGAGTTGCTTGAAATTAGTTGACCGGCTTACTTCTTCAGCTCGGGTGGATGCGCTTTGCTCATCTTGTCTTTGTTTCCTAGAAGCCGGCGCGGTCGCTCAGACGTTCGTTCTTCTTCTTCTTCTTCTTCTTCTCACAACTACGGAAGGAAAACGTGCGCCGTCCCACCGGAAGTTCACCCCAAACTTCCGCCATGGACTCTTGCTATTTCAGGACAGCGCCACCGTGCGGTCAGAAGGAGACTACTTTACATAAACGTCATTTCCGTCTGTTCTGTGTTAAATATCTCTTTGAATTTTCAGATAACAAACAAAAAGCTATATGACTTCTCAAATGATTGTACAACTGATTAGTAATAAAAAAACAGGTGTAGTGTATATATTTTAAATCTATTTTCTTCTTAGTTTTGTTCATCTATTCCATTGAAATGCAGTACTTTCTGTACAATGTCATGTTTTATGTGAAGAATGTTCAACAAAAACAATCCAATCATACAATTAGGAAAACTAAAGGAAATAAACTTTGTCTACTGCTTATCCTGTATTCAGGGTCGCTGGAGCCGATCCCAGCTGACATGTAGAGACAGACAGGTAACCATTCTATCACAGGGCTGACATGTAGAGACAGACCGGTAACCAGTCTATCACAGGGCTGACATGTAGAGACAGACCGGTAACCAGTCTATCACAGGGCTGACATGTAGAGACAGACCGGTAACCAGTCTATCACAGGGCTGACATGTAGAGACAGACAGGTCCATCCTGCATGTCTTTGGACTGTGGGAGGAAGCCGGAGAGAACCCAAGCTAACACGGGGAGAACATGCAAACTCCACACAGAAGGAACCCGAGCCCAAACCGGGAACCGAACCTGGGACCCTCTCGATGTGAGGCGACAGTGCTACCCACTACACCACCGTGCAGCACAAAAAAACAAAAAAACAATAAATAATCTTCATATGTAGTTTCCATAATTTACAGAAGAATCATTTGTAGAAAAGTGAAGAGGTTTTGAATGTAGATATTGTAGGCAGACGGGGGCGAGACCTCCCACTTTAATGCCTACACATACTTTTGTTCTCCACCACCACTGGCGTTCTGTTGTTGAGACTTTTAAACATGTTAGTAAATAGAAAAAGCTGTGTGATAAACATTTAGCAGAGAAAACAACTTCATAGAAAGAGCTCGGGAACTTAAACGTGGCAAATTCAATATAAAGACGTCAGACAAAATATCTCATGAGAACAGTTTTTATTTCTGTTAATCTAAGAGCCATAAACTCATTTACAAAAGACCTCAAAGTGTGTGGAAGCATCAAACCTATCAAATCATTTTTACACCTTAAGAAAAAAACACAATCCTTGTTCCTTCTCCAAAGCGCACTTATCAAGCTTCACAGACAGACCGAAGGACGCCACAGATTCTGTTAGTGTCGTAATCTCAAATACACGGCGGCTGAAGAGGCTGCATCCAGCCAGCATCACACAGCGTGCATCACAGCCTTCAGTATCAATGTGGAGATGGTTGGAACCTCCAAACATGAAAAGTCTCAAACATGGTCACATTTCATACATTGTGATGTCATTCATATCGTGCAACACCTGAAAATACTTCCCAGGCTTGACCAAAGAACTCAACTTCCATCTCGTGGCTGAACACATACCCTCAAGGAACAATAACTGACAAATGTGGAAGAAAAGCAGAGGTCAGAGCAGAGGTCAAAGCAGAGGTCAGAGCGGCCTAAGCCGAAGCCCTGCAGGTGTCTGCTGTAGAACCAAGACGACTCTGGCGGTGCTTTGGCCAGAAGGGGGCGTTTGTAACAACAGCCTCATTCAGCCCCTAAGACCAAGATGGTCTTCAGTCCCACAGAAGGTCTCGAGGCTGGAACGTCTCCAAGTCCTCGTCTGTACTGGACAGCGGACCTGCTGAACTCCGTTAAAGGAGCATACCAGTGTTTCTGCATGTTTCCCCTTCAGCTCTTACATCCGCTGTTTCAATGTATTTCATTCACATGTGAATGTGAACTTAGAGGCATGCCAGACATGTGGATCCATCACAGTGAACCTGTTGGTTATACGTTGAGACAAAGATGTCAGGCTAACCACCACCTCAGATAACCCACTGACCGCTTAGTTGGTCTAGATCTGTAGAACAGAATCCTTTACACAAAAATATCTATTAAATCTGAAAACGAAGTCTTTCAGTGAGGAAAAGCGACCTGGAGAGGCAGCCCTACATGTTGGAATGAAGCTGGACTTGAGATTGAAGAGTGTTCACACATGCTCCTTCTTTTGCTTTGCCCACATTTGGTTCTGGTTTCACTGGGTTTCAAAACAGACCTGGTTAAGGAAATGTTGCGTATCTGAGACGTTAAACGTTAACTACACGTCACTGTAACGGATCTTAGGCAGGCTGAGTTACACACGGACCTGAACAAGTGGCTGGCTGCCTAGAACGTAAAAACATTTAAAAATGATTTATAGTGAAACATGCAAAAAGCCTGGTATGGCCCTCTAACATCAATTATTTGAACCCTTGTTACGTTGGCATGAATACCACCAAACAAACTTGTTAATCTTTAAGAGAGATGCCATCGCTCTCCAACTCTCCAAGGCATAACGGCGTTGGCTAAGGACGTTCCCCTGGAGGTCAGGCTTTGCCAGCCTGATGTGCGGAGGACTCGCTGATGCGGTCCTCCTCCACTTTCACCCTCAGATGCTCCTGACAGTGTTCTAGGAACAAGTCCAGTGCTGAGAAACCCTGCTGGCAAGGCACACAGTGGTACAGCCTCTGCCTCCTGGAGCCAGGCCACTTACGGGTGTCCATCTCGTCTGTGCACACGCTGCAATGTCTCCTCCTTACCGACGACTGGTGGAGCTCCACATGCTCCTTCAGTCGGGACTGCAGGGAGAAGACCTCGGCACAGGAGGGGCATGGGAACTCCCTCTCCTCCTCCTCTTCTTCAGGCACTTCTCTGCATCTCCCAGGGTCAGCAACCTTGGTCTCTAATCGGCCCACCTTCCGGGGCCGGCCTGGACCAGCCTTGGCAGGCTTGTGTTCTGCTATGCTGGCTGTCACTTCATTTGGTCTATTTTCTGAGAACTCAGTGTCTTTGGTTGTACATCCCACAGGTGGACTCCTGCTTTTGATTGTGTTGAAGCTGGCGGCTGTGTGCTGTCTGTAATGTGCCCTAAGTGACAAATGATGGACAAAGACTTTGCCGCAGACCTGACATGGATACGAGCCTCCTCTCCGACGCTTTCTGGCGACAGGCCTCGGTTCTCCCAGAATACATTTCTCTCTGCTGTGCTTCTCTTTCCTGTGCACGTACAGCTTAGAGGTGCTCCTGAAAACCATATTGCAAGAGCGACAGTCCAGGAGCTTCGTTTTGGATTTTGGCATTTTAATTAAATCTCCATTGTCCTTGGTATTGCTTTCTTTCCTCCCTTCTTCACTCGTACCTTGTGCTCTGCTCTTCAGCTGCTCCTCTGCATGGCTGCTCTGTTCATGGCGTTGCAGGCCGGCCTCTGTGCGGAACATTTTAGAACAGAGGTGGCACACATTGACGGCTCTGCTGCTGGGCCCTGGGGTCAAGTCACCCTCAGAAACTGGCAGAGAATCATCTGGAAGGCGACATGAAGCAACTCTATCTGATAGGGATGGTGGTTCACTACAAGCAGCCTGCTGATGGTGCAGAAGAGCCTGCTTCTGGCTGAAACCTCTCCTACATAGGGCACATGTGTAAGGGCTCCCATCCAGGTGAGACGGGCTCCCCTCCAGGTGAGGCTGGCGGTGAGGAGACTTGTCCTTCAGCCTGCCAGGATCTGAGGTGCGAGTGGTACATGCAGGGCACCGAGAACCCAGCTGGGACTTGCCGGGACAAAGGTCACACGGGGAAGAGTCGTGCTTGCACTTGTGTAGTTGTAAGGACGACCTCAGGGAGAACGCCTGCCCACAGGATGGGCAGCGGTGAGGCTTGGGCAACGTATGCTCCACCTCCTGGTGATGCAGCAGCTTGGCCACATAAGGAAAACTCGAACCACATTCCTGGCACACAAACATGGACGGCTGCTGCCTGTTGTTGGCCGTCTGCTGCTTGCTGTCCGCCCTAGCGATGAAGCTGGCGAGCCGGGACAGCGTGTCCGCCGTCGTCTTGGAGCGGCTGAAGGACTCCGGGGCCCGGGTGGAACTCCAGCTGACTCCATCCATCATCCGTCACCGGGCTGCTCTCCTGGGGGGGGGGGGGGGGGGGGGGCACACACAACACGGTTCAGTCATCCGCTCGGAGGCCAGAGTCCGACAGGGACCCGCAGCTAACGTTCGTTAAAGGGGAGGCGTCGCTAGTTAGCCTGTAGCTCGCTGACGTCATCGACTTGGTAAGGTGAGCTAGGTTACAGTAACATAGTCGCAGAGACGTGCGGTAAATAACACGTGACCAGCCAGAGGGACGTTAGTGATACGTCACCGTGGTGGCAGCGAGGCTACTGACACAGGCTAGCTCCGTGTTTGCTAACGTTAGCTCGTTGCTAGCTTCCCTAACATGTAACACGCAGCCTGCGTTAGCCACAAAGGCTAACCGTAGAGTCTAACATTAGCAAATTAGCACCGTAGCACTCACGCAGAAGCGGGGCCACACGCTTCGTTCCAGCTGCTCGAGTTCGGGCGCGGCAACTTTTGGTTTGGTTGCCGACAACAACACTGACATGGCTGCAAAAGTGAAACCGAAGTTTATGTTACGTTCCTTCTTTGAGTTGTCTTGTCAGCATCACTTCCGGTACGTCACTTGCCATATTTTTACTCGTATTTGTATTATATCGTTTTCAAATCAAATTGAAACGCTATTTATGTAAAGGGCTTGGCCGTATGCTTTAAATAATATTCTTCTATAATAAAAAATAATATACATATACTAAATATATATATATATTTTCATTTTCATGAGTTTCAGGACTTTTATGAGACAAAAGGCTCGTTGGAGATGAACTGCGCCTCGCCTGGAAAAGTAGACGAGAGACGGCGGAGCAGAGGAGCCTAAAAGCTGCACTCCAGTCGGACAGTTTCCATCAGCCTTCGAAAATTTGACAGGAAGTCATAGAAAAAGTTACATCCTGTTAGACCGATCTGTAGGCTATCTGTAGGCTTGTATCGAATCAAGCATGCGCATGCATTTGCCTCGCAAAACAAGGCATTCTGGGAAAAAAACGTCACAAATGCTGTTTTTTGTTGTTGTTGTTTTTTTAATTAAACTTTATTAATAATTATTATACATATCAAAAACTGTCGAGCCAGGGGAAGAGAGAAAATAAATAAAGGTATAAATATACAAAGAGAGAGAAAAGGAAAAAACAATCATATTAATTAAATAAAAACTTATGCAAAATAGAGTTTGTTTTTAAAGCCTTTGGTAATTGAAGTCCATTGATGTCGGTGCTGTATTGATACAATTCCTGCAAAAAAAGTGTAAAATTTGGTTTGCTGTTAGCCCATTTCTTTTTATGTATGTGAAATTTACCTAAATATAAAACAAGTTGTACAAAAAAAATAAAATCATTTTCCATTTTGTTATTTTCAAAGTAAAACAAAATGTCCTTTTCGTGTAGTTTTAGTGAATTTCCAGTTTTGTTTTCAATAAACTTTTGTACATTTAACCAAAACATTTGACAATATAAACAATGAAAAAATAAACGTGTTATAGATTCATCAAACAAACCACAGAAATCACAGGAATACTCAATATCAAGTTTAAATCTTTCTAGTGTTTTTTTTGCTGGATATATTTTATGTATAATTTTGTAAGATACTTCCTTGATCTTGTTATTCAGACAAAATTTATTACTAATCAACCACATTTTTTTCCAATTCACTTCTTTATAAAGAGACTTCCAAAAAAAAATAGCAGAAGGAATAGATACATTTATCAAAAGGTTCCTGATGTATTTATTTGTACATTTGTGAGTTGTGATATCAACATTCCCCAGAAAAATATTGTTTATAGGAGCTGTCCTATAATGATCAGTTGTATAACCAAAAAGAAGTTGCAACACATTCCTGGGGATAGCATTACAGATTACATCATACTCTTTTGACGTAACTTCTATACTAAATTTAGAAATAAATTCTTCAAAAAGTAATAACTGACCATTAGTTTTCATGAGTTGTAAAACTAAAAAAATACCATTATTGATCCAGTTTTTGTTATACAAAGATCTATTTTCATATTGAATACTCCTGTTGTTCCAAATGTAATAGTTTGTAGGTGAAAAATTGTGTTTGTACACCATTTTCCAAGCCAGCAGAGCTTGCTTGTGAAAATTGGCTAACTTCACAGGTAATTTATCAGGGTTATAATCACATTTTAGCAAGAATTTGAGACCTCCAATTGAATTAAAAATGAATTTAGGGAAAGCATTCCAAATATTATCATCTTCATTAATTAATTTTGTTAGCCATTTCATTTTAAAAGTATTATTTAATGTTTAAAAACTTAGGACTTCCAGGCCTCCATTTTGTCTTGTGTCACATAATATCTCTTTTTTTAGATAATGACATTTATTTCTCCATATAAAATTGAATACAATTTTATCAAGATTTTTATATATTGTATTACACAAACCCAAAGTCAGAGACACATAAACGGCTCGTGACACTCCTTCAGCCTTGGAAAGTAAAACTCTGCCATTTAATGAAAGATCTCTCATTAACCACATGTTAAATTTCTTTTTAATTTGTTCAACAATTGGGTCGAGGTTTGAGTTGTTACGGAATTTTTCATTTTTATTAATCACAATACCCAAATATGTGAATGTAGTCTTTACAGGAATACCATTTATCTCCAACAAGTCACATTCTTTAAGTGGAAACAACACTGATTTACCTAAATTTATTTTTAGTCCTGATACCTTGGAAAACATCTCTATACATTGGACTGCTTTGGCAACTTCATGTTTATTCGATAAAAAAATTGTAGTATCGTCAGCAAGTTGTGATAATTTAAATTCTCTATCTACTGCCATAATACCATTAAATGAAGCTTTTTTTATGTGTGTAGCCATAATTTGTGTGACAAGAATAAATAAAAAGGGACTTAATGGGCAACCTTGTCTTATACCACGGTTAATGTTAAATCTTGGAGTAGTGCCATGGGCCAGTCCAATAGAGCTGTTGCAATTTTTATAAAGTGTATTGACTGCTTTTAAAAACCTTTCACCAAAACCAAAGCTGTGTATAGTTTTGAACATAAATCGATGACTTATTGTATCGAATGCTTTATAAAAATCGACAAATAAAATAAAACTATCATCTAGAATAAAATCTTTATAATCAATCATGTCCAAAACTAAACGGATGTTATTACATATATTTCTGCCAGGCATAAAACCTGATTGTTCCTCGTCAATTATATCTTCTAATCCTAGTTTTAATCTTTTAGCAAAGATCATAGCAAAAATCTTGGCATCATTATTTAAAAGGCTAATTGGTCTCCAATTCTCGATACTTAATTTATCTTTTTTTGGTTTAGGAATCAATTTAATAAGCCCTTGTCGAAGAGTAGGTGGTAATTCTCCTTTGTCTATGGCTTCTTCGAATACAGCAACTAAGAACGGGGCTAAGTTTTTGACAAATGTTTTATAAAATTCATTTATCAGACCATCACTACCAGGAGACTTGTTGTCTTTAAGGGAACCAATACACTTCTGAACTTCAATCAAATCTATCTTCCGGTCACAGGTTAATTTAAATCCTTCATCAATACTTCTGATGTCATTTTCAATTCCTTTAATAAATAAATCAATGTTATCTCCACTTTCATTATCATTAGAATATAATCTCTGATAGAAATCAGCAACATGTTGAGAAATATTTTTTTTGTCTTCACAAATCTGGTCATTAATTTTAAGTTTAGATAGGGAAGAAACTTCATAGTTCCTTTTTTCTAAATAAAAAAAATATTTTGTACACTTTTCCCCTTGGTCTAACCATTTCCGTCTGGACCTAATAAAGGCACCTCTGGCTTTTTCTTCATACATTTTGTCTAATTTGAGTTGTAGAGCTGCTAATTCTCCAAGTTCCCTTTCAGAAAGACCTACTTTTTCAGATAATCTAATTATTCCTGTAATTATTTGGGTTTCATTCTCTCTTTTACTTTTAGCAATTTTCTTCCCAGTGATTATAGCTAAATTCCTAATCTCAAATTTCATTAATTCCCAACACCTTCCAAAATTGTTTAATGTATTAGCTTGTCTCCAATATTTTTCAATAATATCCTGGGTATCCTTTTTAAATTGTTTGTTCTGTAATAGTGTTTTATTTAATTTCCAGTAATCTCTATTGGAGTTACTTTTTAATAAAGCCATGTTGACCTTAATCATAACAGCTTGGTGATCAGTGAAAACCGCGGGCTCTATTATAATTGATTCCACTCTATTTTCAATGTCTGAGGAGATCAACCAAAAGTCCAAACGAGATAGTTGAGATTTGTCCTTGTTTGACCATGTATACGAGTTTTGGTTTGGATTTTTGTGTCTCCAGATATCAATGAGGTCCATACTACTACAGATATTGACTAATTCATTCCCTACTTTGTTCTTTGGGGGCCATCTGTCCATGGAATCATCCAACACTATATTGAAATCACCTCCCCATAATACCTTGGCAGTAGGAAATGTTAATAATAGTTGACTTATTTTACCTTCAATTGTTGTAAACAAAGTTGTGTTATTTTGTTTATTGTTATAGCCATATATATTAGTGATGACAAATTGAGAATGGTCAATGTCCACAAGAAGTATTAACCACCTACCATTTTTGTCCGAGAGATGTTTAATTATTTTGCCTTTAAAATTTCCCTGTAATATAGCGACCCCTGCTGACCTGTTACTTCCAAATGATAACCACACATTTTCCCCCCATTGATTCCTCCAAAACGCAACATCTGCTTCTGAAGCATGGGTTTCCTGAATAAAATAAAAATCAGCACCTTTGTTTTGACAATACAAAAATAAACACTTTTTCTTTAACACGTTTCTAATACCCCTGGCATTTACAGAAAGAATGGAAATTGACATTAAGAACACGAACAACCCAGAAAAAAAAAAAACTTTAACCAATCGTTAGTTTTTCTTCTCAACTGTTAACTGTACCTGCAGGAAACACTGCACTAATAAACCTTATTGCCATATTGATAACTCGTGTACTTCATAAAGCTATAAACATATTGGAATAAAAGATTTCAAAACATAGCAGTACACTTTACTTCCGCTTACATTTTACTTTACCTGTCACATTATTTTATTTCTTTCCCATTCACAAACGCCCTGTTTCCAACAAAGTAGGCCTTGTCACCCCTCTTTCTTGCTTCTTCCACTGTTGGCCATAAACGACTGCGTGCGTCTCGGTCAGCTGCTGTCAAATCCTCTTTGAAGTGGAGTCGGTGGTTCTTCAGGTAGTTGTTAGCCTTGGAGCCTTTCCATAGGACATCTCTGGCCGTCCTGGATAAGAACCTGATGATCACTGGACGCGGTGGCTGGTCCTTTCCTCCATCCTTTGGTCTCCCTATTCTGTGAACAACGTCCACCGCTGCTACGACCAGCTCAGCCTCCGCGACAGGTAGCACAGCTCGACAGATGTCCTGGACTTGAGATTTGATGTTGGTATCATCTTTTTGGGGAACCCCGTGCAGTCGGAGATTATGCCGTCTACTGTAGCGGTCAGTCTCATTCACTTTCTGCTCCATCTCGTTTACTTTCTTCTTAAGCAGCCCACAAGAGTTTTTTAGAGCTACGTTTTGTTTTTTTAAGTCGACAACTTCTTGATGACAGAAATCCAGTGACTTTTTCAAACCGTCAATTTGGACGGTGTTGTAGTGGACAGCTTTATCCGTTTGGTCTGCCCTTTCATTTATCTTCTCGGTGACAGCTGAGATTATTGTGTTTTGTAGCTCGAACAGTGACGGTTGCTCTTGTGACTCATTCCTGCTGCTTTTGCTTTTTTTTGCAGTGTGCTTCGTTGGAGTGTTCGGAGAAGAAATGCATTTGTCCCCTGAGTCAGCTCGGCAGGCATAAGAGTGCATGTCTTTAATGTTTCGTTTGTCTTTAAGAGCAACCTCCATATTTTCGACCTGGGACAATTCATCTTCACCGGAGTTTTCCATCTTTAGCTTGCGGCTAATGCTAGTTCCTCTTCAATTTGTTATGAATGTGGTTCTATAAATAGACAGTTTGTGACGGTTTTTAATTCCTTCAAAGTGTTTTCTCACCTCGGTTGGCAATAAAAGAGTCCAAAAGAAAGTTTGTGCAGTATTTCCTACATGGAACCGCGGACACCGTTAAAATACGTCTGGTCCTGTCGCCATCTTGATTCGGCCTCCTCACAAATGCTGGTGACAGTGTTGCCAGGTGAGAAATGTAGGATTATCGTACCAGAGACATAAAATTATCGTATTTTGAGGGAAATTATCGTACACCCGTCATAACCAAAATAACAAGTCTATTGATGCGCTGTAGTCACTCTAGTGTTGAATAGCGTCTAACATGTTCACTCATTTTCAGTGCTTCTTCTTAATTTTTTTTTTTTTTTTTTTTTCCTCACTCATGGGGCGGGCGCAGCGGACTATTCAGCCAATCATGGTCGTTGTTCTGAGGCAAACGCATACACGTCACTCGTAGCTCACATTTAGAAAAGCACGATTCCAGCCAATCGTGAAACAGATGCCTTCAGATTCACAAAAAAACTCCGACAGACAGTTGCGACAGGCTGATTACAACCAATTACAACCACACATTCACGGAATGGTGAAATTATCGTATTTCTGGTCTTTTTTGGGATTATTGATCGTACATCGTACAGAGGGCAAAATTATCGTACAAATACGATAATTATTGTACACCTGGCAACACTGGCTGGTGATAACTTCCCTTTGCGACATGTCACATGACTTTAAAAACTCGCGGTATCTCCAGGGTACCTCCCTTCGCATGCTTTTCTCTGCAGATGGTCTGAAATAAGTGCGGACATAAGACACTCCCCTCAACGTTGCCCTAGTTGGTTAGAATTATCACGTGGTATTTCCCACGGCGCGATAGTTTTTGTTATGTATACAATTATTAATAAAGTTTAAATTAAAAAAAAAAAAAAAAAGGTCCGTGAAGTGCACCTGTGTCCGACTTGACGTGGTGAGAACTTGGCGTGTTTATGACGAGTTCCGGCGGATCCTCTCAAGTCTCGTGCATGCATCGGCGCAAATGCATGCGATCCGAAACGCGCCCAATAGGCGAATTCGACTTGATGTAGCCGCCTGCAGCGCGCTACCTAACGTGATGTATTGTGGGTTGAAAGCGATGCATGATGGCTAGAATTGTGTCCGACTTAGCAGCCGACTGCAAAGACGTCACAGGGTCGCGACCATATCACGTGACACAAAACATCGCGGGAACAAGTTTTTAAGAGGCGCTTCTTGCAGCACGGTCCACGGTGGCTGCAACTGGCTTGTCCACACCCCCGCTACAGCGGAATGGTTCTCATTGGTTAAAAGTTCAATGACGTGTGTTCAGGTCCGCACTCGGCGGCCACCTTGTGGTGAAATTATACTTTTTATTTTGGTCGCATTGATCTCATGGCTTGATCTAAAGTTCCGTGCATTGTGTTGTGAGTAGGCCTATTATATGTGAGGTCTGGTTAATACAAACATAGAATGATAATACAAATATACTGGGAAAAAAGAATGCCTTCCACATGTTGCCTTGCGTGTGTGTGTGTGTATGTATGTATTTATGTATGTATGTGTGTGTGTGTGTGTAATATATATATATATATATATATATATATATATATATATATATATATATATATATACACACACACATACATACACACACTTTATATATAACATATCCTCTTTGGTTTGCTGCCGTGTTCTATCGCTTGAGCACCATAGTCACGTTGACTTTGTTGTCCGACTTGACGGCGTTTGGCTACGGTCTCTTTTAGAGCCCGCCCCCTCAGACACCTGCAGCTCTCGTCGGCGTGGTAAGTCAAGTCAAGTCAAGCCAAGACCATCCCGAACAAGCCTAATGAAGCTTATGAATCAGTGGCGTCGCCTGGCCTGGGCATCCGGGGCTTTAGCCCCGAAAGTTTTTTCTTAAGCTCCGGATAATTCAACTTCAGAAGAAATAATGATAACTGTACATTAACGAGCCACTAAAGAAGTTGTAGTTTTCCATTTTCAGTGAATGCAACACAGGATGACGTTGAGACTGGTTAATCAGAGAGAGGGGTTGTGTGAAGCATATTCTAGCCATCGGGGTGAAATGCGTGGACAGATGACGTCCTAAGACAGTGGTCCTAGTGGCACTGCAATATGACTAGAAAAGTCAGTTTTTAAAAAAAAAAGCCTTTACCTCTCTGGAAAAAAGCCGCGATACTGAGGCCTCATTTAAACCTGCTCAGGTATTGAAAGGAGAGACTTTAAGGAAGCCGTAAGACAAGGCCGCGGAGGAACGCCTCCCCCACTGTGGAGGTAGATTTGTGTCTTTATTATTCAATCAAAAAAAAGGTTGCTTCAATCAAAATATATATATTTTCAATCAAAAAAACCCTTTTCAATCAAAGAAAAAAAGTGTTTGAATGCAAAAATATGGTTGAGACTCAAAAAAATGCATTTGAACACTGTTTTTCTTTGATTGAAAATGTTTTCTTTGATAGAAGTGAAGTTTTTTTTTGTTTAAAGCAACTTTTTTGATTGAAGTAATGTTGTTTTGTGTTTGGGCCATATTATGGTAGAACATTTGTGTCTTAATTATTCAATCCCCAAAAGTTTTCAATCAAAACTCAAATGCAAACAATCATTTGAAGTGTTGTTGTTTTTTATTGAAAATATTTTTTTCAATTTGAAGTTATTTGAATGAAGTGAAGAAAGTTTTGAAGTCGTTTTTTTTTTTTTTGAATGAAGTGAAAAAAGTTTTGAAGTCGTTTTTTTTTGGATTGAATCATTTTGACACAAACATCCCGCAGTGGGCGGGTGCTTCCCCATTGGTCAGACATGTTTGAGTGACAAGTGTGTCTACACCAACGACGTCTTTCTGACAAGTCACGGTCGCCAGCAAGCCAGGGGCTGTTCGAAATGCCATACTAACGTACTGTCTACTACATACTCAACGTGTATGTACTGCATACTGCCTATTAAATATACGTTTGAGTATGCTGTTGCCCTCAGACTGTTCACATGGAAGTATACACATCTCATACTACATTTTTGCGGGAGAACCCACGCTTACACAGGGAGAACATGCAAACTCCACACAGAAGGAACCCGGGGCCTACCCGGGAATTGAAGCCAGGACCCTCTCGCTGTGAGGCACCAGTGCTACCCACTACACCACCGTGCAGCCCCTGGGATATTAGTGAATAATTTATTAGACAAATAATCCATGTTATATATACAGGTTGCAATACGTGTATGATAAGAAGAAATAAGTAGTTTATCAACAAATTAATAGGAAAACGTTCAGAATAAATGTAATATCTGATGTTTTCTGTTACAGGTTGGTGCCAGAGGGCCATACTGCAGGTCAATCCTCATGTTCCCCCGCTGGGCCTCTACCTTGGGTAACGGGATTTAAGGAAGGACCTCCATCTTTCAAGGCGTTCCATGGAGAACCTCGTCCACTGCTTACTAACAGAACATAGTTGGGTTCCATGTCCATAGTTCCACGGTGGTGATGGGGATGACAGCGACGAAGCCAACGAGCCACTCCAGCAATCCTGGGACATCCTCAGAGGCTCCAGCAGTCCTGGGATATTCTCAGAGGCTTGTAGCTGCAGTGTCTGCTCCAAATGTCCAGATCCCTGTGTTGCAGGAACATGATTATTGTTGAGGTTTTATTTTTGTTTATCAGTACTGCAGTTTATAAGTAATACCACACAGTAGAAGTTGTTACAGACAAATTTTTCCTGTTAAATGTTTTAGGAATATATCTGATGATCTGTACAAATCTAAATAATAAATATCTGAATATATATATTATTGTTGACTCATGTTTTAGGCCTGCAGGTCTATTTCCCTCCTGCTCTGGAGGAGAGACCCTGCTGCAGTGGTTGGCATCATGGCTGAGAAGATGGGGTGTAGTGGGGTAATAGCAGGTCTTTGCTCCATCACCTCATCCATGACAACAAACACTTCCAGTGTGCAGCAGTGACCTCTCCTCCCTCAGTGCTGACACCTTCAGTTCATACAAACAACACTTCTCATAATCATTGTTTAGATCAACTATTCACCACTAGTCATATATTATAATATGTACTGTAATACTGTTCCACATGGGACCAACTTAATGGACTCTGATGTTTTAACACATTGTAGATATTACCCAGCACTGACTTTACCTGGTTATTTATAAGAAAGACAACTTCATCTTGTTTATTTCATGTTTCACATCAAGATTGTCCCCTCCTTGAACCGACACCTTACCGTGGTGGAGGGGTTTGAGCACCTGAATGATCCTAGGAGCTATGTTGTCCGGGGCTTAATGCCCCTGGTAGGGTCTCCCAAGGCAAACAGGTCCTAGGTGACAGGTCAGACTAAGAGCGGTTCAGAAACCCCTTATGAAGAAAAACCATAAAAGGAAGTGTACGTCGCCCGGATTGGCGTCACCGGGGCCCCACCCTGGAGCCAGGCCCGGGGTTGGGGCTCGCAGGCGAGCGTCTGGTGGCCGGGTCTGTGCCCACGGGACCCGGCCGGGCGCAGCCCGAAGGAGCGACGTGGGCCCGCCCTCCTGTAGGCCCACCACCCGCAGGAGGGTCCATAAGGGGCCGGTGCGGTGGGATTTGGGTGGCTGTCCTGGGCGGGTGCCCCGGCGACCCAATCCCCGGACGGTGACTCTAGCCATGGGGACATGGAATGTCACCTCACTGGGGGGGAAAGAGCCTGAGCTAGTGCGGGAGGTAGAGCGCTACCGGCTACAGGTAGTTGGGCTCACCTCCACGCACAGTCTGGGCTCTGGAACCCAACTCCTTGAGAGAGGCTGGACTCTCTTCTACTCTGGAGTTGCCCGCGGTGAAAGGCGCCGAGCTGGTGTGTGCTTGCTTATAGCCCCCCAGCTCAGCCGCCATGTGTTGGAGTTTTCCCCAGTGAACGAGAGGGTCGTCTCCCTGCGCCTTCGGGTCGGGGATAGGTCTCTCACTGTTGTTTCGGCCTACGGGCCAAACGGCAGTGCAGAGTACCCGGCCTTCTTGGAGTCCTTGGGAGGGGTACTTGAGAGTGCTCCAACCGGGGACTCCATTGTTTTACTGGGGGACTTCAACGCTCACGTGGGCAATGACAGTGTTACCTGGAGGGGCGTGATTGGGAGGAACGGCCTCCCCGATCAGAACCCGAGTGGGGTTCTGTTATTGGACTTCTGTGCTAGTCACAGTTTGTCCATAACGAACACCATGTTCAAGCATAAGGGTGTCCATCAGTGCACGTGGCACCAGGACACCCTAGGCCGGAGGTCAATGATCGACTTTATGGTTGTGTCATCTGACCTCCGGCCGTATGTCTTGGACACTCGGGTGAAGAGAGGGGCTGAGCTGTCAACTGATCACCACCTGGTGGTGAGTTGGATCCGCTGGCAGGGGAGGAAGCTGGACAGACTTGGCAGACCTAAACGTGTTGTGAGGGTCTGCTGGGAACATCTGGTGGAACCCCCTGTCAGGGAGGTCTTCAACTCCCACCTCCGGGAGAGCTTTGACCAGATCCCGAGGGAGGCTGGGGACATTGAGTCCGAATGGACCTTGTTCTCTGCTTCCATTGTGGATGCGGCTGTTCGAAGCTGTGGCCGTAAGGTCTCCGGTGCCTGTCGTGGTGGCAATCCCCGAACCCGGTGGTGGACACCGGAAGTAAGGGATGCTGTCAAGCTGAAGAAGGAGTCCTACCGAACCTGGTTGGCTCGGGGGACTCCCGAGGCAGCTGACGGGTACCGGCAGGCCAAGCGTGCTGCAGCGCGGGTAGTCGCTGAAGCAAAGGTTCGGGTCTGGGAAGAGTTCGGGGAGGCCATGGAGGAGGACTATCGGTCGGCCTCGAGGAAATTCTGGCAAACCATCCGGCGCCTCAGGAAGGGGAAGCAGCCCTCCACCAACACTGTTTACGGTGGAGGTGGGGAGCTGCTGACTTCGACTGGGGATATCGTCGGGCGGTGGAAGGAATACTTCGAGGATCTCCTCAACCCCACTGACACGTCTTCCATTGAGGAAGCAGAGGCTGGAGACTCGGAGGTTCATCCACCCATTACCCGGGCTGAAGTCACCGAGGTAGTTAAGAAGCTCCCCGGTGGCAAGGCACCGGGGGTGGATGAGATCCGCCCTGAGTACCTCAAGTCTCTGGATGCTGTGGGGCTGTCGTGGCTGACACGTCTCTGCAGCATCGCGTGGCAGTCGGGGACAGTGCCTCTGGACTGGCAGACCGGGGTGGTGGTCCCTCTATTCAAAAAGGGGGACCGGAGGGTGTGTTCCAACTATCGGGGGATCACACTTCTCAGCCTCCCCGGGAAAGTCTATTCCAGGGTACTGGAGAGGAAAATTCGGCCGATAGTCGAACCTCAGATTCAGGAGGAACAATGCGGTTTTCGTCCTGGCCGTGGAACACTGGACCAGCTCTATACCCTCTGCAGGGTGCTCGAGGGTTCATGGGAGTTTGCCCAACCAGTCCACATGTGTTTTGTGGACTTGGAGAAGGCATTCGACCGTGTTCCTCGTGGCATTCTGTGGGAGGTACTTCGGGAGTACGGGGTCGGGGGCCCTCTGCTAAGGGCTGTTCGGTCCCTGTATGACCGGAGCAGGAGCTTGGTTCGCATTGCCGGCAGTAAGTCAGACCTGTTTCAGGTGCATGTTGGACTCCGGCAGGGCTGCCCTTTGTCACCGGTCCTGTTCATTATTTTTATGGACAGGATTTCTAGGCGCAGCCGTGGGCCGGAGGGGATCTGGTTCGGGAGCCACTGGATTTCATCCCTGCTTTTTGCAGACGATGTGGTCCTGTTGGCTCCTTCGAGCCAGGACCTCCAGCATGCCCTGGGGCGGTTTGCAGCCGAGTGTGAAGCAGCCGGGATGAGGATTAGCACCTCCAAATCTGAGGCCATGGTTCTCGACCGGAAAAAGGTGGCTTGCTCCCTCCAGGTCGGGGGGGAGTTCCTGCCTCAAGTGGAGGAGTTTAAGTATCTTGGGGTCTTGTTCACGAGTGAGGGAAGGATGGAACGTGAGATTGACAGGCGGATCGGTGCAGCGGCTGCAGTAATGCGGTCGTTGTATCGGTCCGTCGTGGTAAAGAGAGAGCTGAGCCGAAAGGCGAAGCTCTCAATTTACCGGTCAATCTACGTTCCTACCCTCACCTATGGTCATGAACTTTGGGTCATGACCGAAAGAATAAGATCCCGGATACAAGCGGCCGAAATGAGCTTCCTCCGCAGGGTGGCGGGGCGCACCCTTAGAGATAGGGTGAGGAGCTCCGTCACACGGGAGGAGCTCGGAGTAGAGGCGCTGCTCCTCCACATCGAGAGGAGCCAGTTGAGGTGGCTCGGGCATCTGTATCGGATGCCCCCTGGACACCTCCCTCGGGAGGTGTTCCAGGCATGCCCCACCGGGAGGAGAACCCGAGGAAGACCCAGGACACGCTGGAGTGACTATGTCACCCGGCTGGCCTGGGAACGCCTTGGGGTCCTCCCGGAGGAGCTGGGGGAAGTGTCCGGGGAGAGGGAAGTCTGGGCGTCCCTGCTCAGGCAGCTGCCCCCGCGACCCGGTCCCGGATAAAGCGGAAGAAAATGGATGGATGGATGGATGGACATCAAGATTGTAGAGTTCAATACTTTAAACTGCTTACAACTCACCTTGTATTTCTGCTTCATATTCTCCCACTTCTTAGCTCATCCGGCTCCACCTTCCCTCCATCTAATGTTCTTTAAGAAACATCCTATATGAAGAACAGCACATAGAAAAGTGTTAAAGTTCATTGATGATTTCTTGCTGTTCAACAGAACGTTTCAGGTTGACATCTCAGGAGAGCAGTACATCTCCCATCTATATACGCTGGTTTTCAACCTTATATCATTGAGTAGCTAAATATGCAACAGCAGAACTTAAACGGAGCCCTGCATATGAGAATTATAACATTTAACACCACATTTTCTTACATGAAGCCTCTCATAGCAGCATTCCTCCTGCCGGTGAACTTCTCCTTATCGTTCCCTCCACCGAATGAGGCACTCGGTGTCTGCATCCGTCCCTTTAACGAACAACAGTGCACCGCGTTATTTACCACTGTTACGCCCACCTGTGTGTCCCTCACTGTACGCTGTAGTTCTGTGTGTGTACGCGCGCATAGCAGCAGTAAAGTCGCATATAGTTGTGCATTAGGCTACTGATAAATAATGCCTGACAGAGCTAGTTAGCGCACCGAGCAACAGAATATACGTACGGGACGGCATATGTATGTCTCGCTCTCAAAATAAAAGCACCTGCCTCTGTGTCTGTGAGCGATTGACTGCCTGTATGTGTGATGGTGGGGAGACCACTACCCGTGAGCGAGAGAGAGAGAGGGATAGTCAAATAGCTGTAATCCTGTGGGCAGAGAAGATAGACTCAGGCTCTGCATGACCTGTTGCTGCTAAACAGGCAGCGCTGCGGGCAACAGTTGGCACGTGGACTGTTGTTTGACCACTAATGACATTACTTATTATAACATAACATAGCACTAGCACATAGCAAGCCTCTGTACTTGGAAATAAACAATTCATTCAGTGTGCAGGGCCATCGGCTAACGTTATCAGCTAGCCGTTAGCTGCTAGCGCACCCTGCTAGCCTGCCTGACAATATGATGGCGTTAGATATCCAGCACCATCACACAAATTAGTCAACGTGAACTAAGTTAGCACGCTTTATGTTTAATCGAAATGTCAAACAGAGTAGGCTGATGACACCAATAATTTTAATACTGTTTTATCTACTTACCAACAACTCCTCCACTGCTCCCTGGCTTGCTGGCGACCGTGACTTGTCAGAAAGACGTCGTTGGTGTAGACACTTGTCACTCAAACATGTCTGACCAATGGGGAAGCACCCGCCCACTGCGGGATGTTTGTGTCAAAATGATTAAATAAAAAAAAAACGACTTCAAAACTTTCTTCACTTCATTCAAATAACTTCAAATCGAAAATAATATTTTCAATAAAAAACACTTCAAATGATTTTTTGCATTTTAGTTTTTCCTTTGATTGAAAATCTTTTTTTTGATTGAAGCAACTTTTTGGGGATTGAATAATTAAGACACAAATGTCCTACCATAATATGGCCCAAACACAAAAAAGATTACTTCAATCAAAGAAAACATTTTCAATAAAAAAAAAGTGTTCAAATGCAATTTTTTGAGTCTCAAATCTTTTTTTGCATTCAAAAACTTTTTTTCTATGATTGAAAAGGTTTTTTTTTTATTGAAGTGACTTTTTTATTGAAAATATTTTTTTTTTTTTGAAGCAACTTCTTTTTTGATTGAATTATAAAGACACAAATGTCCTACCCATATTATGGCCCAAACACAAAACAACATTACTTCAATCAAAAAAGTTGCTTCAAACAAAAAAACCTTCACTTCTATCAAAGACAGTGGCGGTCCTAGGTTTCATGACGCCCTGGGCGAACCTCACCTCCAGCCCCCCCCCCCCCCCCCCACATACACACAAATGGACCCCCCCTGCCCCCCTGTTCAGACCAGACGGTAATTCTCCACGACGGTCGACAAGCGCTTCTGCTCATCTGTTGTTCATTCAGAGCAATTGTTTTATCATAACCTCATAAAATAAATATGCCATGTTTCTGTAACCAAAAAGTTTGTACACTTCTTCTATTTATCCGTTCAGAGAGAGAGGGAGAGAGAGAGAGAGAGAGACACACACACACACACACACACACACACAGACAGACAGAGAGGGTGTGTATGGTAGTAGACAGTGTAGATATACAGTTGAAATACACATATTTGTTTATCTACTCTTCACATTTATTAAATGTATTTTCTCTTCCTGTTTCCCAGTGCGAGTTTAGATACACAAATATCGCATTTGTCAATTGCGATATTTTATTTTGAAAATTGCTTTAATTTTGAAAATTGACCGGATTGTCTCGTGTTTCTTTGTGTGATTTCCTGCCAGAATTGACACGATCGCTCGCGGCACGCGCAAAAAATAGAGCAGACGCCGAAACAATCGCTTCACGGCGCGGGGCGGCAGCGCCTATTCGCAGCGCTTCCGCGGCCGGTGTGAACCAGTCTCTCTCAGCATCAGCAGACGCACCTTTTTTTTGTGCGGGCGCTCATGCCGCCCCTCCACGAATGCCGCCCTGGGCGGCTGCCCATACTACCCATATGAGAAACCGCCACTGATCAAAGAAAACATTTTCAATCAAAGAAAAACAATGTTCAAATGTATTTTTTTGAGTCTCAACCATATTTTTGCATTCAAACACTTTTTTTCTTTGATTGAAAAGGTTTTTTTTTATTGAAAATGTATATTTTGATTGAAGCAACCTTTTTTTTGATTGAATAATAAAGACACAAATCTACCTCCATACCCCCACGTGCGTTACAAACTTTTCTGCCTCGAGCTGGGATACCGGACTAAGGCAAGATTCATCACACGGAAGGTAATGGACAAAATGCACGAAATTGCCTGATTGACCAACTTGAGGTCATGGATACCCTTATTTCCGAGGGAAGTGAACCGACTTCGGAGCAGCTACCTGAAGTTCCAAAATCCAAGAAGAGCAAAAAACCGCAGAGTGATGAGGTGGAGGACTCTGACCTGATATAGTTAAGCATCCTTGAGAGAATTGAGAAGAGACAAATTGAGTCTCTTAAGCGTCTCCAAACCCTGGAAGATGCAGTTAAAGAAAACACTAAAACAACGAAAAATGTCACTGACTCCCTGGAGGCTCTGTGGGGACGGATGGAAGACATCTCTGGCCAGGTGAGCACTCTCCAGGCCGAAGCCTCAACCCTGGGGAAAGCGAGCATGGAGCTCAGGGACAAATTCAACGACATGGATGCCTATTCGAGATGGTGGAACCTTCGTGTAGCCGGGATACTTGAGAGGACCGGGGAGGATATAAAGAAAATCATCATTGATCTGTTTGGCCAAATCTCCCCTGACATCGCGGACCAGCTGGCTCTTACTGTGGATATCGTGCACAGAGTGGGACCTCGCTCTGGACACGAGCGCTCCACCCGTCGCGTCATAGTACGCTTTCTGTCACGATCACATCGAGATAAGATCTGGAAGGATGCCAGAACATCGGAGCTTCTCAAAGCAAGAGGAATAAAGATCCTGCAGGACTTAACACAAGAAGCCAAGGAGTCCAGAAACCAGCTATGGCCGCAGGTGGAGAAGGCGAGGAAAGAAGGGAAGAAAGCTGGCTTCAGAGGAGCGCACGCATATTGACGGCATAAGAATCACAGCAAAGGTCATGTAAGTTACAGACTTCAGTTATCACAGATCCGTGAGACTATATTTTGAGATGTCTCTGACCCGCTGGCTTCAACAGCGGTGACCAGAGTTAACTTATCTGATTATGGGAAAACTCGGTGCTCCCGACCCATTTTTTCTGACTTGACTAAAAGGCTCATTTGAAATTCAATTTATTTATTTATTTATTTTTCTGTTTATTTCTCACAAATTTTTTCAACAACAATCTTAAGTTTTCTCTTTTTTTTGATGAAGCACTAATGGAGAGAGGCAAACTAAACTATTTCAGTTAAGTTTGAAAGTGATCTGGGCCCGGTTTCCCGATAACATCCACTCTTAGCGCGCTACGAAGACTCCTATGACTTACCAAAGTTGTTTACCTCTGTAGTCGTGGTTCCCGAACGGTCTCTTGGCCTGATTATGCTCCCGCGTAGTGATCACGCAACGGCCACGCAACGGCCACGCAGTTGCTTGGAGACCGTGATGGTTCTGCGTTGGGTTTACGTGTCGAAATGCAATTCAATGCCACACCGGTAAAGGGCGCTATGTTTTTTGTAAAGAATGACCGACCGACCGAGACTCTTGATGTATATCGTCGTTAGCCTCGTTATAGCCTATTTGTTTACTTTCCGGCTTTAGACGTCCACAATTTTTCAGAACTTGTTTTATTTCTTTGTGCAAAAGCGACAAGGTGCAAACAATAAAACAAGGTGCAAACAATAAAAGTAGCCTTTTAAAAGTTTAAATGGCGGTGTTTATGGGTCCGCAAGCCCCCTTGCGTTGTGTCGACGCGGAAGCATAACTCAGCCTTTAGGAGTCTTCTTAAGAAACACTCCTTACGTCGTACGTACACTGCGCTTTCCAGAAAGAAAGTGCTGAAATCGATTGCTCAGAGTTCAATTTTCCATTTCATGTGCAGGTGCATGACAGCACTATATTATAAAATGTAGGCTATTGCAGTGTTTGCGAGTAAAACATTGCTAGAAATCCTCCTGAGCCTAAACATTTATTTAACCATGGTCGAACATACTACCATAGCCTATACTGATTTAAAAAAAGATATAATAAATATAGGAACAGCGGAGGAGATTGAGCCAATTACATCCTTAATTACATGCGTATTTGTTGCCGTTGTAGTCGAAACTTATGCAATATAGCCGCGTCGGTCAATATATCCATGGGATTGAAGTTGATCCTTATGAAATTATGTATTCCAACTAAACGGCTCCGAGGACGGTGACGTCTTTGGTTCAGCACGAGGATGCGTTGTATCGCTGCCATAGTTTTGCCACCGTTCACAAGCAGCCTTGTGATGAAATGCATGCGCTTTTTATTTTCTTCATGAATGACTTAAAACAATTGGTGTTAAAACAACACTGGCAATGTGCAGTTCCTTGCGCAACGGGGACTTCTGGGTTACTGTACAGTGGCGGCGACTAGCGATCTGTTGCAGTAGCCAACCTTGTAGTATCTGCTCTCAACCCAGAGAGGTTTTTGAGCCGGTGCTTGTGTGTGAGTGTCTATGTGTGCGACTATGGCAACTTCTGTTTTTTCTGTTAATGTCAGGGGTATTAAGAATGAAGTGAAAAGGAAGAGTTTGTTCTTATTTCTTCAGAATAAAGGTGCAGATTTGTATTTTATTCAAGAGACCCACTCTTCTGAGACTGATGTTTCATATTGGAGAAGTCAATGGGGAAGAAATGTATGGTTCTCTCATGGTAGCAATCGCTCAGCAGGGGTCGCCATCTTACAGGGAAAATATGGTGGGAAAATGATAAAGTATGATACGGATAAAGATGGCAGATGGATCATTATGTTGGTAGATATAAACCAATCGCCTGTTATTTTGATTAATATATATGGTTCAAACAGTAAACTCCTCAATAACATAATTTTTTCAACATTAGAAAATAAGATAAATCAATGGCTGACATTGTTTCCCTCAGCAGAGATTTTATGGGGTGGAGATTTCAACACAGTGTTTGATGATAGTGTGGACAGATGGCCTCCAAAAGCCAAACTTGACTGATATATGGAGACACAGATAACCACAGGAAAAAGTATTCACATGGAGCAATAAGGATAGATCCCGCCAATCTCGCATAGATTTTTGGTTCATTTCAGCTGAATTAGAAAATAAGGTAGACTTAATCAAAAAAGAACCCACAATACTTACAGATCACAAAGCTATATCAATTCAATTCCATCTTGGATCAGACAGGCAGAGGGTGAATGGAGATTATTGGAAATTAAATAAAACGCTGCTGCAAAATAAGGAATTTGTAAAGGAAACCCAAAAAATTATTGACAAATGTTGGAGTCAAGCAAATCTGCTAAAGAATTTAGGATTATACTGGGAATTAATGAAATATTAAATAAGAAAGTTAGCTATAAGATTAAGCAGAAAAATCAGCAGATATAATAAAGAAAAAGAACTTCAACTTGTCACCCAAATTATTCCATTATCTGAGAAAACGGACCCAACCAGCGCCGAAGTAGAACAATTGGCTTATTTACAAACTGAATTAGACAAATTTTATGAGGGAAAAGCTAGAGGGGCCTTCATCAGATCCAGGAGGAAATGGCTTAAACAGGGGGGAAAATGCACCAAATATTTCTTTAATCTAGAAAAAAGGAATTATGAAATATCTTCTCTCTGCAAATTTAAAATTAACGATACTGTGTGTGAAAATGGAAAACTAATTTCCCAATATGTTGCAATCTTTTATGAAAAGCTGTATTTGGCTGACCTGTTGAATGAAGATAAAATGTCACTATTCCTTCAGACCATACAACCAAATATTAGAAGAATAGACCTCCAAGTAATATGTGATCAGAAAATAACTATAACAGAGGTGCAAAATTGTATTGATTCCCTCAAGGATAATAAAGCTCCAGGGAATGATGGGATAATAGGGGAATTTTATAAATGCTTTAAACATCGCTCCATTTTTAGTTGGTCTATTTGAAGAGGCTCTAGATAAAGAAGAACTGCCCCACACAGACAGGGATTGATAAAACTAATTCCAAAACCAAAAAAAGATAGGGTTAGAAAATTGAAAACTGGGTTTTCGGTCTCCATTGAAAACTGGAGACCGATTAGATAGGAAAAAATAGGATTAGATGATATTATAGATGAGGAGCAATCTGGGTTTATGCCAGGGAGAAATATTGTAAACAATATTCGTTTGATTTTGGACATGATAGACTATAATGAATTTATACCTGATGAAAGTTTTATTCTATTTGTGGACTTCTCTAAAGCATTTGATACGGTTAATCACCAGTTTATGTTTAAAGTTATTCAATGTTTTGGTTTTGGAAATAGGTTTCTGAGGGCAGTTCAAACACTTTATAAAGGAAGTAACAGTTCAATTAAGATAACAAATGGCACAACACCCAGATTTAATATTAGTCGGGGAATTAGACAAGGTTGCCCACTTAGTCCTTTCTTGTTTTTGCTGGTCACACAGGTCATGGCAACACATATTAAAAAAAGCAACTTTCAGGGTATAAGAGCCGTAGGTAGAGAATTCAAATTGGCCCAGTTAGCGGATGATACAGCAATTTTTTTGTCCAACCAAAATTAACTTGTCATAGCTGTGCAATGTATCAGAGAGTTTTCTGAGGTTTCTGGGATGACAATGAACCTTAATAAATCTATGCTGTTTCCCCTTAAACATTGTGATCTGTCAGAACTGAATGATATTCCCATCAAACAAACTGTGACATATTTGGGTGTTGTGCTTGACAAAAATGAGAACAGGCGCTCTGAGATAAACTTTGAACCAATAACTCAACAGATACAAAGAAAATTCAATATGTGGCTAATGAGAGATCTAACTTTACACGGTCGGACTCTGTTATTTAAAGCTGAAGGAATATCAAGATCTGTATATTTATCACTAGCACTAGAAATGCCTGCAGTAGTCTCTAAGAAATTAGATCAAATCTTATTCAACTATATCTGGAAGAACAGATGCCATTACTTAAAAAAAGATATCTTGTGTAACTCCAAGAGGGATGGTAGTCTAGATGTGTTAACCTTTGAAATGTTGAATCACTCTTTCAAGATCAACTGGTTAAGTAAGTTATGTAGACAAAAGAACAACTTCTGGAACTCCTTTGCTACACATGTATTTAATTCATTAGGTGGTATACGGTTTATGATGAAATGTAACTATAAAATTGAAAAACTTCCTGTCAAACTCTCAAATTTTCACAAACAAGCTTTGCTGTCCTGGAAATTGATCTACAAACATAATTTCTCACCAACCAGTTATTATATCTGGAACAATGAGGACATCCTTTACAAAAAACAATCACTGTTTTACAAGGACTGGATGGAGCATAACATTTTATTAGTTGACCAACTTATTAAGGACCATGACTTCTTACTTTCTTATGAAGATTTTTTGTTAGAATTTCAACTCCCAGTCACACTGAAACAATATGCTGTGGTTTTTGATGCATTACCTCAGGGTGTGCTTCAGCTTCTTAAAGGGACTGAAAGAATTACTGCTGTTCCAGGAAATTATACTTGTGATATTTTTGTGGGCGGAGTTGATACAAAAAGACCCTGCTCTAACAGATTTTTGAGAAGCTAACTGGAATAAAGCATGGTTGGTTGGTGAAAAATTCTGTCTCAATAATAAGGTAAAAGAAATCTCCTTTAAAATGTTACATCAAATCTACCCTACAAAGAAAACCCTTGAAAGATTTAAATTAGACATTGAATATGCATGTGATTTTTGTGGACTTGAAGATGAAACCATTTCTCACTTATTTTATCATTGTGCCTACAGTAAAACTTTTTGGAATGATGTTCAGTACTTTGTGCAAGAGAAATCAGGAAGAATTATTAATATTAAACATATTTTTATTTATTATGATGACCAAGACAAAGACCTGTGCTTTTTCTGTCAGTTAGTCTTGAGTTTGGGGAAATTTCACATCCACAAAAACAAATGGGCCAAATCTAAACCGAACATCGTACCCTTTAAACATGAACTGCACCGTTATACTGCCACAATCAAGAAAATCAGTAATAAGAAAGCTGCCAAAACGTACTTTATTATGGAGAAATTTTGTGCAAGTGACTTGTAAAAACCTCTGACTGTCTTATGTTTGTGTTTTGTTTTTGTCTGTTGTCTGCTTTATTGTCTCAATAAAAAAAAAAAAAGGTTGCGTGAAGCATCCGTGTTTTATTGGCTGATAGCCTCGCGTCACCAGGCTCTTCTGGTATCTAAACCGTTGGCGCGCTGGAGAGAGACGTTTTAGCAACAACACGAAAGATCATGGATATAAGACGTTTTTTCAAAAACAAGGAGGCTGACTCGGCTGAGGCTCACGTCTCCGGGGAGCCGTTACCAGAAACAGGTAAATTAATAATTTAAATTCTATTTTTGAAGTTTATTCCTTCAAAATTATGTGAAACATGTAGTGTTAGGGGGGCGTGCCGGCGGAGTTGCAGGGAATTTTATGGAATGCGTGCAGCTTCTTGAGAAATTTGACCCTTTCCTTAAAAATTATAAACCAACTTCATGTGCGACTTACCTTTCACCCTCATCCCAGAATGAGATGATCCAAAGCACCTCTGAAGTTATAATTGAGAAAGAGATTCCTTGGATTTTCCCGGCTTGATTTTCCTGGCTTGATTCATTTGATGCTAGGTCCATCACTGACACCATAGAGCAGCAGCTTGAGAAACACGGAATAGGACACCTAATATGTGTTGCTCAATCCTATGATGGTGCTGCGGTTATGAGCGGAGCAGTTAGCAGTGTACAAACCCGATTCAGAGAAAAGCATCCAGAGGCATTATATGTTCACTGCTATGCCCATGAGCTTAATCTTGTTCTCTGTGCCACTTGTAAAGCCATCCCAGAGGCACGTGACCTCTTCAATCTCCTGGAGTGTCTCTACTCTTTCTTTTCCACATCTCTTCTTCACCATCAGAAATTGCAAGAATTTCAGAGGCAACTTGGGCTGGGGGCCCGGGAACTTGTTCAGTTGTCTACAACTCGCTGGGCATGTCAGGTTGAGAGTGTGAAGGCCAATCTACAAAACCTTCCTGCTTTGATCCAGGCTTTGGGGAGCATTTCAGCACCTGTAGCTAAGGGGCTGGAAAGCAAGCTTTGCCAATTCAGCACCATCTACATGCTTGTCATGTTTGAGACACTTCTCTCAGTAACACAGGGCCTGCACAAATACTTGCAGAAAGAGACAATCGACTTGGTGCAGGCAATGGAATATAAAATGGCAGTTCAGAGCACACTCAAAAGCTACAGGAGCAATGAGAAAGCACATGAAATCTTTGACAAGACCAAGACCCTGTGCGACGATCTTGAGATTAATTCAACTGAGACAAAGAGGAAGAAGAGAAAAAACATGGACGACTTTGTAGTCGAGACATCTTGTGGCACACGGTCAGATTTGTCCAGTGGAGATGTTCTGAGAGGGAGAGTCTTCTTTCCAGTTATCGAATGCTGGAGGAGCTCCAGAACAGGTTTTCTGTAGTTGGGGAAAAAATCTTGACTGGTGTACAGGCTGGTCAACCTGCTTCAGAGCATTTCTTGGAGGAAGAGGCCCTCAAACATCTGGCTGAACACTACAGCATCCCCATGAAACCTGAAGAAATTGTTGTTGCCAAAAATTTCCTTGAAAGAAAAAAAGACCTACCCACCATTCAGAGTGTGTTTTCCCTTTTGGACAAGGATATGTTCACCTCCCTCAAGGCCATCTTTCAAGCTGCCTTGACAATCCCAGTCACCAGCTGCAGTTGTGAACAGTGGCGGCGCCAGAGTATTTTTTCTGGTTCAACTACGGTGGGGCTAACTCATACGGCGGTGGGGCTCAAATCAATGCCAGAATTTCAATGTCAATATATAACAACACCCAGTGGCGCTGCCAGCCGGAATCCAGTACGCACTGTGCGTACTTTTTTTGAAGGTGAAAAAAAAAATTGATGGTGCTGAACAGGGGCCGATTGGAGGATTCAGATATTTAAATTATGCAAATCAACGGGTGACACCAAACAACGTCTGCCCAAGCAAGTCAGAGCTATTCTTTCTCTCACACAGTGACCTGGAGAGACGCAGCTGCATTTGAGAGGACGATCGCGCGTGTGTGCGCAATTACGCATAGCGTGTGTTGGCCCCTCTCCACTACACAATACAGTTCGGCTCTAGTCCCGTCAGCTCTCTGCTGCTGAGCACTGTGGGCCGAGCCGATACATGTCTCTCTCCCCGGGCCGGGAGAGTTATCATACCGTACTGTGCGTGTGTGTCCAAGCGTGTGTGTGCGTGCGTGGTGTGCTCACAAGCGTGCGCTTGTGTTTAGGGCGGGATGGAGGGCACAAAAAAAAAAATTTGCACCGGGGCCTATCACCATGATATACGCTACTGATGTCACTGATAGTGAAAACATTAGATTTTGTCTTAAAAAAGTATTTTTCCATTTGTTGTTGTATTTGCCGTTTTTGTGCGTACATTGAAATTGAATCTTCCCACAGCTATAAACACGCACACAGTGAGAGAGAGAGACAGAGACAGCGAAACGTGAATAGTTACGTTAACAGCCGGGACCCGAGTGGTCATCTTCCCCTGCAGGTGTCAACGGTGCGTCCGTAGTTTTATCCAACACGCCCGCCACCGCCATCTGTTGTTCCGTCCGACGACGTTTAAAAACAAATTTATCCATGATAAATTTTGACCAGCTTACTAACGTTAACTTAACGTGAGTGACTATAAGCTGCTAACGCTAACTGCTAGAGCCAGGTAGCTTACAAACTAGTAGCCTACTGTCTCTGTGTCGAGCATACACTAAAAGCGGGCTCACATGAGTGACGTTGACGTACGGACAGTACAGTCTGTTAATGAACCCAGATCAGTGACAGTTGTCATCGCAGCTGCCTGAATGCCGTTACGACGTGACGTGGTGGTGCTGTTGGACTCCGCACTTTTCTTGGTTATTTTGTTGTTGTTTTTTTCTTGCTGGTTTTATGGTAGGGCTAATGGTAGGGCTAACACAATTCTAGATGGGGCTATAGCCCAACCAAGCCCCACCCTGGTGCCGCCGCTGGTTGTGAAAGATCTTTCAGTGCCCTCCGAGGACTACACACATGGCTGAGAAATACAATGGGTCAAGAGCGGTTAAGTAATTTGGCTATAATGTCAATTGAGAGGGAGATGCTGGCTAATGTTGACCACGGGGAGGTCATAGATAGATTTGCAAAGCTAAAACCAAGGCGTTTCAGCCTAACACTTCCATCTTCAAAGCACTAAAAAGCGGATGATGGAGGAAGAGAAAAGATTGAAGCAAATGAGAGGGAGAGAGAAGAGCAACGGGCATATCTGGCATTTGCCCGAAGGGCCAATGGCAATTTTGGGTCCGAGCCTTTTTTTTTTTTTTTACTAATGGTACTAGTGTTAGTAATGGTAGTCATGATACCTGTCATGTTCGTGTTCCGAGGATGAGGCTGTGTTGTTAGCAAGTAACTTATTTTTTAATGACTCGTTCTCAACAACATACTGTACATGTGGCTTAACGCAGTCTTGTTCTACCCGTTAATTCGTACAGTGAGTTGACTATCAAACAGTACTGCCGCCTAGCGGTCAAACATGTAATAACATCCAATCATAACATCCCCCTCTTTCTAAGGCAAAATGTATTAACATGAACTATCACATTAGCTGTGTAGGTTATTTTAACCATTTCTCATTCAGCATAACCCTGATACATACTGTATATGCAGTGTTGGGGTTGTAGCAGGAGCAGATTTGGTTATCAACAGTTAATTATTAATATCAATATGATTATCGGTATTAATAATTATATTTAATATATTATCATGATATAATCATGAATAAACGGGGCACCACCCTGGGATCAGGGAAAAGATAACCTAAAACTGTATTCAGTCTCAATATGAAGGTTTTATACTCACATGCCAATCATCGTGATCATTGGCATAGAAGCATAAAAACAATCTAACAATTAAAAAGGCGTGAAATTCAAGCACTAGCCTTCACAACCTGCTGTTATCCAGTGACATATACACAACAAGCACAAGAGACCGCTAGTTATAACATAATAAGATTTATTAAAATCAGTAATAATGATCACAATCAATAACACTGCAATTAACAAAGCCTTATTACCTAACTACCTAACACACAAAACTAAGCTAAACAGGAGAGACACACGTGGAGTGTGTGTGTGTGCGTGTGTGTGTGCGTGTGTGTGCGTGTGTGCGTGTGTGTCGAGAGAGAGAGAGAGAGAGAGAGAGAGAGAGAGAGAGAGAGGGAGAGGGAGAGATGTGCGGCCACCAGATGGAGCTATTCCTCACAGCGTTCAGGGGCGGAGCCACTGACGTCCAATGGGGTAGCGAGAGAGGGAGAGAGAGAGCTATGGCTGGGCGCGACCACCAGATGGAGCTATTCCTCACAGCGTTCAGGGGCGGAGCCACTGACGTCAGATGGAGTAGCGAGAGAGGGAGAGAGAGAGAGCGAGAGATGGCCGGATGCAGCCACCAGATGTAGCTATGTCCTTAGCGTCCGCCGGGAACAGCTGGCGCAGGACACGTGTGTGCGGCATATATGTGTGTGTGTGTGTTAGCGGGACACAAACAAAGAGAGAGAGAATGCGCGAGCGATATTCTGAGGCTCAGAAGGCGTGCCGCTATCACACCGGCGCGCCTAAATGAACTGGCGTTTATTCCGCGAGACCGGTCTTTTAACTGATAGTAGAGGCTTTCTGAGCTCGCGAATATGGCTGAGGTTAGTCGAAAACACTGTTACAGAAATCAACCCAGCGGCGTGGGTACACGATCAGCATTCAAATACAGCAGCACATGAACAAACGGACTCGGCGGTCCGCGATCTGAACTTAAAACACATTAACAAGAATTACAAGCATGTCCTACACTATCGAATCTCTGCTTCTGCCCAGACAAATAGCCTCTTACTTTTGTCGATGTGAGATGCGTCGATGTGAGGGTTCCGTCCCGTGCGGTGATGGCGTTCCTTGACGCCGGCATCGGACGGCAGTTCGTGGGCGCTCGTTCAGCGCCGGATCCAATTAGTTGAAGAAAACCGTTAGTAATTCTTCCTTCTGCAGGCAACGATCGCGGGGCTCTGCGATTTAGTCAGCTGATTTCAGACAAAGACGGGTCGAGTTATCCGTTCTGCTGGCAGCTGGGACGAAGAAAGTGTGTTCTTCCTTCCGCGGGAACAGGAGAGTCGCGCTGTCGCGGCGGTCTCCTCGGGATCCAAAATGATAAACAAAAGAAAAATAAAACGAGTAGAGAAAAAGAGGGGTAAAACAGTCTGTTGCTCGTCCAGCGAGTTTGGGGGAAAGACTGCGGCCTAGGACAAAGGAAAACGCTGCAGACGTGATGTTCACCTCCTGTTGTAACTTGGGTCACGGTGGAGAGAGGGCGTTCCTCAGGTGGTGCCGGATTATATAGCTTAGGCCGCTCCAGGGGACCCCCCGGGGTTCCCTGAAGATTGTCAGCCAATAGGGCACCAGTTGTGTGACGCTGCCGTTTTAGGGGACCCTAAAATTGTGGTTGTAGTTTTTTATCTCCTTTGTCCCTTTGTCCGGACCGCATGTGTAGGCTTTTGTAGGCCACATTGTGTAGTCCTAACGGTTAGGTCCCAACAGTAGTATAAACAGTTTATATCAGATTGCATAACCCAAATCTAAGCCAACACTAGACCAATAAGAACACAACATCAACAGTTACACATTTTGTTCAACATGTTTAACAGGTATATTGAATTCTCTTTATAAGTTCAGTCTATTAGGCTTTCTGATTTCTCTTGTGGACCTTCTTAACTCAGGTTCACTTCGAGTAGATGTGGGAGAGCCTGTGTTAAAGTCCATAGCAGGTGTGGGAGTTGCCTGAGATTCACCACAGGTTACACTTAGCTCACCAACAGTCCCTTGAGGAGTTTTTAACAGACTGCGACGATTGCATCTGAGGATTTGTCCATCATCAGTTCTCACAGTGTATGATCGTGGAGCAACTTCTTGCAGGACCGTAGCTTTAGTACTCCATCCGTCAGCATCCTCAATCCTGACGTTGGTGGTAGTCAGTGGAGGAAGATGCTTGGTTGTTTTGTCATAGAATTACTTTTGCACCATTTTCTGTTGTCGTAACTTATGTTCAATATTTGAGGGATTCTTTTGTGTGACTTGGCAAGGTTGTTCGGAGCTTCCTCTTCATCAGCAGTTGTGATAGACCGCACTGAAGAGGTGATGCTCAGTAGCTCAAAAGAGCCAGTTACGGATCCGAGTCACTGTCTGCGGATTTCTTTAGGAGTTGCTTGAGAATGTGAACTCCTTTTTCAGCTTGCCCGTTTGACTGTGCATAGTGTGGGCTTGACGTTGCATGCTTGAAATCATATTGCAAACTTCTGCCATTCTTTGCTGTTGAAGCAGGGGCCGTTATCGCTCACCACAGTGCGTGGAATGCCATGCCTGGCGAAGATAGATTTTGCATGTGTTATGTGCGCCATCTCAGGGAAGTTTGAGTAGTAATCCATTACCACTAGATAGTCTTTACCCCTGAGATGAAACAAGTCCATTCCTACTTTATGCCATGGTGCTGTTGGCACCTCAGCTACCACCATAGGCTCTTTGCTCTGCTTGCTTCTGTGTTTCTGACATGTTTCACATTTACTTATAAGTATTTCAATGTCTTTGTTAAGTCCAGGCCGGAAAACCGACTCTCTCACCCCCTTCTTTTGCACTTTTCGATGCCGAGATGGCCTTCATGTATCCTGTGCAACATGTCCATTCTCACAGCCTGTGGAATGACAATCCTGCCCTTTTTTAACAGCAGACCATCCACAGTACTAAGCTCCCCTCTGACATGGTAAAATTGTGGACATGAACCAGCTGGCCATCCCTCATCCATGTTTCTCATGACATGCTGTAGCTCTGCATCCTTTGCTGTAGCCTCAGCAATTTGTCTCGACTTTATGTCAGACACAGGCAGTGTAGCCGACACCATGTTCACATGACACTGTATGTCCTCGTCGGTTGCACTCACACTGCTGCCTGTAGTTGCTCTGGATAGGGCTTTTCACAAGCCCTAGTTCTTCACAGGCTCTGTCACCCAGAAGTGATTCACGTCCCTCATTCACAACAAAGAAGAATAGGTGGTGCACTTTTCCTTTAACTGTGACACTCAACCTGCATGTGCCCAAACATTGGATTGGCTGCCCATTGTAGTCTTTCAGTCCAGACTCCTTCCTTTTTATTTGAGGCTTATTTTTCATTGCCTTTACATCGCACATGCTTATGAGATTTGCTTTCGCACCAGTGTCCAATCTCATGGTGACTACAGTCCCATTTATCATTAGAGGAGCTATCCATTTATCTTCTCTCGTGACATCATTTACCTTGTCTGGATTATTTATTTGTTTACTTTCTTAATTCACCATACCAACAAAGAACATGTCACTGAGATCAGGCTCCTCCACTAAGTTTACAGTTTTTCCTTTCTTCCCCTCTTTCCGTTTGGAAGCATTGTTTAGCAAAATGATTCTTGCCTTGGCAGCTGGAGCATTGCTTGCCAAATGCTGGACACTGTCTAGGCTTGTGCTGTGAGCCGCAGCGCTTGCAGTGTATCATCACGTCCTCGGACTGCTGTGCAGGCCGGGTCTGTACGTGCCGTCTCCGCTGGTACGACACCGCATCAGGACTGTCAAACACGAACGTATTAAATACTTATATGGTCTGTGCCCCTGCTAGCGTTAGCAGCAGCGCTATCTTTCTTGCCTCTGGCTTTGTCTCAAGTCCCATAGCCGCAACATACAGGTGGAACTGCTGTTTGAAGGTGCGCCACTTCTTATCGACATTCCCCGTTAGTTCCAAACTTTCAGGTGGTTTCTAATCCATGTCGTCAATTCCAGTTTACACCTGGTACCATGTCATGTTCGTGTTCCAAGGATGAGGCCGTGTTGTTAGCAAGTAACTTATTTTTTAATGACTCGTTCTCAACAACATACATGTGGCTTAACGCAGTCTTGCTCTACCCGTTAATTCGTACGGTGAGTTGACTATCAAACATAACATCCAGTCATAACAATACCTATTCAGTGTTTCCCACACATTGAATGGACTTAACTAACAGCTCTAATGATAGGCCTAAACAGGACGGCAGCAGCGCGTATTATAAGGGGAAATCCACGCGGCTGGTTTGGCTCATCAACGTTCTGTTTTCCCCCTTCGCCATGGCAAGGAGTCCCCCGCGCCTCTCCCCCTCAGCTGGCGAGTTTGACAGTGCGTGCGCGTATGTCAAAACCAAACCACCAAGGAAGGCTGAGGAATAGTCATCCACTTATATCAATAATAATAATAGTCATAATAAACTAATAGAATAAAGCAGCCATCCCCAATTAGCATCCCGCGGGCCAAATCCGGCCCGCATGAGCAAAGTGTCCGGCCCGTCTATCTGGACTGGTCCAAGTCCACAGATGACATCCTTCAGGTGGAAGCTGTCAGGCTGAAGAACGTTTGGGAAAAGCCATTCATGAACATCTAGCCAATCAGCTTTAGAATCCATACATTGGAAAAATAAATGATCAATAGTTTCAGTAGCATCGCAAAAAAAACAATTATAGGATTCAACAAATGGAGACATTTCATATTTTAGCGGCTTTCTTTAGTTTTAGGAGGTGTGGGGAACTTATATAGTTATAAGCTTTTATAGTTAGTAAGTTATTTCAGGCCTAAAATTATCTTTAGTCCATGAAATCAGTGAGAACGGATTGAGACAAATAATTACACAAACAAATGAATAACAATCATTTAATAAAAGAAAAAGCAGGTGACATGTAATGATTTAATAATTCTTTGTTTAAAGCCCCGTAAAGATGTGGCAAGCTACCGATGACACAGCACAAACACCTCTGAAAGAAGTCAACACGTTTTTATTGTGTCAGCTTAAATTATCAACATCATATTTCGAGCACACTTTGACCTTTAGAGGAAAACACTGTGGAGGGAGCAATCAGTTGTTGCACCTGAATGAAAAACAACAACAAAACTTTAAGGCTAAAGGCAACATTCAACACAATCACAATTCATTCCACATGGTACAGGCTGTAAAACAAGGTGGACGGACACAAGATCACGCTGGCTCAGCAAAGAAACAACCATACTTGGGTATACAACAACCATACATGAGTATACAACAACCATACACGAGTAGCAACAACCATACACGAGTAGCAACAACCATACACGAGTAGCAACAACCATTCATTAGTAGCAACAACCATTCATGAGTAGCAACAACCATACGTGAATAGCAACAACCATATATGAGAATCAACAACCATACATGAGAATCAACAACCATACATGAGTAGCAACAGATTGATTTCACAACTCAGTGTCAGTCTGGTGGATCTTCAGCAGCACACTGTCTGTAGTTGACCTGCCACATTTCAGAGGGACTGAACGATTGCTAAACAGGAATTGAGACTCATGTTAACCATGAAAGAGGTGCTGTAATCTCTACAATCACCATGGTAACAGCAGATTCAAACCTTTGCTACAGCTTAAAGGGATAGTTTGGAATTTTGGACATAAGACCTATTTTCCAACTCAGCCGGTGTGTTCGAGACGTCTGGAGACGTTTTCAAGACATTTCATTCAGTTCTTCTAGTTGCCGAGTTCGCTTGTGCTATGGCTAGCGCAAGTCAATCGTTCTAGCTAGCATGGCATTAAAAAGACTCATACCGACTCCACATTGCACCCGAGGCAAATCAATTGTAACGGTAGACTATCGATGTACATATCTGTGTTGATAGAATGTTTGAAATAAAACCGACCTTGCATTTTTAAGGATTTATGTCTCAGCAGCAGCAGCAGCAGCAGCAGCAGCAGCGTGTCATACTTCCTAGTAGGCTATGGCAGCGGCGGACTGATATCACCTAGCACTTATAAGTTACCGGTTCTATAATAGTTTGTTTACCTGCTGTCATTGCTACAGACGCAGAGTAGCCTGCAGTGCTAGTTTCTTCAATCTCACGGAAATGGCCACTTTTGGATAATATACTGAAACTTTTGAAGACTCTGATGAGGAGTTTTTTTCCACCCAAACCCAACCATACCTGTACGAGCCTGAATATACAGAGGAAGAATTGCGCGAGAGGGATGCTCAAAGGGCAGAACGTGAACGAGCGTCTGTGGAGACCGAGATAGCCCCCGCTGGAGCTGAGAACCGGGACCGAACAAACGGAGACTGGTGGTGCCAGGAGGGAATCCCCCGCAACGCATCCGAGGGTTTACGGTTCTCCGGACGGAGCAGAGGTTCTGGTCCGCGGTGCGTAATTGTGGGTTGGCTGGGCCGTGGGCTGCCCGGTCTTTTGGTGAGGTCCAAGGGCTTTTCACTCAGGTCTGAGGGCACGAGGCCCGACTGTTCGGCATGGGTCAGGTCTCCGTTTACCGGAGGGATTCCCCGCAACGCGTCCGAGGGACCTCTACGGACAGAGCAGAGGTCCGGGTTTGCGGTGCGTAATTGTGGGTTTGCGTGGCCGTGGGCTGGCCGGTGTTTGTGTGAGCTCCAAGGGCTTTTCAGACAGCCTTGGGGGCATAAGTGCCGACGAATCGGCGATGTTCAGGTGTGTTTTTACCGGCTGGATTCCGAGCAGCGCGTCTCAGAGTTTTGAGTCCGACGGAGCAAAGTAAAATTCCGCTGCTGCTGAGAAACTAGTCCCTCAAAAAATGGATGATTCATGCGATGCGAGGTTCGTTTTGTTTTAAATATTATTCTATCAACACAGATATGTACATCGACAGTCTAGTGTTTTAATTGATTTGCCTCGGGTGCACTGTGGAGTCGGTATGAGTGTTTTTAATGGAATGCTAGCTTGACTTGCGCTAGCCATAGCACAAGCGAACTCGGCAACTAGAAGAACTGAATGAAATTTCTTGAAAACGTCTCCAGACGTCTGAAACACACCGGCTGACTTGGAAAATAGGTCTTATGTCCAAAATTCCGAACTATCCCTTTAACAAAGCATCAGACCAACAAACACATGGGATGGAAGAGAAATCAGAAGCTGTTGATTGTCATATCTTTGTGCTATACATCTGTTATAATTATCACTGGTAATGAAGGTAGATATTATCACACATTCACCCCCGACCTAATAGAGTCCAAGATACACCCCCACTGTGTATAAAATACAAGCAATCAAGATAACAGAGTATTTCTGTTCACTTTAACAGACAGGAGAATCCTTCAGTACTGAACAAGCATTTACAAGGCATTTCAAAATATCTTCAATCCCAGAAACAATTACAAAAATGATCCTCAACTGAGGATATCAAACATTCTTTACGAATTCTCTGCATATGCAGTTTTTTTTCAGTGTCCACAGGTATCCAATTAGATACTTTATAGATATCATACATATAGTTATCATACGGTCATTTACTTCCTCATTGTGCATAAAGATCCGAGTTTGAAGAGTCTCGTTCGTTACTGATCTCACCTTTTGGTCAATGTTAGTATTTGCCACAATAAAATTGTATTTTAACTCTCAAAGAACCCACTAAGATTTGTCTTAGTGAGTTCCAAAATGAAGTAATTGAGCGGACATATCGACTAAGAACTTCAGAGCTACATTAAGCAGGTCTCTTCACGGCAGTAAAGTCTAACTTTACATTACAGCCCAGAGCCTCAAACAGATACCAAATCAGCTTCTCCACTTTTAACCAAAACACAACCTGAAATAAAACACAGTACTAATATCGTCTCCTCTTAGGTCTAATAGCTGACAGTCCAACACTCAGACTGGCTCACTGGAGCCGAACATGATTGTACAGTGCACATCTGGAGACCCTGACACATAAGGGGGTCTATCATATTTGTAGGGTGCACATCTGGAGACCATGACCCAAACATAAGGTGGTCCATCGTATTTATAACAGCTTGACAGTGTCAGACTAAATCACTTTTAAAAGTGAAGATAAAGTATTTGCCTGGGTACTTCTATGATTTTTAAAACAACTAACATATATTTTTTTTAAAAAGGTAAGAGAATCTGCAGATACAGTCTTTCACTAAAACCTCCATCCCTTTATCTTACAGTGTAAGATAAAGACTTTTCAGTCTTCTCCCAGTCAGAGAAAGTTCATGTTGCAGGACTAAAACTGTATGAGCATAGCTACGGTAATTCATACCATAACAGTTAATTACTGAGCCCTGTGGGTCTCAACAAACCCAGATCCACCATCATTTTCACAGTTCCAGGGCTCGTGTGAACTCCTTCCGGTCCCTGGCGGCTCTGACTTCATTCTGGTTTGTGCTTGCTGTGAGGCGGAATGTGAGGCGGGATTCGACCTATCTCCTGTAGTGGCTGGGTGCGTCTGCGAACATGTACTTGAGTCTATAAGCTTCAGCCAGGAGGAGACCCACCTCCTCGTTGCCCCAGTGGATTGTGGGAAGGTTCTGCAGCAGCATGAGGAGACCCTGAAGAGCAACACACATGTTCTTTTAGATTCTCACATTACTTAAGGTTAACAACAGAAATGCAGAAAGCTGCAGGGTCATTTACATTTACCAGACGCTTTTGTCCAAAGCGACTTATAAGTACATTTGTCAAAGTAGTTGCTGATAAGGTAAGAGCGAAAAAGTACAAACAAGTGTCCTCATCTGAGTAAAGTAGTAACTGTTCAGCAAGTATACCTTAAGTACAACAGTGCTATGATCAAAGTGCTACAAAGTCATCAGCAGTGAGGGAGGAAGGGGGGTGGGGTAGGAGGGATGAGGAGGGAGGAGAACATGGACAAGAGTTTCCTGGGGTTGAAGGCCGAAGAGTTGATCCTTGACAGGCAGATTTAGCTGCCGATACAGTTGAGGTGAAGTCAGAGAGGAGGTGGTAGTGGTAGTGAGCAAGGTCCTCGTCCTGGCCCGATTTCTTCCATTCTCTCTCTGCCGCTCGCAACAATGATCTGTTGGTTCGCAGAGGTTTGGACAGCCAGAGAGGGGAGGGAGATGATTGCACTGGTCGTGAGGTGGGGGGACAGAGTGTCCAAAGAAGAGGAGAGTGAGGACATCAGGATGGAGGAGGCTTCCTCTGTAGGCATTAAGGAGAATTGTTCTGTGGATGGTAGCGAGCAGGGGCGTAGCCTTCATTTCAGAAGTGAAGGGGACAAATTGTTCAGAGGTCTATTGAGTGATTTATCATCCTCTCGCATTCAATTGCACCTCATAGCTTTGGAAATGAATCACAAAGTCACTTTTATGCTATCGATATTTTTTCTCAGCTAGTTATATTCTCTTCTCACCTGTGACCCTGCATGATCATCCTTGCTGGCCTCTGGTCCACTGTCTCCTCTCTCACCCTGCTCTTTCTATTGTGGCAATAAATTTGTGGAAAACAATAGTGAGCACAAGTTCTGTGCAGAAATTAAGGAGGAGTGGGTTTATTTCTAGGTGGAGTAGCCAAAAATTTGTAGTCAAGTAAGAGTATTGTTACTTTAGAAGTAAAAGTAAAAAGTATTTTGCAGTAAAACAATTCTTAAGAGTACAATTTATCCAAAAAGTTACTCAAGTAAATGTAAAGGAGTAAATGTAAGTAGTTACTGCCACCTCTGCACTTAGCAAGGGATTCAACATAGCTAACAGTTAACAGTTGTTAACTAGCTTAACTTGATATATCGACATGTATTAATTAGTCAACATGTAGCTAAACATTATCTACATGCAACAACAATACTCAACTTACATGGTTTGTTTGGAAAAAACACAGTAAAGTTTTTTGCCTCTTGGCTGCTGGTTTGCTGAACATGGTGAACAAGATCTGAATCAACGTCTGTGTGATTGAAATCACAACACGACAATTAAAAATGAATTGAATGGTTGTAATGGCTGTAAAAAGTGCGGGGGACAGAGGGCACAGATACGGGAAGTGCAGAGGACATGTCCCCCACGTACCCCCCGTCCGCTACGCCCATGGTAGTGAGGAAAGAACAGTTGAGGAGAGAGTGGAGGGAGTGAGGGATTTCAGGTTGTGGCGGCTGGTGACAGTTCGAGGCGTAGAGGGGAGGGACGTGCCGGACTTCATGAGGAGAGAGAATGTGACAAAGTGGTGGTCGGACACGGTGAGCGGGGTAGGTCAAGTTGGATCCCGGCCCAGTGCGTGGGTGGAGAAGTTGTCGCCTTCTTGACTGCAGACTGGCAGTTCCATAGCCCCCCCTAAGTTCCGTACTGGTGGAGAATGGTGGGTAGCAGAGATTCAGAGATTGGATGGGTTACAGCCTCGAGCGATGGGTCTCTGGAGAAACCTTCTCCGGTTTGATGTCCTGGCTGGGATAGGACACATGGCTGCGATGGGTGGTGGTTGAGTTGTTATGACTTCCTCGATGGCCTCCCACAGATAGACTCCCTTGTCTTTGTTTGACAGTCTTCATTCCGCTGTAGCTGACAAGCTCTTAAGTGCTTGGTTTACCTCATGAAGGTTTAGCCCCTCCCTCCAATCAAGTCTATTCACTAGAGCTGAGATGGCTGAAACTAGGTAATTGCCCACTCAGTAAGATCAGCTTCACAAGAATTTACACAACAAGCTATCTAGACAAGATTAAATATTACAACTATCTCTACTCACAGAATGCCTAAGCTCAGTATCTACAATTAGTTTCTGACTTAACAAGATAAAATGCAGCTTCCTTCCTTTCTTCAGAAAAAATGCCCCCCACACATGACAAAATGTTGTCATGTCTCCTCAGCAAAGCCAACAACATGCTTCAGCATCAAGGCTGAATGACCACTACTGCCCCTCTGTGTCAGCATCCTAGCTAACCTCTCCTACTGCCCGACTTGAACGTCTTCCTGACTCTTGTCGGCACTGGAATCATGTTATCGATTTGCTCATTTTTGTCAAAACTAAATTAAAATACAGTATGTTATTGATGAATAAAGCAGGTGTGTCATACAGCTTCTGTGTTTTAGGTTCCATCTTAAGTCCTTACTGTTTTAGTGGTAATGTAATATACAAATCTAAATACTAGCCAAAATAATTTTAATTTCAAATATCATCCTAATTAAATTTGCTGTCTATGAACTCTTATTTACTTTTTCTTAATAAACTAATGTTTTATTGTGTCACAGATAAGACATCTTCACTATGATGATCATAAATCATAAGGTCTTCCTGGATAAATAAAGGATAAATAACATTTTTAAATGTATTTCATTTTACAACAGGCCGTAATTTCACTGATCTACCATGATAGTTATCTGGACAGCTTTTTCCAGTCATTCCAGTCAGCTGTGACCATATTTCGGGTTACCTGGATCCCCACAATCAACTTGTTGAGAGGGTAGTAGGATCTATAATACTATATTGTCCCATCCTGACTACTGTTTGTACCTTTTACCTTAAGTCTGCATTTCTGCAGGTGAAAGAGGACAAACGGTGGGACAGAACTAAACCAAACCTCCTGAATGTCTGTGGATGTTGTGATTGGGCCTATGGGGTTCATTGATGTTTGAACTCAGTAAACATTGACATGATCCCATGCAGCAAGTCTTGTTACCATCTGTTGGAACTTCAATCACTATTTCATGGTGACTTCCTGTTAAGCGTGGGTGACTACAAAGAGGGCTGATGGGTACCTGGAAGTCCACCATGGAGAGGATTTCTTTGCGCCACTCAATGAGGAAAGCAGAACAGACATAGAGGTGGAAGTGGGAGAAACCCTCCGCTTCAGCCTGTAGAGGACAAGTAAAGAAGGGAGAGTTGGACCTAGTCAACTTAACAAATATTGGCTAGATGAGTGAATTCTATACTGTTTTTTCAGGTCGCTGGACTTTTTCCTCCTGTCAAGGTCTGCTGGATGCCGACCCCCAGCCTGAATCCCCTAACACTACCTGGTAGGTGTCCCACAGACGGATAGTGCAGCGAAGTGGCAGCTCCCTCATCAGCAGATTATTCATCCAGCGGAACGCAAACTGTAGATACTCCACCTCGTACCTCTGGAAATGATTGTGAATGTCCTCTGGAGGGGGGGCAGAGAGAGAGAGTCACACGTCAGGGTGAGAATTTCATTGCGGCCACGGCAGCCATTGACACGCAAGGGGTGTAGACAATAGACGAGAGATGAAGATAGACTATAGACGTAAACTATACACATAGGCAATAGACGGTAGATGAAGATAGATGATAGACTAAAGACGGTAGATGAAGATAGATGATAGACAGTAGACTGTAGGCAATAGTCGATAGATGGTTAGACGATAGTAGACGATAGATGAAGATAGACGATAGATGGTTAGTTGATAGATGGTAGATGATAGACAGTAGAAGATCGACAGTAAACAAAGATAGACTGTAGACGATAGACGATAGATGAAGATAGACGATAGATGATAAACAGGTAAACGATAGACAGTAGACAAAAGACAGTAGACGATTGACGGTTAGTCAATAGACAGTTAGACGATAGACCGTAGATGATAAACAGTAGACGATAGACCGTAGCCAGTAGCCAGTAGATGCTTACCGGGAACAATTTAAAAAAGATGCTTGAGCTATGTGGACACAAGCCCGAGTGTGATACACAACAGTCCTCATTGACTGACAGGAGTCCACCTACAATCGATCCTGCTGACCAGCTCCTCTAAAGCTTTCACTTTGTTCTGGATTGGGTAGACGATAGATGGTAGTAGGTAGACGAAGATAGAAGGTAGGCGGGTAGATGAAGATAGACTATAGACGATAGATGAAGATAGACTATAGACAGACGATACACAAGAGATGAAGATAGACTATAGACCAGGGGTCCCCAAAATACAGCCCCCGGGCCAGCCCGCCTAGACAACTGGAGTGGCCCGCTTAATGCTCCCAAACAATCCCTCCAAGCATGACCTATCTTTTAAAATTGCATTTTCCTATAGAGCTTGGCCAGGTGCCGTCACCGCGTTTGCGCCGCAGTGTCAGGCGAGCAAGCGTCAAGTGCGCGCGCGCTTTATACAGTCTGAGCGTGCGCGGGCCAGGAGAACGGAAGTTCCCCAGACAACGAAATGTCGAAACTGTTGGGGAAACGGAAAATCGATTCGGAGTGCAGAGTTTTTAAACAGCAGTGGACAGATGACAATTTTTTTGTCCAGTGCAAGGAAAAGGCAGTTTGTCTAATCTGCAAGGAGGTGTCTAATCTGTGGCGGTGTTTAAAGAATTTAACATCCGCCGCCACTATGAAACCCGCCATGGAGAGCAGAATGCTAGCTTGCTCATTCGTGGAGTTAATTCAACTTTTGAAGTGTCCGAGGAGCTGGCAGCTCTACAAAGTCTCACGGATACTAAGACAGGAGAGGATATTTTTTGTAAAGTACGCCAAACGATGGACGAGTCTAAGCTGGCTAGCATCACAACTGACGGAGCTCAGAATATGGTTGGTGCGTCACGGGGGCTAGTGGGGCGCATAAAAAGAGAAATGGAGGAACGAGATCTCACCCCCCCTCTACAAGTCCACTGCCTGATTCACCAGCAAGCACTGTGCTGCAAAGTTCTGAAGTGGGAATCTGTCATGAATGTGGTTGTCTTGCATAAACTTCATCAGAGCAAACGGACTAAAACGCAGGCAGTTCCAAGCTTTTCTATCCGCACTGGAGTCTGCACAGTGCTTTACCACGCTCAAGTCAGATGGTTGAGCCGGGGCAGAGTTTTGAAGCGCTTTTACGAGCTGCTGAAATCAACGCCTTTCTCCGCCTGACAAAGGGAAAAATTGTCCACAGAATGGAAATGGGACCTTGCCTTTTTAACAGATGTGACAGAAATTTTAAACAGCCTCAATTTACAGCTCCAAGGCCAGGGAAAAATTCATCTGTGACATGTTTTCCCACGTCAAAGCAATTTAGGTTAAACTGGGGCTGCTTGCTGGACAAGTGCAAAACCAAGACTTCACCCGTGTCCCTGTTACTTGAAGCCTCTCAGCAGAGAAACCAGCGGTCCCGTTTCCAAGTTCAGTGTGCGGTTCCGTGAGCTTCATGCCCACGTCAAAGAAATTAGCATGTTTCAGAACCGACATTAATGACACCCTGCCTTCTATTCAATTTGAACTGGCTGAGTTGCAGACCTGCGATGTGCTTAAAGACGCATTCAACCCCAACTGTCTCATATGCCCCTTTTCCACCGAGGCATTTTGAGGGCCGGTTCGGAGCCGGTGCCCAATCGCGAACCAGTTCTTCCTGTTTCCACAGACAAAGAGCCGGCTCTCGGCCTGGAAAACTGGTTCCCGAGCGGCCCCAACTCTTTGCTGGGCTGGAACCGGCCCCGGCTTACGTTAGGGGCTGGGGGCGGGGTTAACGCTCGAGGCAACGGGGGAAAATACGCCGCTGCGGAGTTTTACTAACGTTACTGTTCCCGGTAAGTTTCACTTTTAAAATGTTTCACCTCGTTGCAAACTAACGACACATTTCTGTTTAGTTTACCAAGCTAGTGATTACGTTCGTAACAACAGCAACTAGTGGCTATGCTTCCTCGGGTAATGTAAGCTGACCGGCTAGCTAGCCAGCTAGCGTGATATTGCTAACAACGCTAGCATGCCACTTTCTGACTGCCGTTGGCTCACTAAACGTTACCAACTACCAACGTGACTTAACATCTGTGTTCGCAGCGTCGTGGACACGTTTGTGATTAAACCGCTGTTCTCTGGTTTGTGTTTGTAGAGCTGTCGGACATCGGCGATATTGAACGGAGGTCCAACCTGCAGATGACTAAACATCAAACACTCCGATCTATTGATCACACACTGTTCCACACTTTAAAAAATGTTGTGATTTTAGTATTTTGTGTATTTTATTGTTATTGTATTATTTACCAAAATAAACACTTTCTGAAGAGACATGTCTGCTATGCTTGAAATTAGCGCTGCGGGGAAACCTCAGACGTATACAGTGACGTAATGACGTGGTTCTCTGGGCTCTCTAGCCGGTGGAAACGCAAACAGGTTCTCGGACGGTTCACAAGTTGAATCCAACGGCTCTTGAACTAGGTTCGCGTTGGTGGAAAAGGGACAGAGTACTATGCTTCCCTCCCAAAGGAGACCTACCCCAACATAAGAAAGCACGCAATGAAGATGGCCACAGTTTTTGGGAGCAGATATATCGGTGAGCAAACTTTTTCACGCACAAAATACTTGCCTGTTGTTAACTCACCTTTACATTACTCTGTACATACATATTCAGCTCACCTAGATAAGACTACTACACCTGATTTTTACTATTATTCTGTATTAATATTATTTCACTACCTGTAATGAAAATATCTACCAATTGTTAACTCACCTGTGCCTGTTACAAAATCACATCACCTCATTGTTCAGCTTGTGTTTTTAATTTTCTATGAAATAAAAGGAATATCTATGGTACTTCAAATAAACACGTGAAGACTTTCTATTACTTTTTTGCAAACCAACATGTGGTGCCAAAGCCCAGCGAAGGGCAGCTGCAAAAAATGATAATTATAATCTCCACAATAATACTGGTTTTCACTTTGGCCCATATAATTTCCTGTTATAGACTGACCCCGGCCCCCCATCACAGAAAGGAAAGTTGATGTGGCCCCCACCGAAAAAAGTTTGGGGACCCCTGCTATAGACGGTAGACGATAGATGAAGATAGACTATAGACAGAAGACAGATGAGAGATGAAAATAGACTATAGACAGTAGATGAGAGATGAAGAGAGTCTATAGACGAGAGATGAACATAGACTATAGAGGGTAGTCTATAGACGAGAGATGAACATAGACTATAGAGGGTAGTCTATAGATGAGAGATGAAGATAGACTATAGACGGTACTGTAGACGGTAGACTATAGGCGGTAGATGACGATAGATGATAGACAGTAGACTATAGATGGCAGATGACAGATGAGAGATGAAGATAGACTATAGACAGTAGATGAGAGATGAAGATAGTCTATAGACGATATATGAAGATAGACTATAGAGGGTAGACTATAGACGATATATGAAGATAGATGATAGACGGTACTATAGACGGTAGACAATAGATGGTAGATGAAGAGAGATGGTAGACTATAGATGGTAGTCGATAGACGGTTAGTCGATAGATGAAGATAGACTATAGATGGTAGACGATAAATGAGAGATGAAGATAGACTATTGACGTTAGACTATAGATGGTAGACTATAGACGGTAGACTAAAGTCGGTAGATGAAGATAGAAGGTAGACAGGTAGACAGTTGATGATAGAGAGTAGACGGTAGATAAAGATAGAGAGTTGACAACAGATGAAGATAGATGGTAGACGATAGATGAAGATAGACAGTAGATGATAAACAGGTAAACGACAGACAGTAGACAAAAGACAGTAGACGATTGGCGGTTAGACGATAGACGGTAGATGATAGAAAGTAGATGATAGACAGTGGACTGTTAGACGATAGAGAGTAGACGATAGATGGTGGCCGGTAGACGATAGATCGTAGGTGCTCACCGGGGACAATTTAAAAAAGATGCTTGAGCTATGTGGACACAGGCCTGACTGTGATACACAACAGGCCTCATTGACTGACAGGAGTCCACCTACCATCGATCCTGCTGACCAGCTCCTCTAAAGCTTTCACTTTGTTCTGGATTCCAGGCTGAGCAAAGGTGTAATTGTCCTGGAAGAAAAGCATTTTCAGTCCTTAAACACATCAACAGTTTTAAACAAGTGCTGACTGAGACTCGTTTGCGGGTCCAGACCTGGATTCCATCCAGCAGTTTGCTCATGCACCAGAAGCTGTCAGCTTCGATGTTCCTCTGGGTGTCCAGAGGCAGCGATGCCACCTCAAAGTTCTCCACATCCTCAGCTGGAACAACAAATGACTCACACAGATGACTTATCAAGAATCCTAGTGAAGTGAAGACATGTGAATGTGGTGTCAATGAGGGCTGCCTCCACAACGGCATCAGTGGAGAAGACCTAGACTCAGTCAGCCCAATCTCTGACGCAGCTGATTAACACAGTGCTGTGCAGGAGTTAAGTCGGGGCTAGTGGGGGCATGTGGACTGAGACAGGTGGACTGAAGCTGGTGGACTGAGGTTGGTGGACTCCCACTGGTGGACTGCCACTGGTGGACTGCCACTGGTGAAAACCCTGATTCTGGGACAGCTGTAGAAACAACATTGTAAACAGCCAAAGAAGAGAGTACAAACCAGTGCCGTGCAGGAGCTTAGTGGGGGCAGGTGGACTGAGACTGGTGGACTGAGACTGGTGGACTGAGACTATTGGACTGAGACTGGTGGACCGAGACTGGTGGACAAAAAAAAACAGTGCAAACACTTACGGACAAACTCGGAGAGGAAGACTATAAAGAAGGGCGTGACCAGGTCGTTGATGCCCTGGACGTAACCACTGGCTGGGTGCCGGATGGCCCAGATGAAGAGAATGCGCTCGAACACCTGAGCAAAGAAAGACAATAACAAAAATGGTTGAAGAACATCCATCCATCCATTATCTACCGCTTATCCTGTATTCAGGGTTGCGGGGGGGCTGGAGCCGATCCCAGCTGTCATTGGGCGAAGGCAGGGTACACCCTGGACAGGACGCCAGTCTATCACAGGGCCGGTTGAAGAACATGTCCAACAGATTTAGTATGAGATCACAAGGCGAATGCCACTCAATCACTTTCATTATGATTCTCAACTTTATGTACAGTGTGTTGGTTTGGGAAACCAGTGTGTCATCGTGGCGACAGTGTGACCTGAGTCTAGCTCACCATGATGGTAGACAAGAAAAAAAATATACCGGTATATATAATAGGATACAAATTATTTTTTTTTAAATGTATTTATCCTTTATTTATGCAGGCGGACATTTTGATCATCTAATTTCAGAATATTTGAAAGTTTTTCACAAAAAAATATATCTTACAAAATTTTAGTCTATTTTGTTACTATTTTAAGAGTTTTAAGCATATTTGGATGATTATCGGGATAATAATGTGAATCAGGATAATGGTGATATGACATTACATGGTCCCATGTCTAAAATGGTTAATCCAGTGATGTAGGTACCTCCACATAGGGCTGGGCGATTTGGACAAACATCATATGGGATTTTATTTTTTTTTTGGCATAGGCGCCTTTATTGGCAGTAGACAGATAGGAAACATAGGAGAGAGAGGGGGGTGTGACATGCAGGAAAGGACCTCCGGCCGGGATTCGAACTGGGGTCTGCTGCGTATGTACTTTCGTACATGGCATGCGCTCTAACCACTCCGCCAACTGCGCGCTATATCAATATTTTTTAGCTGAATGGCGATACTCCATATATATCTCGATATTTTTTCCCATAAAGAAATAACAAAAACAAAGTCAGTCCCATGCCAAATTTAACACAGGCACTTTTATTAAACAGACTGCACAATAGCAACATGTACTTTCTTTTTAAATAACAATACATAATAATATTAAATTAATAGAGTGGTACCGGAGCGGTACTTGTATAATAAAAATGCTGCTCTGCACTCTGAGCAAAACCCGTTGCCTGCTCGCTCCCGCTCACATGCTCTGATGCAGGCTGAGTAGAAATATGTGCTGAAGAGACTCGTCAGTGAAGTTTCAGTCATGCATGTGTCTGTCATGTTGTTGCTGCATGCGGGACTGTGTGAGTCAGCGGGTAGCGGAGGAGCTGGTATTGGTTTCACAGAGGAAGAGTGGCAGGACGAGGCGGAGTTGTGTGAGGGACAGACACGGGGAGAGGAGAAAAAGGTGAACTGGCGGCTCCACGAAAGAAACTTATAACGTTATTTTTAACGCAACATAAATCTCGATATACACGATATTGTCTTATCCTATATCGTGTTTGAAAATATATCAATATATTTTAAAAACTTGATATATCGCCCAGCCCTACCTAAAAGAGTCAGGCTCCAAAAACAAGGGGTCCTACATCTCCCATGATGCAACAAATAGCAGCATGCCACATCTCTCTGCTGATCTTACCTCTTGTACAACAGGTTGCTGGAACAAAGGGATCAGAGGGTTGGTTCTAGGAATGTCGATGTGGATCTGACAGGAAGAAACATTACTGAGATGTTACTTGAGATAATGAAAGCATGCTTGTGTTTCCTTTTTTTGACTGATGAGTAGTAACCTAATGGCTTTCCTTCGCCACCTTTTAAGTGGATGTCCAATTAGAGTTGATGTTGAACAGTGCTCCTGCTTATGGAGCTGTGCAGTGCAGTGGTGCCTACATGCACCACGTTGTGTGCTTTCTCTGGTGCATTTCTTCAGCCATATAGACGCTAAGCCCTGCCCTTTCCGGTGGACCGCCATAGGACCTTTTTCAGATCAAATATGAGCGGGAGTCAACGGCGAGAGATGATTGGATGATGTATTACACATGTGATGCACGACCCGCATATTAAACCGTCGAAATCACAACTCTGCATTAATTCGCTTCATTTAATCAAACTTTTAAAAAGATGAACTAAACTAAGTAATTATTATCAATTCTAACGTGAGGTCTAAGACTTAACTGATCCCTCATTCTCACAAGTTTCCTATGTTTGCTGGAAAACCAATAGCTGAGTAACGTTACATCCTGGTACCGAAATGCAGGCATTGTAGCATCAGACAGAGACGCCACTTACCTCACTCTATTTTTCATGGTTCAATTCAAACAGGATCAACTCGCTGTTGACTAGTCAGCCAAAATACTGTGTCCCAACCCACCCTTCATGTTCCCTGTTTGGAACCCTGATGAGATCACTAATGATTGGACATCCACATAGAACAGCCAGGATTTACCCTCTAACGTGAACTGCAGAAAGACCTGTCTCACCCATCTGTATGTGTTTTTGTAGGGAAGACCTGTCTCGTCTGTCTGTATGTGTCTTTGTAGGGAAGGCCCGTCTCACCTGTCTGTATGTGTCTTTGTAGTGCTCGTCCGTTCTGGCCTGGTAGTACTGCTCTATGAAGCCGAAGTATTCTTCTCGCTTCCTCCTTAGCACCAACTCTCTGCGCTCCTTGTTGGCTGGCAGGTAACCCTGTGGGAGACAAGCAGAGGGGGAGACCTCTGAATCTCCACCCGACACTACTGAAATGAACTCGTTCCTAGATAACCTCAATTTCCCTGTGATAAACCCAGATTCTGCTAAAGAACTTGACTCGCCGTTAACGGTAGAAGAAATTATTCTTGCTATGAGAAACATGCAAAATAACAAAGCTCCTGGCCCGGACAGATTCCAAGTTGAGTTTTTTAAAAGAGTTCAGGAAAAACTGTCCCCATTACTGCATGCTGTATATAAGGAATCGCTACAACATGGTACTCTCCCTCTTACTTTAAAGGGGCCCTATTATGCTATTTTTCCACAAGTTAATATAAGTTATTGATGTCTCCAAACCTGGTCTTTGAATTCCTCAACTGGAAAAAACAATCGGAACATGTATTTCGGAGTGGATCACACTCCTCATTTTCAGCTTTTTTACCCCACTTTTTCAAACGGGTGATTCTGTCGGGGTGTAGCCTTATGCTAATGTATGACCCCCGACCCCGCTCCTTCTGAGGAAGTGGTTGTGTCTCTCCGCCCCGTGCTGTCCGCGTCCAGCTTGTTGCCATGGTTATGGTTCTACGCTACAAACTAACAGCGGTCCAGCCGTACCGCTTCGAACCGGACTCCGACCCAGAACCAGGACCAGCTCCTGCAGAAGTTCTACGCCGCGGATGCAGCAGGACGAACCTGGATGGTTAGTTAACATGTCTGTGTAACGTTTTGGACGGTCACTCGATGTGTGTTAGCGTAGCTAGCGCTAGCCACAATGACGCTAATGCTGCGTTATTCGCTCTATAAGTAACGTATCTGTGAGCTATTTCGGCAACAATTAATATCGTTAGTAGTGCCGTGTTGTTGACAGTTCACAGTTGCATGTTTTCCAAATGGGGACGCAACATTATATTTAAACGGATGAAAACCCGATGAAAACAGCGTGCTGTATGCGGGCAGTTTGTTTACATCACATTAACGGGATTAAAAACGTCCTCCTCTACACATAAAGATATACAAGGAACGGGATTTGGTCAGTATCATGTCGTCCTCCAGAATTATGGCCTGAATTGTGAATTATAGGCTGTGTGCTGTGTTTTATAAACGTGATTGTGCTCCATCTCAACATTACGTGCCAAACTTATTGTTACAAAATTCAAACATGAGGTTTACACCTCAGCTTGTCAGCAAAGTCAGTCAGGTTACCATATTAACAAGATTTGTTGTTGAAATGCTCAAATTCTGTACTATATTCATCTAGGTGACCATGTGGGCCTTCAGACACCGAACACGTCTGCTGCATGGAGACACCACAGGTAATGTTACTGTCTGTTACACCAAGTTGTCTGTTGAGATTATTATTCACATAACATGACGATGATCATGATTCACACTAGGTAAGAAGACGGATGCAGCAGCTGGAGGAGGAAGAGGCTTGCATGGTGGGACATCCTGGTTGGAACTGTCTGTCTGAATGTTCTGTCTCCAAAACGCATGAAATATGCAGCTGGTTATGGTGCTTTACACGTAAGAGGAATACAGCAGTCAGTTGTTTGTTTATCAATTGTGTTTTATAAAAATAAATCCCTCTATGCAACATATTATGCAGTCTTCCTGACCATTACTTCAGTAATATTAACCATGACACATTTTACAATTACTGTAAAGACTTTATTGTCAAATTAATCAGCAGTTGAAGTTCCCAGTTATCTCAGAACACAAACGCAAACTGTTTGTGGCCGACTCTGCAGGGTCATATCAAGCTCTTCTGAAGTCAAGGAAGAGCTGCCCTCCAAAGTATCCTCCTCCTCTACCGGGTCCAGGCGAGCTCTCTGTGATGGTCTCCTTATTGGAGTGGTTGTGAAACAGGTCTGGAACCATGGCTGTGCCAACACCAAAGTCCTTGCAGGACACAGTAGCTGTAACAGAGTTGTATGGAGGAATGAAACCCATGTTATCACATAATAGAAATACACATCTGCACAACTACTAGTAGTTGCTGTTAAACCTGATCTCAAGTAGGCTACATGTCAGGATACACACCTTTACCTGTCCTCCTAGACAGCTGACTGCCAACAGTAGCTGTGGTGGGTCGCTGTGGGACGCTGATGTGAGCTGCTGCTCTGTAAGCAGACAGACAGAGAGAGTTTACAACTACATCTGAAATGTGGAACACGTTACTATTTCACTATAACTGATGTGGTGACGCACCAATAGCTCGTAAAATCCCTTCGTTAGCGGTGCAAAAACAAACGTTTGGTGACGTCGTCTTTGCATCGGCATGTAAACAAACACTGACCAGCTGATCGCTGCCGCATTCATGCTACAATACGTTCCCAAGCAAACTGATGTCTAGCTTTATTTTACAGGTTTGGGCCCCCGCAGTACTACGTAACGTTAACGGTCCACAATGGAAGCTTTTAACGCAACACGCCAATGCTAACACACCAATGCTAAGAAAGAAACGGTAAAGTCTAACACGGCATATTACCTAATATTTAGTAACTTACCGCTTCAGTGTCTGTGGTTGGCTCTCGGACTGTCGGTACTGATCCAAACTTTAGCCTCAGGTTAGAGGCATATCCTGAGCTGTAGCGACCCATGTTGTCAAAGCTCCTGTCGGTGAAGTGCGTCGCACACACAAACACACATTTACGGACGCGTGTGCGCACATTTCCATCGTAGATGCTCCGACGATGCCAGTAAATATCAGCAATTGGACTGCCAACTCGCTTTCCGTTGACTTTGGCATTTTGGTTAACTGGTTTGTATGTACATCACACTGACAGCCAAAAGGTATGGGGATTATGTGGGCGGGACCACACAGGTGGAGCGATTCTAATGAGCCGAGATGACCCATATAAGGCACAGGAAAATTCGGTGCTGACGTCATTTAGTGGACATTCTGCAAACCGTTCGTTTATCGGGAGGATTTCTTTCAAACTGAGAAAGTGAAACAGGGAGATGGTGGTCTTTTCTGATACTGTGGGGACTTATTGACACCCCAGGGACCCATTTTAGGGTTGAAAAACATGGAAAAGTCGATTTTTCATAATAGGGCCCCTTTAAGACAAGCCTCCATAAGTCTCCTCTTAAAAAAAGATAAGGATCCAGTTCTCTGCAGCTCCTATGGACCTCTCTCTTTAATAAATGTGGATGCTAAGATCCTTGCGAAAGCTTTGGCCTATCGCCTAGAAAATATTGTACCAACTATTGTTTCACCTGAGCAGACTGGATTTGTTAAGGGGCGGCAGCTGTTCTTTCATGTCCGTACTCTCCTAAATATTATCTACTCTAAAACTAACACAGCAACACCTGAAGTAGTGATCTCGGTTGACGCTGAAAAAGCATTCGACAGGGTTGAATGGGACTATTTATTCACTGTACTAAAGAAATTTGGGCTGGGAAATGTGTTCATTTCGTGGATATGTCTCCTCTATACATCTCCACAAGCTAGTATCTCCACCAATAACATTCAATCCAGTTTTTTCACTCTTGCCCGTGGCACCAGGCAGGGGTGTCCTTTATCTCCCCTACTGTTTGCACTAGCTATAGAGCCCTTGTCAATCTTTCTGAGGTCCTCTTCCATTTTTACTGGAATTTCACGTTTGGGCACATAATTTAAGTTGTCTCTTTATGCTGATGATTTATTGCTGTATGTCTCGGATCCTGTTCTTTCCATCCCAACAATTGTATCTACTTTTCAGAGATTTGGATCATTTTCAGGTTACAAAGTAAATATCTCTAAAACTGAATGCTACCCTGTCAATGCTTCAGCATCACAGCTCAAACAGTCTGATATTCCTTTTAAATTTAGCCTGTCTGGCTTTAAGTATCCAGGGATCAATGTAACTAGAACCCTAAACTTTTTCTGCTAATTTCCTGCCTTTAATGTCTAAAATGAAATCTGACCTCCAAAGATGGGGAAGCTTACCTCTCTCATTAATCGGAAGAATTAATGCAGTCAAAATGAACATTTTGCCCAAATTTTTATTTTTGTTCCACTGTCTCCCACTTTTCCTCCCAAAGCAGTTCTTTAAAACAATTGATCAAACTATTTCTCACTTCCTATGGTGTGGAAAGGCACCCAGGATCCGCAAATCCACACCTCAGAGATGTAAATTCAATGGTGGATTGTCACTTCCAAATTTTCAATTGTATTATTGGGCAGCACATATCCACAAGATTTAATTTTGGTTCAAATCAGTTGATCTGCCATGGTGTGATCTAGAGGCGCAGTCATGTGTTTCATCCTCCTAACTGCTTTACTTACCTCTTCTATTCCATCCAACCTCTCTGGCTTTACAAATAACCAAGTGGTTCGCTCCACACTTAAAATTTGGTATCAATTCAGAAGGCACTTCAAATTTAAGTCAGCATCTACCTTAGCTCCTTTATTGAGAAATCATTTATTTCAACCTGCATTTACAGATTGAACATTTTTTGCATGGCATAATAAGGGCCTGAAATGTTTTAAAGACCTAAGGATGGTATTTTTCGCAGCTTTTCAGATCTCTCGGGAGAATTTCATTTCCCACCCTCTCATCTCTTTCGTTACTTTCAAGTTAGACACTGTGCTAATGCTTTTTTCCAGTTTTTCCCTCTTTACCACCAAGTCTACAGTGGGAGGAGCTTCTAACCCACGACCCACTTCAGAAGTTACTCATCTCTAAAGTTTATAATGAAATTCTGTCTTTTGATTGCTCACCAGTTACCAAAGTCAAGACTGTTTGGGAACAAGAACTGGGTCTACATCTGGGAGATGACTGGTGGGACACTGCTCTTAAGAAAATGTACACTAGCTCAGCCTGCGCTCGTCTCACACTTATACAGTTTAAAGTATTGTTTAGAGTCCATTATTCCAAAACTTGACTGTCACAAATCTATCCCAGTATCACCGACAATTGCGACAAATGCCATGCTTCATCTTGCAACTTAACTCATATGTTTTACTCTTGTTCGTTACTTTCTCGTTTCTGGCAGAATTATTTTGATACCATGTCAAAAATATTTTCAATGACCATAAAAGTCTCTCCCCATGTCGCCATATTCGGGCTCCCAGAAGACCGGTTTACCTCTAACCAATTAGATATTTTAGCCTTTACTTCCTTACTGGCAAGACGCCAGCTTCTTCTTCAATGGAAGTCAACTAAAGCTCCATCTTGCACTCAGTGGCTCAATGACACCATGTCTTTTCTAAAGCTGGAGAAGATCAGATATTCAGTGAAAGGTAACTCTGATCAATTTTATAACAAGTGGCTTCCCTTTTTAACATTCTTTCGCTCTCTTCAGGCTATGCCTCCTGATTGATGGACCCCAACCTCCTTTCTTTCCTTTTCTTCTTATCTTTATCATTATTATTATTATTTTTTTTCCCTCTCTTGTCTTTTGGCTTCCCTTGTGTTTTTGTTTACACCCTGTAGCTTAAACACTTATTCACTCATCACATACAAGAATCCTCAGTTATTTGTTTATTATAATTGTTTTTTTTTTTATTGTTTTTTTTTTATTTTATTATTTTTATTTGTACATTGTTTGTTTGTCGCCCGATCATGTTCCTATTAGGCCACATATACAAAATAAGAAAATATCCTAGGAGGCAGACTGTATGTCTTGCTCTTCATTCATCATGATGCACAGTATTTCTATTGTATCGATATGTTTACATTTTCAATTGTGATGCAGATGTGTTGCGATACTCAATGTAATTATAACATTGGTTTCTGTTCTAATTGTGTCTTACCTCCTAATAAAACAAAAAAAAGAGGGGGAGACCGTCAAGAACAGTAAAGCAGGTGACCAACCCAAAAGTTGAGTGCAACAGCCACAGAGCTAGAGGATCACAACAAGTAGCGCAGAACGTGCTGCCATACTCAGCCAGCAACATACAACACCAAAAGGACACCATGTGGTCTTCCAACCACATAAAAGCTGCTTTTTTGCTGCTCGGCCCACCACGCACCTGTCCCGGTACCGGTTGTGTTTCTGGTGCTTTTTAAACGATTCTGAACGACGACGCTTTGACAGTAAAAGAAGCGTTCCCAGTCTGGCTCTGGCCGTACTGCATAATGTTGCCCGACCGTGGCGAACCGGAGACCGGATCAAACGACCGGTTCCTAAAACTACACCCGTCTGGACCGCCCGGTTCGCGACACCGGCTCAGACGGAGACGGTGAGACAGTACCGGGCATTTACAGCACGAGAGGAGACAGGTGTTACGGGCACAGCAACTTTCAGCGAAGAAGAGACCAGGGTAAGAGCATGGGCGTTGCCACCCTATATTGAGGGGGGGGCAGGAGCCCTCCACCTTTTAAAAAATGTTGTTTGGACTCCCCCATATTTGCGTTAAAATTGCATGATGGGTTTAATTTGTCCAGCGCTCTTTTCATTGCTTCATTGCAGACCCCCTGCCTAAACAGAACCCCCCCACATATCAAATGCTGCTGACACCCCTGGGTCAGAGCCAATCAGAGATGAAGACCCGCCCCTATTCGGCCTCTGATCGGCTCAGACCGTGGTATTTCTTCTTTGCTGTGTGCAGTGGGGAAAAACATTTTGCGACACACAGACCAGCTAAATGTTAGGTGTACCAGTGCGACCAAGGAACACATTGGCTGCGTCCGAAATCATTGCCTACTCCCTCCTCCCTACATAGGGGAGTTCTATGTAGAGCACTATATAGTGGACTCAAAGGCAAAATGAAAAAACACTTTTGGACACTACTCGGGGGATTTCTTTCGGCACCGTTGATGTCGTCGTTCCTGATGCACAATTAATAGGCTTGTTCAGGATGGTCTTGACTTGACTTGACTTATCACGCCGACGAGAGCTGCAGGTGTCTGAGGGGGCGGGCTCTAAAAGAGACGGCAGCTGTCAAGTCGGACAACAAAGTCCGACTTGACATACATATATATATATATATATATATATATACTGTATATATATATATATATGCACAGAACTTTAAATCAAGCGACCAAAATAAAAAGGCAAATCATTTCACCACAAGGTGGCCGCCGAGTGCGGACCTGAACACACGTCATTGAACTTTTAACCAATAGAGATCCATTCCGCATAGCGGAGGTGTGGACAAGCAGGTTGCAGCCGCCGTATACCGCGCTGCCAAGCGCTGCAAGAAGCGGCTCTTAAAAACTTGTTCCCGCGATGTTTTGGGTCACGTAATATGGTCGCGACCCTGTGACGTCTTTGCAGTCGGCTGCTAAGTCGGACACAAATTCTAGCCATCATGCATCGCTTCAACCCACAATACATCACGTGAGGTAGCGCACTGCAGGCGGCTACATCAAGTCGAATTCCCCTAATATGTGTCGGATTCCGCCGACGGCTCTCAAGTCTCACATGCAGAGAAATGACCAGGATCATAATTTTTTTAATACCTATTTATTGCGAAAATTTACGAAACGAAAAGAATGAGTCCTCCAGCAGGGGGAGATTCCATGACCGTCTCATTTCTAGAAAAAAAAACAGCCAACAGTTTTCATCTTTTTTCTTCTTCTTTCAATAATGAGATGATCACTACATCGTCCTCACTACTGGATTTATTTTCAACGATCCTGATCGGGTCCAGGTGGACTTCAGGAGCACTACCGGGACCCCACATCTCCACAATCCTCCGGACCCTGAACAGGCTGCAGTCCGTCCCCGATCCCAAACTCCTCATCTCTGCATCGTTTGTCATACAGTGCTTTGCTTTGAGTGATGAGTAGGGTTGGGCATCGAGATCCGGTTCCAAATAGGAACCGGTTCCTAACCTCCGGTTCCGGAACCGTTAAGAAGCTGTTGGAATTGCGATTCTTTTTTTTTTTTGGTTCTTAAACGTCCGCACTAGTTTGTTTGTTTTACTCCGCTCGCACTAGTTTGTTTGTATTACTCCGCCCGGCGTGCGGAGACTGCGATAGAACGATCAGTAACGAGTAGTCGAACGCGCTACTATTGCCAAACCAGTAGTCAGAACAGAGTTACTTATCCAAATACACGGCGCGTTACTATTTTTTTCAGTAAAAAAAAAGATCTGCTTTCTTCGTGCGGTGACGTATGTTAGCCGACACCTTCGGACACCTTCGGACGGTCGCGTGTAGTCGGCTTTACCGGCAGAAACGTAAACAATGGAGGGGGAGAGATACGCATTTTCCAGCTGGAAATACAAGCATTATTTCGACTTCATCTCAGCAAAAGATGGCAACATAAAGGTTCGTTGTACACTCTGTGTTAACAACAAAGTGTTGTCTACTTTCAAGAATACAACGTCAAACTTGAAAAAACATTTAGAGTCACAGCATGGCACAACCACATTAAAAGAGCCGGTCCTGCCCGGTGACGGTGAAAAGGCGCAGCGTGTGAATAAACAAGACGAGTTCTCGATTTCACGGAGCTCCTGCTAACTCAGTCTGTGCTGAAATGCGAGCGGAGTCTCTCTTGAGTGTTTAGTGGAGAAATGTCTCGCTGCTTGCTGGCCCCGCCCCCTCCCTTCGTCATCACGCCGCTCATACTTGAGGACTGTGTTCATCCTTTGTTCCATAAAAAACACTCCTTGCTGCTCTAATGCTGGTTCAATATTCATAAAATGTTCATTCATGATGTTACTGCCATTATAATACGCAAACAATTATTTAAGTTAAGTGAAGTCAAGAGTACTACTTTTCAACGTAACTGTGGCAACACTGGACCTGTTGACCTGCACCTCAAAGAATCGGAATCGAGAATCGTTTAGAACAGGAATCGAAACAGAGGATCGGAATCGGGATCGGAATCGGTAAAATCCAAACGATACCCAACCCTAGTGATGAGTGACGTTTTTTGACGGACTAAGTCAGAGCATGTGAAGGTCAGAGGTCAGAACATGTAAAGGTCAGAGGTCAGAACATGTGAAGGTCAGAGGTCAGAACATGTGAAGGTGACAGGACAGAACACGTGAAGGTAAGGAGACTCACAGAGAGAAGCCTCCAGGTGATTGGCCGGACTTCCCTTGGAATGCCTGACCAGCTGTGCTTCCGGATTTCCTCTGTAAAAGGCACAAAGTCAGATATAAACACACAGAGACAGCTGGCTGCAAATGCAGTGTTAGCCTGGAGCCAACCAGGGTCGGTATATATGTTGTCATGGTGATGTCAGTCTGAGACACACATGCACACACCCGCACACACACATGCACGCACATCAAAGACGTTAATTATAACTTTTCTCAGAGTTTTGTCAATGTAAGAATGACTCGACCTGCAAGCATCCTTGCTTTACAGACTCCTCCATAAATGATTTCACATACATTTTCATATTTTTGCACATGTGGTCTTTGAATGACAAGGGATTATAATTAAAAATTACTACAATGGTTCTTCAATACATTGCTCATATTTTATTCTTGATTAATTTAATTTTGATTCATTTGTCTGCTTTTCTTACATCTGAAAATGTCTTGCAGTACAACATTATGCCATTTGGGGTCAGAAATGCTCCTACCACATTTCAGAGGCTCGTCTTGGTGGGTATTGGTGGGTATGCGGGGTTGTGATGCGTACCTTAATGATGTGGTCCTGTACAGTACCAAAGTTGGTACTGTAGAAAGAGCTTGTTGATCTGGTCGGAATGATGCGTCCAGTTATGGACATTTCGACCAGATCAACAAGGTCTTTACTCGTCTTGCTGCCGCTAATCTTACTGTAAACCTTGCCAAATGTGAATTTAATAAGATGGAGGACAAGTTCGGCCTGTAGGACCTAAGACTGAAGCCATATTTTACAGTACCTAGAACCTGCCGGGAACTCCGGAGGTTTCTTGGTATGGCACGTTACTAAGAATTGTAAGTTGTAAGAATTTTGCTTCTGTAGTTACACCCTTGACCAACCTTCTTAGCCCTAAAGTTCCATTTGATTGGTCCATAAAATGTCAAGAAGCTTTTGACAATGTTAGGCTGCTGCTTGCTTCTTCCCCTGTGCTGTCTGCTCCAAACTTTGACTGTCTTTTCAGTGTTGCTGTTGCCAGTGAGAGTGGCACTGATGCAGTTCTTTTACAGTTAGGATGGAATGGCGTAGAGCACACGGTAGGGTATATTTCAAAAAAATGTAATCGCCATCAGCAAGTCTACTCCACAGTGGAGAGAGAAGCGCTAGCTTTAATTCTTGCTGTACAACATTTTGAGGTCTATTTGGGTTCATCTTCGAGTCTAATAGAAATTATCACTGACTACAACCCGCTGGTCTTTATTGACCGTATGCAGAACCAGAATCAACGCATTATGCGCTGGAGCTTGATTCTGCAACAGGTTTTGTTTTTTCTCCGCTTTGTGGTTATGTATAGAGTTCTTGGTTTTACTGTCTTTCCTATTCCTAGGGCCCAGGATCTGGGAAGAGACGGTATTGTTGGTTTGGAATTTTTTGTTTTGTTTTGTTTATTTGAGGTTTTTAAACAAACCTCTTTTTAATGGGGGAGATGTGGCAACCCCCTAAACCCCCTTTAGGTCATAGCTGCCACTACAAGGGCAGGGCTAGATCCCACGATCTTAGGAGCTGTCCACACGGAAACGGCGCTTTTGGTGCCTGTAAACGCATTTTTTTTTAAACAAGGTCCCAGGGTGAAAAAGAAAAAAAAACGCTGCCCCTCCTGTTCGTGTTCATGTAGACAGCAAATACGCATACGATGATGTCATCGCCCCACCCCTCGACCCTCTAGCCTGACTTCTTATCCCCGCGATGTCTCATAACAACAATGGCGGCCTACGTGCAGCAGCAGATATTCTGCTCCTTTGTATGACGCATATTAGGGCCACTGTATAAAAAAAAAACGATACTAACAACCGCTAGCTAACAATTTTTCTAATTAATCCATCACAACCTCTGACAACGCCGCATTAAGGTCCTTAGGATAAGGGCTGTTGATGGTTATTGTTGATTTTATTCATATGAGGACAAATTGTCATCTTATGGGTTTTTATTGATTGGGTGGTCAGGTGGATAGTAGCCAAAGCTTTCACTTGTTGTCATAGCAATGGCAAACATCCGGTCAAGCAATGTTTGCTTTAATTAACGAGCAAATTTGCTACTTTTAATACATTTGCGACTATTTTCTCTGAATATTATGCACCTCTCTCGGCTTCATTACAGTGGCCCTAATACGCCGTCGTACCACTGCCACTACGCTGAGCTAAAAAGGATTACAGACAGCTTGTATACAGCGCAAGCTTTATGCACATGCTCCGTCTCTTCTCTTACGTTTTTTTGGTGTATTTTTGTAGCAGAAACAGCGCCACATATAGGCCTGGAATATGTACTACAGCGTGCTGAGTCGTTTACAATGGATTCGTGTGGACGCATATTTTCTTTAAACGACACCAAGGAAAACCAGAGAAAAAAAGATTGTTTTCGTACATGTGGACGGCTTCTAAATTACCTGATTGATCACCCCCCAGTAAATGTGTGAGGGTATATAAGCAGGTTTTTACTGACCTTCAGTGGGGCACTATTTTCGGTTGATGCAGGCACTCTTTCACATGGGCACTTTGATTATTCTTCCTTTGTCTAATTGTTTCCCCTCATCCTCCCTTTGTTTCTTTATAGTCTCATATCTAACATAAAGACATATTCACTGCACCCCTCACACACAAAAAATATCTTGCATTGAAACATATTACTTCCGAGACATTTGTTTTACTTTGTTTGTCTCGATCTCAATAAATTACATTTTAGATTTAAAATTTGATTCTGTTTGTTGTCCCGTAATTATTATTATCCACAAATAATAAAGACAGAAGTAGGGTAATTTTCTCATAGACTTCTATACAATCAGAGGAGTCACCCCCTGGTGGCCAGCAGAGAAAATGCAGCTTTCAGGACCTCCAGAATAGCTTCAACTCTCAGAACCGGAGGTTGTTGGCTGCCAGAGGCCTGTACTAGGAAGCAGGATTTGGGTTTAGCAAGGTAACTTTAAGTCCCAGTCTGCAACATGTTTTTGATCATATTCACTGAAGCCGACACTATGCTCCGATAGAACAACCGATAGAAAAAAAAGCACGCCTCTAAAGGCGGGTCCACACCGGACCGAAAATCAGCGTCTTTGAGAGAGTCGGCGTCCGTGACATGAGTCTCCTTGGTGTGGTCGCTCGAATCGGCCCACGTCGGCATTCATTTCAGCCGATTCAAATGTGTAATCCGCCATTCGAGTCAGCCATATTAAGTAGCCCGACTTAATTTACCGACGCGAGTCGGGCAGTCGGTGCGGTGTGGACCCGCCTTAAGATCCTGTCCAATGAGCACGCAGGGCTGTGTTTGTGCACACACAGAGCCCCTCCCCCCTCGGGTCGTTCCACTATCACAGGAGGGAGGCGGAGGGAAGTAGCAACAAGCTCCCAATTCCTCATTAAAAACCGAAACGAGGAGGTCCAAAACAACCAAGGAAAAGAAAACACCTTGTTGAAAATAAGGAAAAAAAAGAAAGCGACGGTGCCCGTGATAAAACGAGAGTCAACATCCGACCCGCATTTCAAAGGTGGCGTGATCTAAGGGATTTCAAAGGGCACAAAGTCGAGGGGAAGGAGCTCGGTGGTCGTGGGGGAGGAGCGTGAGAGTTGTAAACATTCAAAATCTGACAGAGTACCCTCGATCCGCCGGACTTGCCGACTGGGACTTTAATCGTTAACCCTGGTTTTTCCGTCCTACAACGCCGGTTCACTTCTTACCGGGGTAGATCGCCATGGTAACTTACACTGCAAAGCTAACCTGGTCCGAAGCAGGTTATGTTCCTGATAAGAGATCAACGTAAAGAAATACACCTCCTACTGACCAATCAGCTCTCTTGGTGCACAGATTTAAAAAAAAAGCTCAGTGAATCGTGGATTGGTTCTCTTAGGAGAACTAAAGTGTTCAGAGACTGGCAAAAACCCTTTCGTCTCCCTGACGATGTTTTATATGAGAGATACAGATTCTCATCGGAGGGAATGACGTATCTGTGTCAGTGTACAGCCTACTTACCACTTTGAATTATGTTTTTATATTTATTTTAATTATTTATTTGCTCCCAAGTCCGTTTTACACCACCGGGATTGCAGCTGAAAGAATGAGGCTGATATTGTCATACACCACGTCATAAGAATACATCTAAGCAACACATTTATTTTTTTAACGTTATTTTTTGGCCTTTTATTGTGGGAGGACAGCGTGAGAGTTAAAGTGATGAGAGAGAGAGGGACGACATGCTTCAAAAGAAGGCCACAGGGCGGATTCAAACCCAGGACCGCTGCAGGGAGCCTCGGTACATGGGGCGGTAACTCTACCACTAAGCTGTCAGCACAGTTAACATGTTAGTTCAATCAGTCAGATCTAGTAGTTCCCTTATGATGGGGCAGTCTTATTATACGACTATGAATACTATTAATACGACTTACACATTCACACAGTCGGCGAGTTTTTGCCAGCTGTCCTTCCTGCATTTTGCAGATGAAACTGTTGCTTTTTGTCTGTATTATGTGTTTTACTTCTTCGTATTTCTGTAAGATTATGGTTCGCTCCTCGTACGTGAAATATGCCGCTGCGCTGCCATAGACTGATCCACGTTTGTGATTGGTCAGATGCTGCAAACGCCACCTCTTTCATGTCCATGCGCTCATAGCTCGACAGGGAAACCCTGGTTGATTTAACAAGTTGATAACCAGCTACTTGTGACCGCTTATCTCTGATTGCCTTTGTTAGGGTTACTTAAGCTGGATAACTGGAAGATACCCTGGTATGTTGAACTCGCTGAGTAGTATAGGCCTCTGGTCTATAATTATTATCATTTTTATTATTAATATATTACACACCTGGTTTAATCATCAACCAGTTATTTTAATTAAGCTTATTGAAGCCGTTTTAACTAAAACAAGAAAATAAATTATTTGACAATGACTTCTGGTCTGGGATTATAAGATCCTGGAAGATGTTCAGACCAGGCTGTATAAAATGTGAAATAATGACCAACACTTTTATATAATATATTTTGTGTCATCAAAGTAAAGTGACATGCCAAGCGCTGCCCATTTGTATTTCTACCATTTAAAGCCCTCACAGCCTCTCACAATCAACCATCTATCAGGTGACGTCAGTTAAGTCTCTGAGGGTTCAGGTATGTTAAACTCTCTTCATAGTATTGGCCTCTGGAACCAATAATGAATAATAACAATAATAATAATGAATCGCACCTAGGTCAGTGCTTGGGCTCGCAAGCAGCTGCTTGAATTTGTCCAGCCGGCCCTTCTCCCGCACCGTCATGGGTGGTGCCCCCGATGCGTTCTGGTCCGACATGCGAGCCACCAGTGGGATGATGGGACGGACTGGGAGAGACTGCTGCTTCTGCAGTGTGGACTGAACTGTAGAGTGCCAAACAAGATATAACAGAAAATCTACATTTACATTTAGGGCATTTTTCCAAAGTGACTTACAATACAGTACATTTGTCAAAAGAAAGAAACCACAACATATCATTGCCAATAAAGGGCGAGAAAAAACAAACAAGTGTTAGTTCCTCGTCTGAGTAAAGTAGTAGCTGTTCAGCAAACATACCTTAAGAACAACAGTGCTATCATCAAAGTGCTATAGGTAAGAACATAGAAGTGCTTTTTTGGGGTGGTGTTAGTGGGTCATGCTATGCAGAGTCGAGGTGAAGTCTGAACAGGTGAGTCTTGAGTCTTTTTCGGAAGATGGCTAGTGACTCTGCTGTCCTGACATTGGTTGGGAGTTCGTTCCACCACTGAGGCGCCAGAACAGAGAGGAGTCGGGACTTTGCTGAGCGACATCTGTTTGATTTCAGCGATGGTGGTACCAGCCGGCCAGCTGAAGTAGAGGAGCGAAGTACTCGCTCCGGGCCATGTGGTTTGACCAGTGTTTGAAGGTAGATGGGTGCCATTGATGGCCTTGAAGGCCAGTGCCATCGTTTTGAATTGGATGCATGCTGCAACAGGGAGCCAGTGGAGGTCACGGAGGAGGGGGGTCACATGGGAGAATTTGGGTAGATTGAAGACAAGGCGTGCTGCAGCGTTCTGGATACGCTGCAATGGTCTAGTTGCCGAGGCCGGGAGTCCAGCCAGGAGAGTTGGACGACGCTTCTGAATCCTCAAGTTCAGCATTTTGTCCGTCGCTAACTTGGATTTTTGCAACCAGTGAAGGGAGTGACCATATTTGGACTGTGCAGGAGCGACGGGGGGATCTTATGAACACAATTGGCACCCCAAGCAGCAACCTTACTGGATCTGGATCCATCTGGATTCTGGTGTGAAGCTGCTAACAAAGTTAGCTTCATAATTTGGTGCACACAACAATTAGGGGACCATTAGGAGATATGCTGCCAAAAAAGATACTTTCTGAATGGAATTCATTGTCATCCATGTTTCAATTGTAATCCCTTCACAAATGTAAAAGGAACAGCTCTTATTATCTTATTTTAACAGAGAAAAGTGTTTTGGATGTTTGGGGAAACCACCAGAGCTGGAACCATTCTCGAGTAAACATGGTGTACTGATCCATTTAATAGGTTTTAAATGGAGACGGACCAACCACTACCTTTACCTTTCCTTTTTTTTTTTTTTACAATATTCTTTAGTTAAGTATTCCTTCCACTTACATCCTGGATCAACATCCTGCCTCAGTTTATATAGGTGCAGGTGGAAACTGCACAAAACCACAAACAAACAGGATGTCAGTATATATCAAACACTTTAATTACACCTTTTGCACAAAAACCTGTGAGACAGACAGCTGGCGTGACAGACGGGGCTTGTGTCATACACTAATATGTTCCTCTCTATGCACGTCACTTTAAAAATATGTGCAGTTTAAGGTGATTAATTTTGTATGAAATCATGTCTTATATTCTTATACTGTTATTCTTCTCATCGTCAACATGTTGACATGTCTGATTGTCTACATGCCGATGTGTTGCCGCGGCTGATTTAATGCGGCTGATTTAATGCTACGCGGCTGATTTAATGCTAGGCACCTCATCTGTAGAGGTCAATGGCAAATGACAAAGTCTGGACAAAATCTTGGACTATCAACCACCTGAGAAGCTGCTCGGCATGTTCCCCACATACCTGAGGCCATGTTCAGGTCGCTGCTAGACTTCACAACATTACCGTTGATATGCTCGCACTCTGCATCCTCCTCCGACACCTCCTGGAGATTTTGAGCTTCTGTCCCGGGAGATGCCGTTCTGTGTGACACCCTGGTGTCTGTGTCCCCGGTTTCATCCTGCTGCTGCTGCTGAGTGGAAACACATCACAACCTTTGACTCAAACCAACACAATGCACATTAACTGCTCAGAGATAAACACAAGGTCCTGTAGCCACCTGGCACTGTGTGGATGTGGATTGGAGGCCTGGTGGTTGGGATGAAGTAGGGGTGGGGGTCCTGAGGAAATCTTCGTCCTCCTCTTCCTCGATGTCCCAAGCATCGTTAGTGCTGCAGGCAAACTCATGGAAGCTCGAGGCCTTTTTAGATCTGAGATTGTTGAACTTGAGCTTTGTGTCTTTAGGATACCTGCAGAGGTCAGATTGAGAGATCAAACAAAGGGAATAACTAAATGGTCTCACTCTCGGCAGCACTGGGAAGTAATATGCACAGAAATGTACTAGATGATATCGACAAAAAGAACACACAATAACTAAACTACAAATCCAATAAAAAAGGACAAAGCACTTTGTTCCAACAGGTTGAACAATTTTAATGTCAACATAGGGTCAAACTGGTACAGTACTGGTGCTACTGGTGCATGCAATCCACACATGTCAAAGTAATTGAAGCATGGATGAATGTGCTTCAAAGGTTATAATGGGAAACACAAAATAATATGCACAAATAAAAGGCATCCGTGTGGATGATATGACGCCATGCAGTCCAGTTGGGTTTAGCACTTACGTGCGACGCAATCGTGGGTCGAGAGGTGGATGTTGTGCTCCGTAAACTGGCTGTACACTGTAGAAAAGGACATGTGAACTGCTGTCACCAAGAAAACACACAGAGCCTCTCAGTTTCTGACCCTGGCTAAAGCTAAGAGTCAGCACATCTCACTGAAAGTCATTCAAAGGACAGTTAACACACGCATGACAACCACCACACACGCACCATTGAAACCTTCAGGCCTTTCTAAACTAGGACACAAGTAATGCAAGTTCAACAGTAAAACTTCAGTTATAAGTGTTCTGCGATTTTTATATATATATATATATATGCATGTATATACATATACATATATATGTATAAACACACACACACACACACACACACACACAACGATGGGATGCAACGATACAGTTTTTAAAATAATTTTAAAAGTAAATGTACATATTTGAAATATGTACATATTTAAAACAAAGTCACAGATTTAAATAAAAAATATCTGTAGTTCAGTAGCCTATACATGACTTTCATACACCTGGCTCTCGTGTAGTTTTAACCTCTTCTGGAAGTGTGAGCAGATGGTCTCCACTTAAACAACGCTGGCGCGTGTGTTCTCCCTGACAATCTGGAGTACAGCACACATCACCCCCGTGCATCTCTGCACATCTGTTGTTGACTCCACACCTGGACAAGCAGGACGTTATTCTGTTATGTCATCATTCCTCCTGGCCTCAAATTGGGCTGCCTTCAGATCCATAAGAAATAAATGCACATTCTTAGTCAGAAAGAATAAATCTGACTATTACTTAAAATTGATCAAAGACCCCTATTCTGGCTAGGGTTGGGCATCGTTTGGATTTTACCGATTCCGATCCCGATCCTCTGTTTCGATTCCTGTTCTAAACGATTCTCGATTCTGATTCTTTGAGGTGCAGGTCAACAGGTCCAGTGTTGCCACAGTTACTTTGAAAAAGTAATCTGACTACTGACTACTGACTACTCCTTTAAAAAGTAACTTAGTTAAGTTACTGACTACTTGATTTTAAAAGTAACTAAGTTAGATTACAAGTTACTTTATTAGTTACATTCAACAGCTGCCGACTACCGATTTTTGCCAATACTCACTTTATTGACGTGCTTTTTAACAGTAACATCAACAATGTATCCACTGACATTTTAAGTTGCACTTGAAAACTATGTCCTGATAGAAAATACATGTTTTTATATAAAAAAATAAAGACAGTCTTTCTTGACTTCACTTAACTTAAATAATTGTTTGCATATTGTAATGGCAGTAACATCACGAATTAACATTTTATGAATATTGAACCAGCATTAGAGCAGCAAGGATTGGTTTTATGAAACAAATGAGCACAGTCCTCAAGTATGAGCGGCGTGATGATGAAGGGAGGGGGCGGGGCCAGCAAGCAGTGAGACATTTCTCCACTAAACACTCTCAAGAGAGACTCCGCTCGCATTTCAGCACAGACTGAGTTAGCAGGAGCTCCGTGAAATCGAGAACTCGTCTTATTTATTCACACGCTGCGCCTTTTCACCGTCACCGGGCGGGACCTGCTCTTTTAATGTGGTTGTGCCATGCTGTGACTCTAAATGTTTTTTCAAGTTTGACGTTGTATTCTTGAAAGTAGACAACACTTTGTTGTTAACACAGTGTACAACGAACCTTTATGTTGCCATCTTTTGCTGAGATGAAGTCGAAATAATGCTTGTATTTCCAGCTGGAAAATGCGTATCTTTCCCCCTCCATTGTTTACGTTTCTGCCGGTATAGCCGACTACACGCTACCGTCCGTGAAGGTGTCGGCTAACCCACATCACCCCCCTGAGACGCAAGAAAGCAGATCTTTTTTTTTTTACTGACAAAAATAGTAACGCGCCGTGTATTTGGATAAGTAACTTTAATCTGACTACTGGTTTGGCAATAGTAGTAATAGTTACTGAAAAAAGTAGTCCGACTACAGTAACGCGTTACTAAGTAGCGCGTAGTTTTCCACATATGTTGCACTGTGCAAATCCATCATTGTTCAAATTAAAATTAAGCCAGACTTTCGAGCGGCGTCTTCTTCTGCCATCCATGTTGAGTGAGTGACGTTCTTCGTTCTATCGCGGAGTCTCCGCACGCCGGGCGGAGTAATACAAACAAAGTAGTACGAGTGGAGTAACAAACAAACTGGCGCAGAGTCTCCGCACGCAGGGCAGTGTAACAAACAAACTAGTGCGGACGTTTAAGAACCAAAAAAAAAGGATCGCAATTCCAACAGCTTCTTAACTACGGAACCGGAGGTTAGGAACCGGTTCCTATTTGGAACCGGATCTCGATGCCCAACCCTAATTCTGGCCCAGCAAAATTCTGGAAGGTGGTAAAAACAAATAATAGTAGCTCTGCTGCTTCGGCCCCTATACCAGTTCAGGTTAAATTCGATGATTGTTTTATTAGCGATCAAACTGAGATCTGCTCTGGTTTTAATAGACATTTTAATGCTGCTGGCCATATTTTTAAAGAGGACACCTTTAGATCTTCTTCTCCTGTGAATAACCGGCTGCCTCTTGAGCAAGCTTATGTGTCTACCTCCAATGCTATTCCTCAGTTTTCTTTTAATGCTGTGTCCACAAGTACGGTACTTGATGCTCTCTTAACCATTGACCCCAAGAAATCCACTGGTAGAAGACCAGTGTATAACTCACATTTTTAATCTTTCTATGTCTTCCTGTATTATTCCAAGAGTCTCGAAATCTGCTCGCGTCCTTCCCTTACATAAGTGGGGGAGAAAAGACTGACCCTAATAACTATAGGCGAATATCTAGTCTTGTTTGGCAAAAACGTTGGAATCCATTGTTTGCTAACTGAAAGATTTTCTTTCAAATAACTATTTTGTCTGTGCACTAATCTGGTTTTAGAGCTAACCATAACACTATCTCTACCATCACACTGGTTACCAATAATATTGTCTCTGCCTTAGATAATAAGAAACACTGTGCTGCCCTTTTTATTGATCTTAGTAAAGCCCAGAGGTGACAAGTAACAAAGTACAAATACGTTGTTACTGTACTTAAGTAGATTTTTCAGGTATCTGTACTTTACTTGAGTATTTATTTTTCTGATTACTTTTACTCCCTACATTTATACACAAAAATATGTACTTTCTACTCCTTACATCGTAAAAACAGACTTGTTACTTAAAAAAAAAAATTCCTCCACAGATGGCAACAATACATAAAAGCATACGTAAAAGACGTGACGAACTCGAGAGGGAAAGAGGGAGAAGAAGAGGGGGGGGAACAGGTTACAGCGGGAAGAAGTCGAATGAGTGAAGGTACGGTAGAGACAGTAGAGAACTTGCACTGTAGCAGCGACATGGAGGAAGGAAGCAAAGCGGGGTCCGGGAGTATTGCCGACGGCGACGCTTCAGAAGATTCAGAGAAGCAAGACATTCCCTGTCCATGGCCCTATTTAAAAGAGTTTATTCGTTGTTGTCAGCTCCAAAAAGGACTCATGGCGTATGCGCTGTGTCCTGTGTCAACCGAAAAAACACGAGCTGCTGGCGTTCAAAAATTAATTTTAAATTTTTACTTTTACTTTGAAAGTACATTTCGGAGCCTGTACTTTCTTACTTTTACTTGAGTAAAGGAGTTGAATCAGTACTACTATTTTTACCAGAGTATTTTTTTACACATGTATCTGTACTTCTACAGTACAGATACATGTGTAAAAAGTACAGAATATGAGTACTTTTGCCACCTCTGGTAAAGCCTTTGATACAGTCGACCATTCTTTATTGCTGGATAAATTGGCTAGCATTGGCCTTACTGGAAATGCTTGTAACAAGTTCTGTAATAGGTTGGTTTCACGTGATGTCACAGTGCTGCATCGCGAACGCGCTGAATCCAGATGGATGGCAGGAAGTGAAGTCTGCCCATAGAACTGCCGTGTGAAAAAGTCAAGATGCCCATGTTTTGTGTAATTTACAGCTGCTACAATCTGAAAAGCTGCCCGTGAAAAGGAAACGTTTTTTTAGAGTACCAAAGGTTGTCGTCCATAAAGGTGAGAATTGTAAAAAGCTCACAGAATAACGGCGTAAAAAGTGGATTTTAAACCTAGGTCTGCGGGTCTGAGAGTCACTATGCTATCGGGAACGATCGCGTTCTCCGGTGCTGGGGCAGTTGCAGGCACCAGTTGCCTTCGTCCCCCTAAGTTCAGACTTCGGGATGTGGTGCGTGGGCCCGTCTCGGGCTCGCCTGCCTCTCCGTTCGGCGCGCTCTCCCCTCCTTCCCCGACCCTTGGGCCGGGGATGGGCGGCCATCGGGGCCGCATGAGTCGGGCGCGGCTGCCGGTGGACTACCCGTCTCCGTGCTGACCGCGTACGCGTACGCAAGTCCGACGGTGCCACTCTAGCCGGGGAAACGAGGGCAGCGTCGACGGTCGGCAGGTCACGTCGGCGGGTCGCGTCAGCGGACTCTCCTCCTCCGCCTCGGGGTACCTCAGTTCGGGAGCCTCCCCCCACCGGGAGCCACGTCCCTCGCTCCAGAAAACTCACTCATCTTCATGAGGTACGGGTCACGCCCGACATATTTACTTACTAATTGTTCGTATCATATTCTAGAAACTGGCTCCAAATCCCTACAACGGTGTTATCGATATTAATAATTATATTTAATAGATTATTATGATATAATCATGAATATATGGGGCACCACCCTGGGATCAGGGAAAAGATAACCTAAAACTGTATTCAGTCTCAATATAAAGGTTTTACACTCACATGCCAATCATCGTGATCATTGGCATAGAAGTATAAAAACAATCGAACAATTAAAAAGGCGTGAAATTCGAGCACTAGCCTTCACAACCTGCTGTTATCCAGTGACATATACACAACAAGCACAAGAGACCGCTAGTTATAATATAATAAGATTTATTAAAATCAGTAATAATGATCACAATCAATAACACTGCAATTGTCAAAGCCTTATTACCTAACTACCTAACACACAAAGCTAAGCTAAACAAAGGAAGAGGCACACGTGGAGTGCGTGTGTGTGTGTGTGTGTGCGTGTGTATAGAGGGAGAGAGAGAGAGAGAGATATGGCCGGGCGCGACCACCAGATGGAGCTATTCCTCACAGCGTTCAGGGGCGGAGCCACTGACGTCAGATGGAGTAGCGAGAGAGGGAGAGAGAGCGAGAGATGGCTGATAGTAGACGCTTACTGAGCTCGCGAATATGGCTGAGGTTAGTCAAAAACACCGTTACAGAAATAAACCCAGCGGCGTGGGTACACAATCAGCCTTCGAATACAACAATACAGAAAGCCACGGACTCGGCGGTCCGTGATCAAAACTTAAAACACATTAACAAGAATTACAGGCCAGTCCTACACTACCGAATCTCTGCTTCTGCCCAGACAAATAGCCTCTTACTTTGTGTCGATGCAAGGTTTTCCGTCCCGTGCGGTGATGGCGTCTCCTGACGCCGGCGACGGACGGTGGTTCGCGAGTCCTCATTCGGCGACGGAGGATGCGACGAGCCGGCTGAATCCAGACGAGGGCGGGGCGTAGAAGTTATCCTCCTCGCGGATCAACTTGTTGAAGAAAACAGTTAGTGTTTTCTCCCTTCTGCAGGCAACAATAAAATCGCGGGGCTAGGCGATTTAGTCAGCTGACTTCAGACAAGAACGGATCGTAGAAGTTATCCGTTCTGCTGGCAGCTGGGACGAAGAAAGTGTTTTTCTTCCTTCCGCGGGTAAACAGGAGAGTCGCGCGGTTGCGACGGTCTCCTCAGGATCCAAAATGATAAAAAAAAAGAAAAATAAAGCGAGTAGAGAAAAAAGAGAGGGAAAACAGTCTGTTGCTCGTCCAGCAAGTTTGGGGGAAAGACTGCGGCCTAGGACAAGGGAAAATGCTGCAGACGTAAAGTTCACCTCCTGTTGTAACGCATGTTACGGTGGAGAGAGGAAGTCCTTAAGGCAGCGCCGGTTTATATAGCTCACGGCTGCTCCCGGGGACCCCCTGGGGTACCTGTGGTTGTCAGCCAATAGGGCACAGTTGTGTGACGTTGCACTTCGCACCTCGGTGAGAAGTGGAACTAAAATGGCGGTTGTAGTTTTTGATCCCCTTTGTCCCTTCTGACCGCATGTGAAGGCTTTTGTAGGCCGCATTGTGTAGTCCTAATGGTGAGGTCCCAACAACGGACTCTCTGGAACGGTTTCCTCCATAGACGTAATCAGCATTTTTACTTCCGGACAGCCATTTGGAAATCGCGCCCCCTTAACGCGTCATCACAATCACGTGACTGAAACCAAGCTATTACATATCTGATCCATTTCAATGTGTGAAACTAGGTAATGTCCAATCTGGTCTCTTACCCATAACCAAAGGCGTTCCACAAGGATCAGTTTTATGGTGCTATTCACCATTTATATTAATGATATTGTGTCTCATGTCAGTGGTTGTCAAATGATGATACCATCCTGTACTGTATTGCTGACTCTGCAATATCAGCTATAGAGAAACTGCAACTGTCCTTTATACTCTTCAGAATGCTTTTGTTTCACTCAAACTAGTCCTTAATCAGACTAAAACTAAATTAATGTTGTTCTCAAGGGCTAGAGAATTGGACCACAATGGTCTATGCATTTCTGCTATAAATGAGTCTATTATTGAAAGGTCTCCGAATATAAATATTTAGGCATCTGGCTTGATGGAAAACTCTCTTTTAAAATGGTCCTCATTTATAAACGGTCCTCATTTATATAGCGCTTTTATCCAAAGCGCTTTACATTGTTGACTGACATTCACCCATTCATACACACATTCACACACCGACGGTGGAGTCAAATCTGTAGATTCTTTGGAAACTACAGATTTCCAAAGAATCCATCAAGGCCATCAAAATTAACTGTCAGCTTGAAAAAGGCATATTTCTTATATGCACTAACAGAACATTTCAAAAAGGTCCACAATATAACAAGCAAATATGGAAAAAAGAACAAGGACATATTCAGCTGTCAAGTTAGAATGATAAATCCTTTTCACTCCATAGAACAACAATTCAGCTTAGTGCACTTGTTCTGTTCATGCGTTTTTCTTCACCTGTAGAATCGGCTTGTTGGAAGGCAGCAACAAGAGACAACTGTTTTTAACCGACGGTGTTACCTGCTCAGTCGTCCTGCTTCCAGGACATTGGATATTTACTTGGCAGGGAGGCGTTTCCCCATCACAGCACGTGAACATATGCTGCGTTCAAGTGCTTCTCTTAAGCTCCGACATAGCCAAGGATAAAATGTGAAATTATGCGAAATTTTATTGCAAAACCGTTGTCTCTCTAATATATATATATATATACACTCACCGGCCACTTTATTAGGTACACCTTGGTACCCCCTTTTGCCTTCAGAACTGCCTTAATCCTTCGTGGCATAGATTTAACAAGGTACTGGAAACATTCCAGTACCTTGTTAGTTTGGTCAATATTGACATGATAGCATCACGCAGTTGCTGCAGATTTGTCGGCTGCACATCCATAATGCAAATCTCCCGTTCCACCACATCCCAAAGGTGCTCTATTGGATTGAGATCTGGTGACTGTGGAGGCCATTTGAGTACAGTGAACTCATTGTCATGTTCAAGAAACCAGTCTGAGATGATTCGCGCTTTATGACATGGCGCGTTATCCTGCTGGAAGTAGCCATCAGAAGATGGGTACACGGGTCATAAAGGGATGGACATGGTCAGCAACAATACTCAGGTAGGCTGTGGCGTTGACACAATGCTCAATTGGTACTAATGGGCCAAAGTGTGCCAAGAAAATATCCCCCACACCATTACACCACCACCAGCCTGAACCGTTGAAGAACTTATTTCACTCATTTGTCTTTTATATCACAAAGATCTACATTTTTCTTGGAATTGACCATTTATTGCCAGCATCACCGCAATACATCATAAAACAGTACTACAGGCCTGTGAAATACACTATATTGCCAAAAGTATTCACTCACCCATCCAAATAATTGAAATCAGGTGTTCAATCAATTCCATGGCCACAGGTGTATAAAAGCAAGCACCTAGGCATGCAGACTGTTTCTACAAACGTGTGAAAGAATGGGTTGCTCTCAGGAGCTCAGTGAATTCCAGCGTGGTACTGTGATAGGATGCCACCTGTGCAACAAGTCCAGTCGTGAAATTTCCTCACTCCTAAAAATTCCACAGTCAACTGTCAGTGGGATTATAACAAAGTGGAAGCGATTGAGAACAACAGCAACCAAGCCAAGAAGTGGTAGGCCACGTAAAATGATGGAGCGGGGTCAGCGGTTGCTGAGGCACATAGAGGTGCACAGAGGTCACCAACTTTCTGCAGAGTCAATCGCTACAGACCTCCAAACTTTATGTGGCCTTCAGATTAGCTCAGGAATAGCGTAGATAGCTTCATGGAATGGGTTTCCATGGCTGAACAGCTGCATCCAAGCCATACATCAGCAAGTGCAATGCAAAGCGTCAGATGCAGTGGTGTAAAGCACGCCGCCACTGGACTCTAGAGCAGTGGACAGAGTCAAGAATCACGCTTCTCCATCTGGCAATCTCATGGACAAGTCTGGGTTTGGCGGTTGCCATGAGAACGGTGAACGGTACTTGTCTGACTGCATAGTGCCATGTGTAAAGTTTGGTGGAGGGGGGATTATGGTGTGGGGTTGTTTTTCAGGAGCTGGGCTTGGCCCCTTAGTTCCAGTGAAAGGAACTCTGAATGCTTCAGCATACCAAGAGATGTTGGACAATTCCATGCTCCCAACTTTGTGGGAACAGTTTGGCAATGGCCCCTTCTTGTTCCAACATGACTGTGCACCAGTGCACAAAGCAAGGTCCATAAAGACATGGATGAGAGAGTTTGGTGTGGATGAACTTGACTGGCCTGAAAGAGTCCTGACCTCAACCCGATAGAACACCTTTGGGATGAATTAGAGTGGAGACTGAGAGCCAGGCCTTCCCGTCCAACATCAGTGTGTGACCTCACAAATACGTTTCTGGAAAAATGGTCAAAAAGTCCCATAAACACACTCCTAAACCTTGTGGAAAGCCTTCCCAGAAGAGTTGAAGCTGTTATAGCAGCAAGGTAGCGGGAGAGGTAGCATGAGGCGGTTTCTCCAACCCACAGAAGTTGCCCAGTTAGTGCAACTCATCCAGGATGGCACATCAATGCGCAGTGTGGTAGGAAGGTTTGCTGTGTCCCCCAGCACTGTGTCAAGAGAATGGAGGAGATTCCAGGAGACAGGCCAGTACTCCAGGAGACGTGGAGGGGGCCGAAGAAGGACAACAACCCAACAGCAGGACCGCTATCTGCTCCTTTGTGCACGGAGGAACAGGAGGAGCACTGCCAGAGCCCTACAAAGTGACTTCCAGCAGGCCACTGATGTTTAAGTTTCAACTCAAACAGTCTAGAGATCACAGAGATTGGCAGATTCACCATTGGCGCCCTGTGCTCTTCACAGATGAGAGCAGGTTCACCCTGAGCACATGTGACCGACGTGACAGGGTCTGGTGATGCCGCGGAGAACGTTCTGCTGCCTGCAACATCCTCCAGCATGACCGGTTTGGCGGTGGGTCAGTGATGGTCTGAGGAGGCGTTTCTTTGGAAGGTCGCACAGCCCTCCATGTGCTTGCCGGAGGTACCCTGACTGCCATTAGGTACCGGGATGAGATCCTCAGACCCATTGTGAGACCTGGTGCAGTGGGGCCCTAGGTTCCTTCTGATGCATGACATTGCTAGGCCTCATGTGACTGGAGTGTGTCAGCAGTTCCTGCATGATGAAGGCATTGATGTTATGGACTGGCCTGCTCGTTCCTCAGACCTGAATCCTATTGAGCACATCTGGGACATCATGTCTCGTTCCATCCACCAACGCCATGTCGCACCACAGACCGTCCAGGAGTTGACTGCTGCTCTGGTCCAGGTCTGGGAGGAGATCCCTCAGGAGACCATCCATCGTCTTATCATGAGCATGCCCAAGCCTTGTAGTGAGTGTATACAGGCACGCAGAGGCCACACGCACTACTGAGGATCATATTGACATGTCTTGAAAAATCTCCACAAAAGTTGGATCAGCCTGCGATCTGATTTTCCACTTTGATTTTCGGTATGATTCTGAATGGAGACCTCCATAAGATGAGGATTTTGATTTCATTAATCATCCTTACGTTGTTTTGTTGTCAACGCATTGCACTTTGTAATGAATAAAGATTTCCAACTGAAATATGTTATTCATTGAGAACTAGCATGTGGTGTTAAGGTGTTCCCTTTATTTTTTTGAGCAGTTTATATACTTTTGGCAATATAGTGTATGTACACAACGCATCACACAAATTGTGAAGACAACAGGCCAAGATGACAGTGTTGATGTTGCCGATGCTGCAGTCATACCTCTTCATCAGGCACCGCCATCTTCCCTCTAAGACGACCAAATGCCCTTTCCACAGTCATCTGGGTCCTGCTGAGACGGTTGTTGAAGGCTGGCTGTGCAGGGGTAGTTTGTTGGTTTTCAACGTACGGCATCATCAACCGCGGCAGCAATGGATATGCTGCATCCCCCAGCATCACCACTGGCACGTTTACACCTTCGTACCTCTCTGTGATATTAGGGAACAGTGTACCGCACTGACCCCGCTTGTACAACTCTGGATTGCCAAACACCCTGGAATCATGGACTGTGCCAGGCCAACCCACATTGATGTCCCAGAACCGAAGTCGATGGTCAACCACACCTTGTAGGATGACAGAGTAAATACCTTAATGGTTATAGTACTCGGCAGGACTGTTGGGTGGGGCTAAAATTCCAATGTGAGTTTCGTCTATAACTCCTGCACACTGTAGGAAACCCCATTGTTCTCGGAAACCTTTGATAATCTCCCTGAACTCACATTCAGAGAGTGTTCTGATGTAGAGGGACAGCATGTTGTTAACAATAACAGAGGTAACATGATTGGCTATAGTGACTGCAGTAGACTGGCCTATCCCAAATAAATTGGAGACGGTCCTGAACTTCACGTTTGTGGTCAGTCTCCAGATGCATATTGCCACACGTTGCTCCACAGGCGCTGGAATGTGGTCTTTCTCATTCTGAAGTTTAACTGCCACTCATAATCTGTTCAATTAGTGATGACGTGCTCCCACCACACACCACATCTCTGCCGAATCCAGATAGTCCTGAAGCAAAAGGAGAAATTATGTCAAATTTAAATGAAGGCAAGAACAACAGTCAAAAGCAAAACAGCCGATTAACAAAAACATGTACGAGCAATTGTACATAAATAAATATAAACCCTGATTCTTCAATAGCAGTTAATGTTACCCATCACATGGATTAAATAGCTTACAAACACACATGCGTGAGCATAAACTTTAACAAATTACCACGATGATACATCCAACTGGTCTGGTTCTTACCTTTTTGATGAACGAGAATTGTAGTCAGCAAGTAAAGTTTTGAAGGCCTCCCTCGTCTCCTGCTCCCTCCGCAAAAATATTTGTGCAGCATAACATGCTGCAAGTCGCCACCTTGCGGAGTCGAGCATACCGTAGTTTTGCTCAGATGTGCTGGAGGGTCACATCTGAGCAAAACTACTCAAAATAAGCCACAAAGTCTGTAAAGTTGGAGTCATGTCTGCGTTGTCTTCTGTTATGATTCTGAGACGCGCTTCTTCGAATTTAAGGGTGCCTCGTGATGATGTATTACGACGTGATGACGTATGTACAAGAGGCAATCGGGCCTAGGCCCATTTGGGCTGGTGCAGTGTGAGTGCAAACTGGCAGAGGACCACCTGTGGGGGTGCAATCATGCCCAGGCGCGGTACGGATCGAATGGCCCTGGTGTGAGTGCGCCATTAGACGTGTTCCACCACCCCCACCCTATCACCAGCTTTAGCAGCGGCAGCTAGCAGTAGCTTTAGTAGCAGCCTAGCATCTTTAGCTGCAGCAGCTAGCGGAACGAGGGACGCCTGTGTGGCGGCATTTTGGATTCCCCATATACACAAATACAACCGGTGAGAAATGGACGGACAAAACCAAAACAGCGTGTAAATATTGCAAGAGACTGCTAACATATACCGGCAACACGAGCAACATGCAGCAGCATATTAGCCGCCACCACAGTGAGAAGCAAAGTAACGTTACGCCACCTCCTGAGGGAAAATTGCCGAAGGGGCAAACCACCCTGACGAGAGGCTTTGCATCTCCTCTCCCCCATAACAACGCAAGAGCACAAAGAATTACCAGGGCAATTGGTTATTTTATTGGAAAAGATGAAAATGAGGGCTTTCGACTGTTGATGAACACGCTGGAGCCAAGATACCACATCCCGTCACGATAGCACTTCAGCAAGGTGGTGGTGCCCAAACCCTACCAGGAGGTAAGAGCTCATGTGGTTGAGGTTCTCCGGAAGGCTGATACTGTGTCTATCACAACCGATGGGTGGATATCTAGAGCCACGCAAAGTTATATCACTATAACTGCTCATGTGATCAATGCCGAGTGGGAGTTGGCTGGCTTTGTGCTTCAGACGCGACCTCTTTTGGAGTCACATACTGGGGCTAACATAGCTGCAACAACAAGGTATCGCTGTAGTCACCGACAATGCGAGAAACATGGATGTGGCAGTGAGGGAAGCCGGGCTGGCACCGCACATCAAGTGTTTCGCCCACACTTTAAATTTAGCCACTCAGGCTGGTTTGAGCGTGCCGCGTGTCGCGTGCTTGCTGTGTCGGATCCGGCGGATTGTGAACTTTTTCCACAGGAGCCCGACAGCCACTGCTGTGTTGGCTGCGAAGCAAAAACTACTGCTCGGCCCGGCGGACAAGCACAAGCTAATTGTGGACGTTACCACACGCTGGAATAGCAGCCTGGACATGTTGGAACGATATCTCGACCTTCAACCGGCTGTGGCGCTCTGCTTAGCCTAGAAGTCTGTTGTAACGCCCGTGAAATCGACACACTGGACAACTTGGACATCCGTGATGCCGAGGACATCATGACACTTCTCAAACCTTTGAAGACAGTCACCACCGTGCTAAGTGATGAACAAAACCCAACAGTGTCTCTAATTGTGCCCTTAAAGCACACGATTGAGCAGAGCATGTTGCCTGTGGAGGAGGACTCCACCACGGTGAGCATGATGAAGAAAGCTATCTTCAACAATTTATCAGACAGATACACTGGGCCTGGGGACAACCATCTGCTGGAGTGCACTGCGTTAGACCCCAGATTCCGCTCTCTACCTCATCTTACCGAAGATCAGCGCCAGGATGTGTTCCAGAGGGTGAAGGAGAAAGCTGTGCAGATGCACAACCAGGTACTTATTTTACTTTCAATTACTTATAGTAGTTGCTTTTGCGTTAAGGCCAGGTCTGTGTTTCATACTTATTTTCATACTGATCTTTGTCCTTGTTGTCTCGTTTTTCCTGTGTTTTTTCCTTGTCTCTTACCCCTTTCTGCTTCTTTTCCTTTTTTTTTTTTCTTTTTCTATTGGTTAATCTGTTTTAGTGATTTTGTATTGGAGGGGAGGATTTTATATAAGCCCTTTGGGATTGTTTTCCTCTCCTGCACCATTTTTTGTCTTTTATATTATTAAGCATATATATATACATATATTATCTTTTAATAATTGTCCATGAATAATATATATATTACTAAGTTCTTGTCTTGCTGTTTACAGACCAATTCCCCTGTGGAGGAAACACAGCAGAAATGCGAAATTCCAATGTGTCGAAAAGGGGAGTGGCACTTGAAATTCAAATGGACACCACGGGCAAACCGTTTGAGATATTGACCTGAAACTTCAGATTCCCTCGTTTGGTAACATAAGGCATATTTTCACCACTTTCCAGCAAAATCTGAGAGGTGTCATGTACATGGGTGGCTGGGTGGTACAAGGGTTTTGCCAGTCATGGTAACTTACTCTGCCAGTAAGTTACCATGGCGATCTACCCCGGTAAGAAGTGAACCAACGTCGTAGGACGGAAAACCCAGGGTTAACGCTTAAGTTACCTCGCTAAGCCCAAATCCTGCTTCCTAGTACAGGCCCCAGGAAACTAAACGGCGTGTTCATACCTTTACCCCGAGGGGATGTTCCCATTCATTGTCTATGTAAGAAGCAGTGCATGCCATCGCGTCGCGGCGAGTTTCGAGGGGCGCCGCCGCCTGCCGCAAGCTCTCGAAAATCTTTTAAACTGACCGTTGTCGATCTAAAATAAAGACAGTTTCAGCAACTGCATAGCTTATTTCTCACATAAAATGTTTTCAGAAATACATTTTGGTGAACTATTTTCGTAAAATAAGAGGGAGGTGGAAGGCTCCGAGGGGAGAACGATACGAGCTCGGAGGGTGGGGGATTAACCCTAGAACACTATAGGTTGGTTTCACGTGACGTCACAGTGCTGCATCGCGAACGCGCTAAATCCAGATGGATGGCAGGAAGTGAAGTCTGCCCATAGAACTGCCGTGTGAAAAAGTCAAGATGCCCATGTTTTGTGTAGTTTACGGCTGCTACAATCGTTCTACCCGTGAAAAGGAAACGTTTTTTTAGAGTACCAAAGGTTGTCATCCATAAAGGTGAGAATTGTAAAAAGCTCACAGAATAACGGCGTAAAAAGTGGATTTTAAACCTACGTCTGCGGGTCTGAAAGTCGCTTTGCCATCAATCGGGAACGCTCGCGTTCTCCGCTGCTGGGGCAGTCGCAGGCACCAGTTGCCTTCGTCCCCCTAAGTTCAGACTTTGGGATGCCCGGTGCGGTGCTTGGGCCCATCTCGGGCTCGCCTGCCTCTCCGTTCGGCGCGCTCTCCCCTCCTTCCCCGACCCTCGGGCCGTGGGATGGGCGCCCATCGGGACCGCACGAGTCGGGCGCGGCTGCCGGTGGACTACCCGTCTCCATGCTGACCGCTTTACGCGTACGCAAGTCAGACGGTGCCGCTATAGCGGGGTAAACGAGGGCAGGTCACGTCGGCGGACCCTCATCCTCCGCCTCGGGGTACCCGATGCCTCAGTCCGTGAGCCTCCCCCCACCGGGAGCCACGTCCCTCGCTCCAGAAAACTCACTCATCTTCATGAGGTACGGGTCACGCCCAACATATTTACTTATTGTTTGTATCGTATTCTAGAAACTGGCTCTAAATCCCTACAATACGGACTCTCTGGAACGGTTTCCTCCATAGACGTAGTCGGCATTTTTACTTCCGGACAGCCATTTGGAAATCGCGCCCCTTAACGCGTCATCACAATCACGTGACTGAAACCAAGCTATTGCCGGGTGGTTTTCACCCGAGCAAATACATTTATGTGATTTTCATTATGCTGCGTTTATCTGAGTGTCATGAGTCTCTGGGTAGCTTCAGCATTGTCTTTGACATCTTTGATGGCATGGATGTTTTCCTAATCCAAAACACACTTTTTCCTACAGGCCATGTTTGGGTGATTTTCACCCAGCAATAGTGATAGAAGGTAAAGTAGTTTACTGTCTGCGTGTACCATTTGCATGTAACAAATAAGGTAAGTAAGAGTGGTCCTGGAATTACATGTTGTCTTTATTAAGTGCAGTGGTTATGAATAACTATCACAAAGTGGTGATCTCCAAGAGCATTCATATTATGATAAGGTGATTTTAGTCAGCTGACCTTTTTACCCATTCGAAATATGACATATTTTGTTTCTCTCTCCTGCAACTATTTGTGTGCCAAGGACACTGAGCCTTCACCGGGGAAGTCTCAAATATCCCAGGAATGGGTGGACCAAAAACCAAGTTTCCATCTTCATTATTTTTCTTTTTTTATTGATTTTTTGTTCGCAAATTCCTAATTTTCCAGAAATTTTGGAGCATTTTTATATGGTCCCCTCATGATGCTTTTCTTTCATTTTGTTAGACATGACACAGTTTAAAATAAAAGAAGACTACTCAAATTTGTCATGTATTGTCATGTTTTGATATATTTTGATGACAAGTACTTTTTATTGGGTGTATTATCTCGGGTAAAAATCACCCGGCGTTAGTGATGGTGTTTTGAATTTGAGCGATAGTGTTCTAGGGTTAAGGAGCATAGAGGGGAGGGGTGTGTGTGTGTGTGTGGGGGGGGGGGGGGGGGGATGCTTTTTTCAAACCTTTCAAATCGTAGACCATAGCTTTAATATGGAGCATAAAACACATGAAATCATAGGAATGTCATCATATGCTACACACCTGGTGATACAGATTATCATCGGAGGGGGGTCATTCCGTATCATTTCATCAAATTTCTGAAAATCTTCCCACCTGACCATCTCAGAATGTCCTGAAAAAATTCAAGTACAAAGACACACTTGTTAATAGGACAAATCCAAAATATTAGGTCTCTACTGTCAACAGTTTTCTCATGAAACATCATTGAATGAAGGGTAGTTTAGACGGTTTTTGGCATCATACTCTGAAAAGCCATTTTTAAACAGTAATATCTGGAAAACTCTCTCACCTGTGGCCTTCAAAATTTCTACAGTGTATATCTGTTACTAATAGCCTCCAATATGGGAGGCTATATCGGGGGTATAGCTCAATGATAACCTAGTATGGTAGGTACTTAAAATGTGGCTTGTTGTGTGTCTGAGCTCCCATTTTTGCAGATAAAGTGGCTGAGCTCCCATTTTTGCAGATAAAAGACTTCTATCACTTCTGCCTCTATCTCTGGTGTTAGCTTAAACATTCTACAAAATATGGTCTCTCTCACATGATTAGTTTCACAGGCTCAAAAATGGAAGTAAACACATCTTTGCCCAACTTCAGAGTCATATTCCAAAAAACTGACAAGGATCAGGTCCAAACCTACTTTTTTTGAAATATCATATTCTTGTTAAAATCATATAAAAAAATCGGGAGGGTGTTTTGCATCAATTTGTCGCAGTGATTTTTTAAAAATCCTGATATTGGTTGGGTTTTTGTGGCCGGTTGTGGTACTGCATGTCCTAACAGCCTACTAGTAAACATCACAGGAGGGCAATTCAATTGTGTTTTTTACCATTTACCAAAGACTTACATGTGACTAAATGCTACTGATAAATTTAGCCTCACGAAAACATTAAAATGTAGCACAGTTGTAGAGGCAATAAGTCCTTGAATGCGAGTTAAACATGGTGAAAGCAGCTTTTAATGTCTTAAACCATGAACAAACATGATAGCATAATATTGAAGACTGTACATTTTGTCATACTTTAAGTATATAAATTACACAACCAAATCAAATAATAATCTTAATTTGAGCATAAAGATTTTACATTACAGTACAACAATTTGATATTGAATAACAGTTTGTCTCTATGCTCACTATGAGACAATATGTGAGTTGTGTGTATGATCAGAAATGGTGGATAGGAAGTATCAGAGATGTTTCAGATGAAGATGAAGATGTACTGGTTCAGTTCATGCACCCACATGGCCCTGCCAAGAGTTTCTACTGGCCAAGAAGAGAAGACGTGCAATGTGCACTGCAGGCTAGAATTGCAAGGATTGACGTTCCCTCTACAGAAACTGGGCGCATGTATGCCATCAAAAAAGATGACCACAACAGAGCAGAAATGTACATTAGAAAAATTTGTAAAGTGACGGCAAAATTAATGAATGTGACTAAGGAACTGGATGTAAAAGATGAAAAAATGTTTGATCCCTCATAGTGTTCATGGTTTAAGACATTAAATGCTGCTTTCACCATGTTTAACTCACATTCAAGGACTTATTGCCTCTGTAACTACAACTGTGCTACATTTTAATGTTTTCATAAGGCTAAATTTATCAGTAGCATTTAGTCACATGTAAGTCTTTGGTAAATGGTAAAAAACACAATTGAATTGCCCTCCTGTGATGTTTACTAGTAGGCTGTTAGGACATGCAGTACCAAAACTGGCCACAAAAACCCAACCAATATCAGGATTTTAAAAAATCACTGCGACAAATTGAGGCAAAACACCCTCCCGATTTTTTTATACGATTTTAACAAGATCTTTCAAAAAAAGTAAGTTTGGACCTGATACTTGTCAGTTTTTTGGAATATGACTCTGAAGTTGGGCAAAGATTTGTTTACTTCGATTTTTGAGCCTTAATATCTGTGAAACCACTAATCATCTGAGAGAAACCATATTTTGTAGAATGTTTAGGCTAACACCAGAGATAGAGGCAGAAGTAATAGGAGTCTTTTATCTGCAAAAATGGGAACTCAGCCACTCTTCAAATGTACTACTTTATTTCAACAAGCCACATTTTAAGTACCTACCATACTAGGTTATCATTGAGCTACACCCCTGATATTTCATGTCTGGAGGCTATTAGTAACAGATATACACTGTAGAAAGGCCACAGGTGAGATAGTTTTCCAGATATTGCTGTTTAAAAATGGCTTTTCAGAGCATGATGCCAAAAACCGTCTAAACTACCCTTCATTCAATGATGTTTCATGAGAAAACTGTTGACAGTAGAGACCTAATATTTTGGATCTGTCCTATTAACAAGTGTGTCTTTGTACTTGAATTTTTTCAGGACATTCTGAGATGGTCAGGTGGGAGGCATTTGATGAAATGACACGGAATGACCCAGGGAATAACTTTTCTGTGTCAGCGTACAGCCTACTTACCACTTTGAATTATGTTTTTATATTTATTTTATTTGCTCCCAAATCAGTTTTACACCACCGAGATTACAGCTGAAAGAATAAGGCTGATATTTTCATACACCAACTTATAAAAGTACATCTCAGCAACACATTCATTTTTGAAAGTTATTTTGTGGCCTTTTATTGCTGGTCTATTATTATTATCATTTTTATTATTATTATTATTATTATTATTAATATATTACACACCTGGTTTAATCATCAACCAGTTATTTTAATTAAGCTTATTGAAGCCGTTTTAACTAAAACAAGAAAATAAATTATTTGACAATGACGTCTGGTCTGGGATGATAAGATCCTGGAAGATGTTCAGACCAGGCTGTATAAAATGTGAAATAATGACCAACACTTTTAGATAATATATTTTGTGTCATCAAAGTGAAGTGACATGCCAAGTGTCCCATTTGTATTTCTACCATTTCAAGCCCTCACAGCCTGTCACAGTCAACCATCTACCTGGTGACGTCAGTTAAGTCTCTGAGGGTTCAGGGTTTAGACCTTAGGGGGGGCCATTGAGATTTGGCCGTTAACCAACTGTGATGAGTATCCCCTGAGTACTAACCCGTAATGACTAACCTGTAAAAACGAACCTTTGATGACTGACTAACCCGTGATAACAAACCTGTGATGACTGACTAACCCATGATAACTAAACTGTGATACCTGTGACGACTGACTAACCCGTGATAACTAACCTGTGATGACTGATCCGTGATAACTAACCTGTGATGACTGATTAACCTGTGATAACTAACCTGTTATGACTGATTAACCCGTGATAACTAACCTGTGATGACTGACTAACCCATGATAACTAACTTGTAATGATTGATTAACCCGTGATGACTAACCTGTGATAACTAACATGTGATGACTGATTAACCCATGATGACTAACCAGTGATAACCGATTAACGTGTGATAACTAACCTGTGATGACTTACTAACCCGTGATAACTAACCTGTGATGACTGACCCATGATAACTAACCTGTGATGACTGACTAACCTGTGATAACTAACCTGTGATGACTGACCTGTGATAACTAACCTGTGATAACTGATTAACCCATGATGACTAACCTGTGATGACTGACTAACCCGTGATAACTAACCATGATAACTAACCTGTGATGACTGACTAACCCGTGATAACTAACCCATGACAACTAACCTGTGATGACTGACTGACCCGTGATAACTAACCAGTGACGACTAACCCGTCATATTTGACATGCTAAAGTCAGCTGAACCGTTCCGGTTTCCGGTTAAGCTTGCGTCAGCATTCCTATGAGTTGATTCAAGCCGCAACAGCATATGATTGTGTTTCGTAATAATACGTCCCTGTACTGCACATTAGCGGGGTCTCAACAACACGTAACGTTAACGTCAGTCCTGCTTCGTCTAGTAAAACAAGTAAACGGAACCCACCTTCCGGGAACCTTTGTGTTTCTCCTCCAAAACTGGATCCTGTTCTCGGTGGCCATACTCGGACAACACAGCCCCCCTAAGACCGACACCGACACCGGCTACCCGCACGAACCGACCATAGGGAGACCGTCTCCGCGACCCCAAGGTCCGGCTCCTCCTACTCCTCTCCGTCCGTTTAAGCAACCGGCAGACGGGCAGAGTTCGCGTTCCTACGCGGGGCTGTTTCACAGGGAGCACTGGAAGCCGCCATCTTGGACACACCGAGCGAACGGAGGGATTGGCGGCTGAGGCGAGCAGGTGCAGTGAAAGCGCCAATAGGATGAGCAGGTCATGGATCGAGACGAGGGCAAGAGGAAACCAGGCACGAGCAGCTAGCGGGTCATCCCATCGTCATCGGCAACACGCTGCTCTCAGGCACAGCTCCTATGGCAAGGCAAGCCGTTTTAACATTTCATCGAACCACACTGCTATCTGTAATTATATTTTAGATATCCATAATAGCATTTGACTAGAAATGGTAATTAAAGATATCCACAATACATTCTTACTAGTAAAAATGATATTTTAAGATATCTACAACTTTGATTGTACTAGTCAAAACTAAATTTAAGATATCTAAAAATCCTTAAAAAGTATAAGTGGCTGTTTTATCATTTAATAGCTAAACTGGATATGTATTGCAGATATCTGTAATTCAATTCTTCCTAGTCAAAAAGAACATTTCAGATATCCACAATGACATTCTTCCTATCCACAATTGTCATTTCAGATATCTACAATGGCATTCTTCCTAGGACAAATGACGTCACTTTTGCCATTCATGTGTATTGGGCTTTCAATTTCAGATATCCACAATTACATTCTGGATATCTAGAATGAACATTCTGGATATCTGCAATTGAATTCTTACGAGGAAAAACTCCCATTTCAGATATCTACAATCCAATTGTTACTAGTCATAATTTAATTTTTTTTTAAAAGGCGTCCTGTCTACCTGTCAACAGACATCAACAATACATTTTGTGGATATCTGCAATTGTATTGTTCCTAGTCACAATTCTAATTGTAGATATCTGAAATTACATTTCTACTAGTCATAATATGAATTGTGGATATCCATAACGACATTTCTACTAGTCACAATGTATTTTTGGATATTCAAAATTACATTCTGGATATCTGGAATAGTTTTTCATTTTGGATATCTGAAATGAAAATTATGACTAGTAACAATTGGATTGAAGATATCTGAAATGGGAGTTTCTCCTAGTAAGAATTCAATTGCAGATATCCAGAATGTTCATTCTAGATATCCAGAATGTAATTCTGGATATCTGAAATTGAAAGCCCAATACACATGAATGGCAAACGTGACGTCATTTGTCCTAGGAAGAATGCCATTGTGGATATCTGAAATGACAATTGTGGATAGGAAGAATGTCATTGTGGATATCTGAAATGTTCTTTATGACTAGGAAGAATTGAATTACAGATATCTGCAATACATATTCAGTCTAGCTATTAAATGTTAAAACGGCTTGCCATACAGCTCCGCTCTGTTGATGGATTTTAAGTTTGATTCTCTAACGGTTATGCAGTGTTGGGGAGTAACGAATTACATGTAACGACGTTACGTAATTTAATTACAAAATTTACGTAATTGTAATCCATTACATTACTGGGAGAAAATATGTAATTAAATTACAGTTGCTTTTGGAAATTTCAATGATTACAACTTAAGTTACATTTGAAAAATCGCCACAAAAGCTCGGATTTATCAAATAGTTTTTTCCCTAAAAAAACTATAAAAGCGCAGCTGTTTCACTATTTAACTCATTTACAGCTGGCGTCACCTTTACTTTGAAAGTCCAGTGGAGCTGGATCAGAACGGAGCATTTGTACGGAGGGAGAGATCGCGCTGCTGCTGTTTACTTTCTCTCTGAGCGTCTCCAACTGCAGATGTTCAGCTGAGGGGATACGCTTCTCAGCTGTTGATCCGACTCAAGTCAGGAGGTCATTTATTAGGCTTTATTTAGTAGGCCTATTTACTTTTATAGACAGTCAGTCACCACTGAAAGAAGTTGTGCGCTCGCAGCAGGACAGATAATTTAACTTAATGTGGCCATGAATAAATTAATTGTTTCGCCTGTTATGTGTTGCCCAAACGCAAATCTTGAGTAGGTGGTCTACTCTGTTTTCTCACATTTAAAAAGGTCTTTATACAGAGACAACATGAGCATTTGCTTGTAGCTACAGCACCTAAAAAATCCACTGTAACCTATTTTCATACACACACCCAGCCTCGCTTTCAATAAAACACACACTGATCGCACTTTTATAATTGCGATCAGTGAAATATATGAAAACAATATAAAACACAGTTTAAAACAACAGTTGTTGTTGCTCTAAAGCTTCATATTTAAAAGCAGCTCAATGTAGAGCTGTCAGAAATTAAAATCAGCCTCCTCTTGTCATATTTGCAGCAACACTGTTGCTTCAGGCTGTGATCAGGCTTTTTTGTATCGCTCATACTCTCTCCATTAAAACAACCTGCTCCTCTTGGCTGAAATCAGCCTGCTCCATTTAGTGAGGAAGTGAGCCTCCTTCGCAGTACAAAGGTCAGACTCATAATAAATGGTTAAACCTTTGAACATATAAAAGAACAACTTTTGAACAGTTTCATCTTTATAATTTTGGTCTATTTTATGGAACATTAATGCCATCACTTATCTGGGTTGTACTATTGTCTAAATTGTGCACATTTGTCATTGGGTCAACATGGTATCATGTTTTCCACATGTTGTACATAAATAATGCAACAAACACTTTTTTTAAATTTACATTTCAACATGTTTTGTTATCAGCTTATTATTTGTGTAAAGAACAAATATGTGCTCAATTCCAAAATACTGATCTATGGTTTTAATAAACTTTTTTCAGAGGAAACATCCAAGGGTCCTGTTGGTGCAAGAACCATCCAAACCGTCTGATGAGAGGGAAGATGAATCTAACAAAAAAAAAAGTTACAGAAGTTCAGTCTGGTTGAGTCTTTTATTATGTTGTTTTTATATAGTCTTAAGTACTGCTGAAAGGTTTATCACACTATTGGTCTTAAAATGTGAAAATGGTTAACAATTGAGAGATTTCCTTCAAAATTAAGAAAAGTAATCAAAATGTAATCAAATGTAATTAGTTACATTACTTTGAGAAAGTAATTGAAATAGTTACACTACTATTACATTTTCAACAGGGTAACTTGTAATTGTAACCAACTACATTTCCAAAGTAATCTTCCCAATGTCAATCATTGAATGTCAGAGGTAGGCTATACGCGATTTGTTGAAAAGAAAAGCCACTTTCTATTCTGTAAAAATAGTGAGGCTGATTTAATATTTTTACAAGAAACGCATTCGAGTGAGTCGGATTTGAAGTTGCGGAAAGGGCAGTGGGGAAATAAGATTTACTGTAGTCGGGGAAATCTTAGAGGTGGTGTCTTCACATGATGGTAGATGGATTCTCATCATTTTCAAACATAATTAAAATTTCATAGTATGTAATATTTATGGGCATAATTCTCATTCGTCTAATAAGATACTCTTTAGTCAGATAACCTCAAAAATACATGATCTATCACACAAATATCCTAACTCTTATGTAATTTTAGGTGGCGACTTTAATGAATGTCCAGATGATGCAATGAATCGATTCCCCCCAAAACTGTGTCAATCTTTTCTGAACAACAATATTGTTTTGAAACTTTGCTCAGATCTCTCCCTGACCGACACATGGCATTTTTTCAACCCAGATATACAGGATTTTACATGGTCTAAAAGTAACCTTTCATCTAGATCCAGGATTGATCTTTTTTAGTTTCTTCCTCTGCACTTCAGTATGTGGAAGATGTCTCCCATTCTTTTGCTCCATTGTCAGATCATAAGAAAATCACTCTGAAGTTAGGGGGCTCACAGAATACAACTAAGTTACGATGATACTGGAAATTTAATAATGCCCTTCTTATTGCTTTAATGATAGTATAAAATGTCTATCCAGCGAAATCTTTAATGAAATTGCACATGGTGAATATACACAGAAGTACTTCAAGATTATGACAAGAAGTATTGCTGTTAAGAGGAGTAAAGAGTTTAAAGCCCTCAAAAATAAAACAGAAGCTGAATTACTGAGCAGAATTGGTTTCCTCTTATCTAAACCTGACTTATCTTCTGAAGAGGAGTTAGAAGTAAAGGAGATACAGTTAAAAATAGATCAGATTTACATTGAGTTAGCCAAGGGTGCATTTGTGAGATCTAGAGCCAAGTGGCTAGAAGAAGGGGAAACAAACTCCAGCTATTTTTTTTGCTTTGGAGAAAAGAAACGGTCAAAGAAAGTCATTAAGTATGCTTAGTATTAATGGTAGTAAATGTACGGATCAAAAATTGATATCTGATTCAGTTTTTCCTTTTTATAGCAACTTGTACAATCAGAATTCAACAATCCCTCTTATGAAATTTTTATTTATAAGGTTAAAAAACACATAGTTACAATTGCTAAGGACCTGGATAAAACTTGTAACTCTAGCCTGACCAGAGAGGAAATCAAGACTGCTCTCTTCTCAATAAAAAAGGGTAAATCCCCAGGTATAGACGGGCTTTTAGTTGAATTTTATATTCATTTTTGGGACATCATTCAGGAACCTTTATTTTGTATACTGTGAATGTGTGGGTGTGCAACTACTCAACCGAAAAGCTGGAGCTGTCATTGGGCGAAGGCAGGGTACACCCTTGACAGGTTGCCAGTCTATCGCAGGGCTGACATGTAGAGACAAACAACCATTCACGCTCACATTCACACCTACGGGCAATTTAGAGTCATCAATTTACCCATCCCCATCCTGCATGTCTTTGGACTGTGGGAGGAAGCCGGAGAACCCGGAGAGAACCCACGCTTACACGGGGAGAACATGCAAACTCCACACAGAAGGAACCCAGGGCCGACCCAGGAATCAAACCTGGGACCCTCTCGCTGTGTCCGGTCATACTGTCCAGATTTCATCAGCAATAACTTCTTTCCTGGAAATTGTGCTTCATTCACAATTTTTCTCCTCACAAAACTCTGTTATGGAATAACGAGTGTATAACTGTAGGGAATAAATCTCTTTTGTTAAATCTCTTTCAAATGGTTTGAGAGAAGTATAAATAATATCTTGTCTGTTTTGGATGAACATGGTCTTGTCCTCTCTTATGAGAATTTTATCTCAATATAATTTTCCTATACCTTTCAAAGAATACAACTCGGTGATAAAAACAATCCCCTCTGGTTTACTTAATTTAATGAAAAGTCACTTATCCTTCTGTGAAGGAATAAGACCAGAGGGCACATCTGTTTTGCGTTTGAATGGTATTAACATACAAGACAAAAAATGTAACAATAAACATATAAGAACAATTTTTCAAGATAAAAAGAGGTTTTCTCCAAGAGGAAAGTTTTATTGGCGCTCTCATTTAGAAGACATAGACTGGGGAAAAAGCATGGCTTTTGCCTCATAAATACTGTATTCATAACAAATTAAAAGAAACTAATTTCAAAATTATTCACAAAATATATCCTGTTAACTTCCTCATTTCGAAATTCATGGATGTGGACAGCTCTTGTGTTTTTTGCAAACATCAGAATCAGAATCAGAATTCCTTTATTGTCCCTCAACGGGGAAATTTGTTTGCCACAGCAGCCAAAGGACAGAATGTTACAAAAAAACACAATAATAATAATAACAATAGCAAAAATTAACAATATAAATTAAAAAGGTAAGAAATAGAATAGACTTGTATATAAACATGATATTGTACAAAAATTACCAGCAGTAGTGAATTTGTTTTTATTTACAATATAGTGAAGAGTGTAGAGTGCAGAGTGCAGAATGAGGTCTATTGGGAGCAGTGCTGATTGTAGAATCTGACAGCAGCAGGAAGGAAGGACCTGCGATACCTCTCTTTCACACACTTGGGGTGTATCAGTCTATCACTCAGCTGACCAGTGCGGTGATAGTGACCTGCAGGGGGTGGGACTCCTTCACCAGCAGCGATGACAGCTTGTCCATCATCCTGCTCTCTCCCACCACCTGCACCAGGTCAAGACGGATGGAGCTGGCCTTCTTGATAAGTTTATCAGTTTGGTTAATTTTTTCATTTTGTTGGGAAAATATTTTATTCATAAGCAAAAGTTTTCAGCCTCCAAGCCAACATTTCCTCATTTTTTGATTTAATTTAACTCACTATATAAATCCCTAGCCCTGGTAAAAGGTACAATATGTAAGAAATCTAAAGCAACTGGCCGTAAAATCATCTTAATATGTCATAGAGACTCAGGAATAATGATCATATAACATAATGAACTCACCAACAACGTACAGCCAAAATATTCGCATTTAAAAAAATCTTTTGCGGACCGCAAATCATGTTTATGTTTTGAAAACATGTTTTGGCACGTGGCGCCACCCACTGGCGTCTACAAATCATTGCAGTCAGTAGAGTCGCAGCTGCCGAGCAACCACGGGTTGCCAGTTTCGACTGAGCTACAATGGCAGAGCCAACGAAACCCAAAAGAGCTCGGTTATGATTCACAAAAACGCCAAGATAAAAACCGAGGCAAAGCGAGGGTCTATATAGGGGATGCATTTGAACGGTGGAGACAGTTGAAAGCTGAGAGGAATTTGAAATCGGATGCAGAATTGGCTACACTTCTCCTAGACAGGTAAGTTGAGCTTGGCTAACTAAGTAAGCATCATAGCTTGACGGGGATGGACATTTCGAATACTTGTAACCGTCGAGTAACAACGTTTTTCATTTCGATCATAGAAACAAACGTTAGCAGCATAGACGTCGGAACTAGGGGTGCGGGGGGGGGGCACTTCCCATCTGCCCCCCATCAGCCTCCCCGCGGCATCCGAGCGCTCTTTCCCAGCCTTGCTGCACCGAGGATGAACAGCTGAGTGGCAGCGGCGAAGAGGCGGAGGCTCTGCTTTTATGTCCGCGTCATTACGCTTTTGTTGCGTGTTTAAAACAGTGGGTTTACTTCAAAACGTGAGCGTGAGACGCTGTCAGAGCGTTTATGAACAGTGTTTCAGAGCTCCCCCTGAATGTCTCAAAGTAGGTTTTCAGGTAATTTCGCGGCATAACAGCGCCTTCTGGGTCCGTGTATGTTTTGGTCATTCGATTTTCAATTCACAAACGGATATTAAAAAACAAAAAATTAGTGGTTATTTGATTTTCGTTTTAAAGTACTAAAATTAAAATTGAATTACAAGGCGTTTTTCTTTGTCGAGGTCAGAAAGGGATGGACTAAATTAAAAAAATTATTTGTTTTTCATTTTCTAGTTATAATAACAAAAATTAAAATCACTAGAAGACAGAAACGAAAAAATGCCCGTTTTTTCATATTGTACGACCGGAAGTTGCCGTTTACCGTACGCAGTTAACATTAGAGCGCGTATGAGGACGGTGCTGTGTCGGAGAGGGGAAAACGTAATTGATGGATCATGGATCAGTACGTTGTTTTTCGAAACAATAAGAGAGTGTATCTCAGGGAAGACGACATGACTGCAGAAAAACTGAGCCGCATATTTCAGGTAAAGATGAAAATAATACTACATAATCAGGGAATAGCTAGCTAATAACGTTAGCTTACATTACGGGTCTGCTCTGCGTCAGCCTACTTGTTGTCGGGAGCCTCCTATAACATTATGTTTGTTACTAGCATAATATAGAGGTTTAACGTTAGCATTTGGAGAAGTTTCCTCTCGGTCGTCACAGAAGAATAAAAAAAGGTTTCTTTTATTTTTTCACAGGTCTCAGCTCAAAGTCTATACATAACGGATGATGCAAACGTGGCCTTGTTTCCTGGAGCAGCGTCAGGTGTTTTCAGCTCATTAGACCTTGCTCCAAGAGCTCACATGAGGTTCATGGTGAGGACGAAGTCACTCCATCAGCTCCAAATATCACGGGCCAACGGTTTTCATTCATGCGATCACCTGCGACTAGTACTGCTAGTTCAGCTGCACAGCGGGCTTCAGCCCCCCCTAGAGCCACTGCCTCCAAAACATTTCAAAGGTAACCCTGAACGACTAAACTACTTACCGGTAAGTCGCTTACTGTGAAACGATTTATAATTTCAATTGTACTAATTGCAAGATGGGAAATCAATTATAATTTGATGTCGTTGCATAAGAGCTAGATTTGATAGATATGATCATTTCAACTCCAGTTGCCATTCTTTGTCTCATTCGTAATTACTAATTGATTACTTATTAATAAATATTAATAAAATGTGTTAAAATGTACATAAAGTGTGCATATAGTGGTATATATATATATATATATATTAGGGCTGTCAAAGTTAACGCGTTAATAACGCGTTAACGCAACATCCTCTTAACGGCGTTAATTTTTTTAACGCGCGATTAACGCTCGGTATTAAAAAAAAACAAAAAAAAACGCGCATTGTATGATTTATGGCCGTCGGTGGCACCTGTAGTCTTGATCCAGAGGGAAGGTGCGCGTCCACAGGCAGCGGTGTTTCCCCGCGTCCCATTCATTGTATTCTGGTAGCATTGCGGCGAATGTCGAGAGACGGCGCGCGAGTTGGCCGCTCCTCAAGTATAAGTCGAATCTACTTTATGCTAATCAGAGGCGCCGGGCTCGACTCGCCGCCTCGGGAACGCTCGCGAACGCTCGCAAAAATATGTTGTTTGAAGGAGAGCGCCTGTCAATCATCCTCTAGTGGCAGCCCACCAAGCGTGCAATACTGGGAAGCGGCGCGTCCACACGCGTTTAAAATCGATTTGTGAACGGCAAATTCACCTTCAAAAGACTGCCGGATGGTTCAGTCGATAAGACCAAAGTCATCTGCGCGTACTGTGGGTATGAAATGAGCTACCATAGAAGTACGTCCAGTCTGAGATATCACTTGCAAGCCAATGCACTTATATCCTAACTGTACTTATCTCCTGTTACACTATCTCCTGTGACATGTTCACTTTAATTGTTTGTGATATATTCTTATAACCCTGTTTTGATCCCATGTTTCGGTAAGGGGATATTTGAAGTGTTAAATAAACATTTTCATAAATCAAGTATATTTGCCCTTATGTTGTTAAAAGTATTAAGAATATGAACAAAAATTCATTAAAGTACATTTAGAAGAAAAAAAAATGTGCTAAAAAAATGCGATTAATTTGCGATTAATCGCGAGTTAACTATGGACAAAATGCGATTAATCGCGATTAAAAAAATCAATCTTTTGACAGCCCTAATATATATATATATATATATATATATATGGGCCTAGTTGATACCAATTTATGTACGTTTTAACACTTTTCCCTAGAAAATGCACTATATGGTTTAGTTATTATTGATATAATACACAAGGGTATGAATATGAATGCCTTGTGTGTCATTTATTTTAATATGATATTCTTACAGATCAGTGTACCTTGCTGACCTGGTTGGTGGGAGACTGAGTCCCAGCAAAATGGTGGTTGTACGGTTTGCGGAATGGGAGGCTTCTCTTCAGGGGATCATTGGCAAAGTCCAAGATGCCATTGGAAGTCATGATCCCATAATGTTAACTGATGCGCAGGGAAATGCAATTTTGGAGTCAGAGGGAACAACAGGTGGGTAATATTAATTAATATATATATATATATATATATACATATCACATGACTGAACCAGCCACTTAAATTATATTGTTTTTACCTGGTTACTACCACCACTCCTAAGGGTCCCAATACTGGAAGCAAAATGCACGAAAGATTCTTGCTGTACCAGAAAAGGACTTCCATGAGTTTCAAGGCACAAAGAGGAAGAGACAGAGGTATCTTATGTATTCATATTACTCTCATTTATACACATATTGAAATACATTATGTGTTTTTTTATTTAATCTTACCTTTGAAATCAGCACCTATTTGCTTACCCTCCGACCATTACTGCTTCTGTATATACGGTGGCTTTTATGTTTGGGACATAACTTAATTGGACGTTCCAATATATTAACACATTTGCAGGCCGCTAGGGCAAAAGCTCCCCCACAAAAGTATAAGAGCCTATCAATTAAAAAACAAAAAACAAATCCACATAATCAAGGAGTGAAATTGAGCTTGTTTTGAATGCCCTGACCTGGCCAAGCTACATTCATGAATAAAAATACTTACTTTTGTTATTTAGTCCCCCCTTTTCTAATCTTTCAAATAAAAGGTTAGATAGCCATTACCAAAACCGATTTAACAATACCAGTAATTATCTCTTTTTTTCTGTTCAGCAGCCGAAGAGATGAAGATGCTGCAGGTATTGGAGAGGTCACCGAAAAAATCGAAGAGCTGGTACTGGCATCACAGAGCTTACCGGATGTCACTGCAGCAATCAGAGACCTCACCTATCTGACTGCCACTCAAAGAGTCATCCTGACTCCTTCCCAGCTACAGACCATCAAGCAAGGGTTCTGCTGTGTTGTTTGTTTGAGTAAGTATGTAATGGATAGTAAATAAATACCACACACATGTAAAATAATTCTGAATCTTTTTTGCCTGTTGTGTGCCAGAATTTGTGTTTTACAAATACATGTTTTTACATTCTCTAACCAAGGTCATTTGTGTTTAATTCACTACAGTTACTTGCATGTACTGATGCAGACAGGCCATAGTATGATATAATAACAAAAACATTTTTAAATGCATTAAAGTTAATAAAAAATAAAACACTGTCACCCAATACAGAATAATATTTTAATGGACACACAAAAAATTAGTAGTTTTTCTCAATTTCTCTTTTTAGAGTTCATCGAGGAGCCAGTCTTCACTAGGACTGGGTACCGAAAACCGGTTCCCATTTTGGAACCGGAACCGAAACCCGAAGATTCGAGAATCGTTTAAAAATGCGCATTTCGATTCTTTATTTCGATTCCTGGCAGTTCTGCAAGGACCTTTTTTATGATCTGCAAGGACCTGTGTGGATGACGCGCGTACTACGTCACATCCGCGGCTGCGCGGTGTACTGTGTAGACAAGATACGAAGAAAATGGAGGGAAGAGGCGCAAAACAAAAACGGTCGAAAGTGTGGTTCAGTTATTCAAGGAAGACAGACGGATTGGCGACTTGCAACACCTGCGAGAGAGACATTTCTTGCAAGGGGGGATGCACGAGTAATATGGCGAAGCATTTATTAACTCACGGAGTAAATGTGAAGGACTGTGGTGTCTTTGAACAATGGCTGAAAAAAAATCCGGCGGACAGCAACAACACGACGAGCTCGGAGTCCGACGCCAAAGGTTAGTAACGTTATACAAAAACAGCTGTAATTGCTTAAGTTAAAACAAAAGGACGTCCTCCTGACTGTTATTTTTCTGAACACATTGAACTCAGTTACCTGTTAATGTTAGGTGATACTGATAGGATTCTTACTTTGTAGATGCCATGCTGTTTGGACAGCATGATGATGGGACAGTTTGCTTGTCAGAGAGTGATGTTGTGTGTGTGTGTGTATCACACAGCAGCAGATTTCAAGTAAAATAATGAAGCAGCAAGTGTTAACATCTATAGAACTGTACATTGACTTATTGTTTAGAGGCAACAGTGTTGGTTTGTCCAATTTTCAAATAAAACAATTTATTCTTGATATATTCTATTTATTTACTTTCTAATTAATATTGGTATCGGAATCGGGAATCGAAAAGAATCGGAATCGAAATAGGAATCGATGAAAATGCAAACGATACCCAGCCCTAGTCTTCACACAATGTTGCAAAAGCATCATTGGCTGCAAAAGATGTGTGGAACAGTGGCAGGAGACATCTGACTACTGTGCAAAATGTAGGGGGGACTCCAGAGGCAGCAACATATTTGAGGTTAATGGTCTGTCAGAGGTATTTTCTGTACTGAAATCCCTTTGTGAAGAGGAGTAACATTTTGCACTTTTATGTATTTGAGTTTACATAATTGACTGAACACTTGGGTCAGAGTTCTTATTTAACACAAAGAAATAAGTTGAACATTTGATCATCTGGTCTTATTTACAACACTATTTGATTGACATTAATATTATCTTTATCAAACACCCACTGCCACCAATTACTTGTTCCTGTTACTATATTCTGTAAGTTCAAATGGAGCAAATGGATTTTCACACATTGCGCTGAGTTGTAGTTATGAGATAGAGCAATGCCTCTTTGAATGGTGCAAAGTCGTTGTTCACTGCTCTCGAGAACAAGTCTGATATGTCTGAATATGTCTCTGCAAACTGATTCTCCACTGTAATTTTGTTCTGTTCGGTTGAAAATGGATCAACTCCAAAAGTAGAATGTGCGGTCAGTTGTGATCCCAGCTGTTGGCTATAAAGGTCTGCTGCTTCAACTGAATGAGGCAACAGCTCCTCAGGGATTTGTTTTGGACAACCACTGCCAGCCAAGTTGTTTGGTATGCCTTTACCTGTAAAATAAAGAACATATACTTGATCTTGAAACTTATGAATGCCTGTTGTAATTATTTTAGTTTTCGCTTCACCGGTATATTTCACCTGGTATTCGGTGAGCGTTCCATGACTCCACTACCTTTGTAAGACCAATCTGGCACAACTGGATTGTCAGGTTGGACACACAATATCTAACAAGGTTGTCATCCATGTCTAGTTCCTCTTGATCCACCAATTGCAGAAGGGCTGTCTTGAGGGGATAGTTGACACGATTATTTACCTCAGGCCAGATTCGTTCAACTATATGATTCTGGAACCAGAAACAGATTTGTCATCAGTTCATTTATTTTGATGGTTTAATGGAACTTATAAATGTTTTCTTAGATTTGGGAGACATAGTCATGCAGAACTGCCAGTCAATCTGTAACTTTACCAACTCAGTCATTATGCACATGTAACAGAAATGACTATATATGCAGGTATCATGCACAATGACTGCTAAGCTAGTAAATTCACAGTTTTACCAGGAATTGGTAGGACAATTATCCAAATGGACTGTAATAAAAAAATGTTCATCACATAACTACAATATAAGGTTTGAATAAACTACAGTGTGGTTGCTTATGAAGTTTAATATTAAGTTATAACCAGATAATTTAAAAAAAAATCCCTGTTCTTGGCCAAGGTTAATGTTATGTTCAATGGCATGTTACAACTTTACCCTTGTTGATGAAGTCTGTAAGTAAGGCCTTCTCTCCTGATTATGGTGATATGGCGACAACAGCTCCTGCATGAACAGTGTCAAATAAAATTCCTTGCCATGATCTACTCGCACCTGATCCCACATTCCATTGGCAAGTACTGCAGACCTATTGGATGAAAAAAAAATGTAATTTGGGGAAAACCTTTCAAACGCAACTGCTCTGAATAAGTTGCTCTAAGTATTGGCTCTATGATATGATAACAATGTTATAGCCTACTGACAATAACAATGTAGATGTTAAGCAGTCATTTAGCCACATTGTACAACTACTTTAAAGGCTTAATAGTATGGGATTAATGAATGTAGCTTTGTCATTTGCCGGTTTTTCTTTTTTCTCCATTGTCTAAAAGGAATTATAATTGACCGGTGGGTCAATGAATAGGGGAAATCTGCAAATGGCCAACACAAAATAGTGGGGGGAACGAGCGCCAAGCAATATAAACAAGTTCAAATATCATATCTTTGGCTGAATACCTTGAGACCTCATGAAATATTTATGCACAAGATATTTTTTTGATAAAGAACCATTAGTAATGTTGATATGATGACTGGGCTGGTTGGGGCAAAGAATAAAACAGCCACAAGTCTAATAACTTCATAGTTGCATAACTTTCCTAAAATGTAGCCTTTTAAACCAGAGACTACACTTCTGTCATATTGTTATGATATCCCAGACCATATCTAGTATCATAGTACAGCACAATATTGATATAATATCCATAAATTGGCCGACAACCACTGTCTTGCAGAAATGACAGATTTAATTAATCCCTTTAGTGTCCACAACAATACATGGGCTGTTACCTGAAAACATCTTGGTAGATCACTAGGTTGTTTTTTATAGGCATTGTAGAATGAGCAACAACCTTTTTGCTGAAGCCATCAATGGCTACAACATGGGTGACCCCAAACATAGCCAGCTTTTCATTTTGGTCCATATGAACCTTTTGACCTATGTAGTCTGCTTGATATGGTGTGGGGTTGAGATTGCGGGCACCCTGAAAGATAGGAACATTAATTATCACAAATATGAAATCCCATTACTCCTTCTCTGCAATGGTTGCAGGTTTTGTAAATAAAATTCTATCTATTTGTAAATGTAATTACATATATTGTCACAAAAACGCTTAGTTTCTAGTGTTATACAAACTACACTGTAAAAATTTTCACCGTAAATTTACAGTAAATTACTGGCTACTGGTTGCATTACTTTTACAGTAATTTCACAGTAATTTATTATAAATATTTCACAGTAATGTACTGCTTATGTTTCACAATAATGTACTGTAAATATTTCACAGTAAAATACAATGCAACTACAGATGTCAAAGACGAATAAGACCTTTGAGTGGCCTATTTTTAAAATACTTAAAATAAAGATATATTTGGCCATTTTCCAAACATTTGGAATGTAGTGTACACATGCATGTATGTGAAAACTTCAAACAAAGATATTTTAGTGTTTTTAAACTTAAATTAATAGGGCAACGACCTTAAAAAAGTAATTTGGGACGACCGTAATTTATCTCAAAATTAGTAGATTTCCTTAACATAACTTATATTTTATTTAGTGAATTAATTTTACTTATAAGTATCAGTAATTAAATTAACTGTTTAAGAAAGATAGACTCATGTGTCCTTTCATTTTTTGTAAACCATTTTTAAATAAATGTTATCTATAATGGCAGTGTCTCCCTCATAAAGCCGTTACATATACATTTTTTACTCTAGAATTCATAAAACTGATTTAAAATGTGTACAGATAGTATCCACGTATGCATGCTATACCAATGATTAATATTTGAACCAAAACTGATAGACATTAACTTTTGAATTTAGTACAGAATTGTCAATCGTTGGTTACCCCACATGACAGGTGGTCGCCCCAAATGATGAGAAACAGCAGGCAGTTAATGCTATTCAATAATTTACAGAGTTGAGACAAATTAAAAACATTTTATTAAAGAATCAGCATATAACTATTTTCATTTCATTTTCATTTGACACATAAACGTCATAACATAAGCATTTTCATTAAACACTTGAACATAACATTAGCATTTTCCTAACTCCAGACACATTGTAGGCTTAATCTGGAGGCATTTCTTTAACCCCAGGCATTTCTGAACTTTACCCAGTCTTGGCAGGTCAACTTAGAGAAGCGTGAGGTTGCTGGCTCAGGCTCTGAAATGACAGCGTGAACATCTTTCCTAAAGTAGAAAGTAACATCCGGAGTTTGTGGCCACAAGAACAAGTTCTTTTCATCAGACTGTCGCATACAGCTGATCTGCAGTTCCTCTTCCACAACCTTTAGGACCTGGCCTACATATGGAAGCTCATCGTAGGTTACTATCACAAACCTGCCACATAGATCTAGGACACTTTCTTGTTCCCTAGGTGGCTCAGGTGGAGAGCTTGAGGGGTTCTCAGTTAGAACACTTTCTTGTTCCCTAGGTCCTCAGGTTTCTCAGTTTGGCGTATGGTGGCTTTCAGGTCTACAGTTACTGGCTGGTAACAAGGGCATGGACTTGTCTCTAAGCGCTTACAGAAGCAAGACACCTCCCTGTGTGTGATCTTTGCAGGCTGTGAGGACACAACTTGGTGGATCTTCATGGTGCCTTTCACAGCCTCCAAGTTGCCAGGAATCAACTTGTCACATTTTTCAATGCTCTCACTTGTCACCCAGTAGAGAGTGATACTTGAGCCTCTTTTCGTCAGCATCTCATAAAGAGCTTCTGGTGTCTGCAGCTCACCTCTTCTGTTAACATAGAGATCCGCTTCTCTCTTTATTGCCCCACCGATCCCATCTGGGGCCCCTTTTCCATGGGATCTTTCTGAATAATTCCAGGTCACATTTGTGAATCCTGAGAGGAAAGGCACAGTACTGAGCAAGTAAAAGTTATTTTTGTTACGGTACTGTGTAACGGGCCCATCACTCAGAATGTGGAGGGTAGTGATTTGTGGGAAGGTTTCACGAAGCTCTTTCAAGATAGGCTCTAGATGTGCCCACACTGCCCGTTCATCATGGCGAAGGCAGTCAGACAGTGTTGCATAAGACTTGATCCCATGGACAGTGTACAGGACTGCTGTGTGGATAGTAGCCTGTTGTCTACTGCCTCCAAAGTGAAAGGACTGGATCTCTGTGCTTAGCTTGCAGGCATAGTTTTCAGAAAAGTCGATGTGCAGAACAGCTTCACACTCCGTGATGTTTTGTTTGAGGAGGCGGAACTGCTCTGCCTGGTGCAGCCAGTTGAACTGGTGGACTGCCAACACTTCTAGTTTCTGATGGAAAAGCTCCATCAAGTCCTTTATGGTTCCGGTCTGGGTCTGTTTGGCCACATTAGAAAATGTTTTTTGTCCATTAGTGGATGTCACCCTCTTCCACTGCTCCCAGGTGACTTGTGTGCTGCTCTCGATCTCAAGGTGTATTACTTTTTTACCTGGTTAAATAAAGGATATATATATATATACTTCTTCAAAGCAGCACTTGGCACAAGTGCGATCCATGCAGGCTCTCTTTTTGGTGTCACAAACTATCATGCCCAGCAGTTCAGAGATGCTTTTTGTATTGAGCACTCCTCTGCTGTAGAGCTTGTTGGCCAGCAGGTGCACATTTTCATGTTCCATACATGCACATGTCTCCCTATCTCGGATCTTTGGCTCTGTTACATAGAAGGGCCGTTTTCGGGTGAACTGCCTGTAAGATAGGCGGAGACTCTTCTCCATCTCACTGTTGTACAGTGTATGTAGTTCTTTAAGTGGATTTGTAAGCACGCGCCGTTGATATTTTACTTTGTTTTTAGTGATGGTGTCTTTTTTCCCAGGTAAAAGGCGACTGTTCTCATCTCTTGTTAAAAAACTAACAACTGCTTGCTCTCTCTGTGTTGCCACTTTTTTCTTTCCTTTGGGCTTGAACTTCTCACTCAGCCGCACCCTTTCTTTAGCCCTCACCTCACTCTTTCTGGCTCTTTCCTGTTTTTTTCTCATCTCTGCTAGTTGTTTTTTCAGTTTTTGGTTCTCCTCACGTAGTTTACGCTTCTGAGCCTTCAGTCTCTTACAACGTTTCTCAGATGTATTCTCTCTTTCTCTCTCTGGTGTAGAGGACACTGGTGGGTTAAATTCCTCGTTTAGAGGTAGGGGATTCACCACAACTTGCCCTGGATTCTCCTGCTGCTCATCAACCTCTATACCAACTAGAACTGGTGGAGTGTTCTCTAAGGATGGTGGTGTCAGTTCCAGCATCGCCTGTTCCATCTTTTTCCTCTCCCTGTAACCTCTAGATGCAGCCTTTCACTTGGCTTTCTGTTTCTTCCTCTCTCTCTCTGAAAGTTCATCTGACTTCATGTATCTAATCTTGCCCTGTTGCTTTCTTCTCTGGTAGCTGAAACAATAATGTATACTGTGTCACTGATTCTGGTGGCCTAAATAACATACATACTTATGTGATATGATATTTTGAAATAGAGCCTGCCATGAGAAAGATATACTGCATGTTACCTAGCCTATATATTTTTACCTTTCTTTTTTCCTGGTAAGATAGTCAGCTCTTGCTGCAGGGTCTGCATTGATCCGCTGCCTGTAGCGAGCAGTCTTTTGTTTGCTCGTTAGTGGGGCCATCTAGAAAAAAGTTATATAGTTAAACATACATAGAGCTAGAAAAGGAACTGAAAAATAGAATGAATGCTTAATATTCACACATTTCTCTGATAAAGACACAATAATCAAAAAGAAGTGGTCATCTCTAAAGTAGTATGGAAATGATTGAAATTTAGAAAAACATATGTTGAAATATAGAAAGAGTTATGTTAAAACAAATAACTAAATGTATATCATGAATGAAAACATAAGCATACAGAAACTACAAATACAGGATATGTATTATCTATCATTTAAACCGTCTGCGGTGGTCGCCCCACATGATGCTCGGTCGCCCCAGATGATGTTTTCAAGTTTGATCAAATATAACAGGCAAACGGTTAGCTATAGCATCCAAGCTAGCTACTTCTCACCACATATCACGAACAAATTTACCTTCAAAATATAGATTTGCGTATAAAACTCATTATTCACAGTTTTAGGATGGTCGCCCCACATGATATCCCAATGTGACGTGTACAATGCAGCAGTTAAAAAGAGGATTTATTTGTAAAGATGAGAGAGACTACTGACCTGCAAGTTGTCTCTCTGGGACCCTCACAGTGTGGCTGGCTGATGCAACATCCTCCTTGAGATGATTGTCAAAATAAAAGTCCCATAATTGTATTTTCTTGATGGTCGCCCCAGATGATATTTCAGACAATGAACATATTCGGACAAGATCTGTTTGTGTTTTATGATTGAAATGTATGTACAAATGCTTCATAACTTTGTCAATAAATTGAAAACAAGTTTGAAATTATGCCAAATAGGGCAAGGATTATATTTAAATTGTTTTAATGTGATTTAAAACCAGTTGTCCAAACAGAAGTCAAGGCCGGACGGTCGCCCCACATGATGTTTTCACACTTCAGATGGCAGAAAATGACCAATAACCAACATGTTTAAAGAAATAAGAGTGGGCACATGTTTAAGGAAGGTATTAGACATACATGTTATATTTTTATTCATTTTAATGTTTATTATTAGGTAAAAAGTTCCGTCCGACAGAAAAAGCAAGCGTCACGTCTTTATCACAGTAATTCCATGGGCATGGCAACTACTTCACAGTTGCCATGCCCATGGAATTACTGTGATATAGCAGTATGTAGCTGTATGTAAATTACAGTAATTTTTACTGTAAAAGTAATGCAACTCAGTAGCCAGTAATTTACTGTTAATTTACAATTTAAATAATACAGTAAAATATTGCAAACTTGACTCAACTGTGATTTTACCACACAAACATGCTTTGGATTTGCTAAATTAAAAGTAAAAACAAGAACAAAGGAAACAAAGACAATACTCATTTTAAATTTTTAATAATTATAAAAACTATTTAACAATCAACAACTTGTGAACATATACAATATGAACATTCTGACATTAACTACGCAACAATTTCACATTTAAACTGACCACTCGAAGTCAACAAGCTTTCTTTGTAGAGTGCTCACATTTGGATTGATGGCTCCATGCTTCTTCTTCGACGTGGACCCATCTCTGGGTTAATGCCCAAACAGCACCTGTAAACAATAAGCAAAGACAACCATGGATATAAGTTCCTTCTCTGTGAGGCAAAGCTTCGCGGAGAAAAACAGCTTTGAAATGAGTTAGTTGCTGCAGCTGGAGGCTAACGTTAGCTTGCTTTGACTTTCATGCTAATTCGCGGCAAAAACACCGCGTATTCTCGGTAGAATAACTCACACACTATGCCTCCTAACGACATGCGGAGACCGTTACACGAATACACATGATTTGAACTTTTCAAAGATATACGTTACTTCTCTGTGAGGCAAAGCTTCGCGGAGAAAAACGGCTTTGAAATGACTTAACAGCCAAAAAAGTGGAGCATGAGTTACCTTGATCCAAAAGATGTTCATTTACTAACTCACACAACTAATAGACAGTTGTGACAAGCTGTCTAATATTTTAGGCTAATGATGTTAACCTTACCTTTGAGTTCTTCTATGGTGTGTCGGGTCCAAACAGTATCCACCATTGAAGAGAACGGCATCGATCCACCAGTTTCCCTCTTCTTGATCCCACAATGCAGCACAGTTAAAGTTTTACAGTAATTTGTTGTGTTATCACAGAGGATGCTTTGAATATAGTATTTTACTGTGAAACAATACAGTAAAATGTTGTGTAATCCTGGTATCAGTTTTTTCACAGTAATTTACTGTCTTCATCGATTTCACAGTAAATTCTAAATTAAAGTATCATATTGTGATTATTACAGTTAAAGCCTGTAAAGTGCTAATACAATAATTTATTGTGAAATATTACAGTTAAATATTGTTAAATCCTGGTAAAATTTTACAGTGTACACATGCATTCTACAAGTTTGATGATGTAAAATATAAAGGCTGAGACAGTAACATAGACTACCTGACGTCTTGCTTCATGGTAAGGCTGATGCAAAGTCCTGAGCACTGATCCAATTCGTGTCTCTGCAGCATGCACTCCTTTCATGGCGAGATACCCCTTCATCATCCTTCTTCCGTATGTAGGTCCCGTCTAAAAAAAAAACAAAAAAAACATGACTTTAACATTCCTAAATTACCCCAGTTGATATATTAATCATGGAAATAGACAATGTTGACACCCCCCCCCCCCCCCCCCCACACACACACACACACACACACACTAAGGTAACGAAGGGGAGATATAGCAGGTTCCTACCTCAGTTATGGCTTTAGCCACCTCTAACTCCAAATGTTAGATGATGAGAGTCCCATCAAGCTTGAGCCTTTTTCAGTGCAAAATCTCCTCACATTTCTTGCAGAAAATCCTCTCTCGCCCCCACTTTCGTGCGATATGCGTGCAGAGATTTCTGCAGATGGCAAGCCTTGTTTTGCCATGTCTAAAATCATGTCAGAGTAAGGTTCCAAAGACATTTTAGCCTGGGCAAGGCGAACCACAGGTCACTTTGGGCGCTCTTGCCAGAAAACGGCAACTTCCGGTCGTAGAAAATGAAAAAAACAGGCATTTTTTCGTTTCTGACTTCTAGTGATTTTAATTTTTGTTATTATAACTAGACTATGAAAAACAAATCATTTTTTAAATTTACTCCATCCCTTTCTGACCTTGACAAAGAAAAACGCCTTGTAATTCAATTTTAATTTTAGTATTTTAAAACGAAAATCAAATAACCACAAATTTTTTGTTTTTTAATATCCGTTTGGGAATTGAAAATCGAATGACCAAAACATACACGGACCCTTCTGGGTAAAAAAGACGTAGCCTATGGCAAAATCTGGAATGAAAAATGACTGTTATTTCATCCCCGAATCCCATTCATAAACACAATATCTAATAACGAGTCATTTTCCGTTATCAAAACAAATAACGGGATACGAGTCATTTTTCCGTTTTCCGTTCTTTTATTTTGAAGCGAAAAACGGGAAACGACTCGTTATGCGTTTTGCGATTGTTGACTTCAAACGTCGAAAGTCGGATGGCCGCAATGTACACGGACCGTTTATCCACTTAATCATTGTGTGCGTCTCTCCCCCGACCGCCGTCCAGCTTGCTGATGGAGGATACACCAACAGCTCTGGCAACCTCGAGTCTGGAGGGGAGGGGGTGGAGGGGGAGGCGGATACAACTCGCCGCAGTGTTTTGAATTTGAGTGTCATACAGTTTTTGGCCACATTCTTACATATGGCGCCTTTAAAAATAAAAAAGTACACAATTTTCAGACTATGAAAAGATATGTGATGTACCCTCTGGCAATTAATGAAATTTAAGATTTTCAAAGATTATTACATAAATGTAGGTGTTGACATAATTATACTGTATTAGCTATACATATGTATTTATTTATTTTGTTTTTTATTTATTATTATGATTATACTGCCTTATCAGAGATCTCAGGACTGTATTTTGTAATTGTATCCTATTTATTGACTTTTTGTTTTTGTATCTGTGAAACAGCTCTTGTGAATTGTGTTATGTGTTAATGTTTGACATTATTTGTAAACTGAATACTTAAATAAAGTTCATAAAAAAAAACAGCTCCTCTCTGTAGTGATGGTAAAATTAAACTTTTGTGAAGCATTGAACCACTTGAGCCAATTGTTTAGAAAATGGTTTCATTACTCAAAGCTTCAGTTACAGTGACCTCTCCTGGCGAAGTGCAAGGCTGCAGTGGATTTAAAGAATCTTTGCTTGAAACACACACACACACACAGACACACACAATGACTGAATACCATGATCTATTTACAAATGAAGATTGATGAATGTTTTGTGTTATTGAGGAGAGAGTGATGGAAATATACTGTATGGCATAGGTTTAGTTTATTTTGTTTTATTTTGCAGGGACAGTGCACATTAATCACTGTAAATGTGCCAATGTTACCAAAAAGGCTAATTTTCAACTGTTGTCCCTTAGCCAGAAGTTACATTACACATTAAAAAACAACAACAATAAAACACACAAGTAAAATCATCGCAGACAGTTAAAACATGACAACATAGACCACAATACAAAAGACAGGAAGGAATATGGCACCATCACGCAAAAAAGGGACATAAGAAGGTTAAAACATGACCAGAGGGGTAATTCCACCAAACTCGCTAATTAATGCGGCGCTTACCTGGTTAAGCCTGGTTAGAACTAATGCCAACTTCCACTTGAGGCTAAAGCCATTCCATTAACGCATTTCAGCCGCGCCTTGTTAAGGCTAATTCAGGCCAGGTTAACGTTGTCGTGTGTTACGCGCGTTCACGGGATATAAAGCCAGGCCAGAACCGTGAATGTCGAATCATAGAGAAAATGGCAGAAAAGACCAAAGCAAAAATTATTGATGGAACTGTACGAGGAGTACAAACCCATCATAACCAAAAAAGGGAATACTGTAGTGATAAATAAAAATCGCAAGGCTGCTTGGGCAAGAATTGCCGAGCGATTAAATGCGTAAGTACCGTCAAGAGTAACATGTTCTGGTAACGTGTTGGCTTGGCACGTGGCCGGCCCAGGGTTCAATTCCTGACTATGGAAGTTTGTGAAATTTCTTTATTTAGCCCGAACACTCTCTCTCTCTCTCTCTCTCTCTCTCTCTCTTTTAGATAGGCCTAGTAAATGCATCTACATTGACCAACAATTTATCTCAACAATTCAATGATCACATTCAATGAACCTATTAATGAACTCACCTGAAAGGAATTTATGTGGCTGACAATTGCATGCAGCAATGCCTTTGTCATTGGGATCTATAACATGCTATTAATAATAACATCTTTATGTCTATCATGTTTTTGCAAGTTATATTTGGGTTCTGGGGAAATTTTATGACATATTTATCATAGTTAAAGTAAAATGTTGGTCTAATTCTCTGATCTAAAGACAATTATGCAAGCAAAAAAAAAAATATATATATATATGTGACATCCTCGCTGGGTTGTGAACCCAGGCTGCCCGCGTTTGAGGGCAGGTGCATCACCACTCACCCAACTGGGGGATGAACAACATGTGAAATACATGTATTTAGATAATAATATGGCCAGTCGGTGTTCAGGAAATAAACAATTTATTCACATTTTTTTAATTGCAAGCATGTATTCTTAGACACTTCTTCACACAACCTTCTACTCTACCTTGATAGAGCGGTGTGAAAACATAAGCCACTAGTTTTACTGATCAAACACCAAGCGTCACAGCCCTGTTATTTATGTACCCCCAGGTAAGAGAAGACCAGTGGTGAGTTTAAACTCAAGGCTTTTCTGTGATGTCTGCAACAAGCTTCTACTGGCAGTGTTTCACTGTCAGTGGCTACAGACTGGGTGTATCCACCATCACAGAAACCTTCTCACACTTTATCTGTCTGTGTTCTCTGTTACCTTTGAAACCTCCAACACAACAGTCCCCTATATTACAATATTACACAGTGATCACAATATTACTCTCTTTTACTCACTTGGCTCCCTGAGCCTGGCTCCCTGAGCCTTTATCCTTTGGTTCCCAGAACCTGGTTCCCAGAACCTTTAGCTCCCAGAGCTTATAGGTGGCTTTCTAGGCTCACCTAGGGGCTATCCCCCTGTGGCGCTTTTATCCTGCTGCTCAATGTATTTTCGAGGGTCTTTCTAGCCTCCGGCCTCTCTGCGTTCCCAGAACGTCTTACTGATCACCGTTTATGCGCCGAGGACCCCTCTGAATTTATGATCCAGAGACTCCTCTCCCAATATATCCTAGAGAGTTTTTACCGATCCCGGATCGGCGGTCGACCCTTCCTAAAAGATCCTCAGCCCATCTGCCTGATCAAATTAAACCTAGCCTCTAGACAACATGCTGACTTTCTCCACCAAATTTAGAATCTATGGCCGAATCACAGTCTTTACTTTTTAGAAAGAATAGGTGACTGCTTACCTTTCAGATGGTGGGATCCCTTGTGGAGAATGTCAGATGTGCCAGGAGGCGCCCAGGTGACTCCGCGTGGTCACCGGTCCAACCTCCGCTGCTCCTTTGATCGGTCCTCCTTTGTCAGAATCACGTCGGGGTCACCAAGTTTCTCTGTAGGAATTTTGTTCACAAGTTAAGTCAATCAGAAGGACCTCACAGAGTCTATATTGCGTTATTCAGATTCTGCAGGAGGATCACGAAGACAGCGAAGTCGTTGGTTCTTTAGTGCGCCATTGCTTCCGGCATTTATTTGCAGATGGACATCAGATGATACAGACGTCTGGAGAAACAGTCTCTTCTCTAGCTAAGAGCTGCCGTGTGCAACACAGTGCTCTATACCAGAGGCAAGAAGTTCTGGTGTCTACTCTAACTGCTCCAGAATATATACTGTTACAGAGGCAAGGCTATGTGTCATGCTTACGCGTGCAAATGTGTATTTTTGATATGGGAGTTCCCCGTCTGAGCTGGGATCGGCTCCAGCCCCTCCACGACCCCGAACACAGGATAAGCGGCAGACAACGGATGGATGGGTAACTCCTCTTCTGTCCCATGAGACATTGAGGCCCCCTCTGCTTGTTGGCTTCCTCCTCCGGTCCTGTGAAGAAACACACCTGTTCCTCGGAGAGGGGAGTTTTAAGAGGAGCTGGCGTCTCATCTGAGGAAGCTCTCCAGCATGAAGGTCAAGTCTGTAGCTGGCCATGTTTCTGTGAAGAAAGTACCTGTTGTACTTTATAATACTGAATACATGTTTGTGCAAGCTTTCGCTGTTTTGGTTCCCCTAATGTGGTTAAGTACGTTCATGGAGGGTGTATATTCTGTTCGGCTGAGTTCATGCTCTACAAGGAGTGAATCATGCAACCTCCTTTGCTGATTTTTACCTTCTATTTCTCTGCCGCCTTCTGAAGGTGATAAGATAGGTTAATATCAAACACATTACATGATTATGAAACATACAATTTTCAGGTATCATCATACATTTTAAGCATCATTATATCTACAGTATAAAAGTGCCGGTTTGCCAGTCTAAATTTATCAACATGTTTAAAGGGATAGTTCGGAATTTTGGACATAAGACCTATTTTCCAACTCAGCCGGTGTGTTTGAGACGTCGGAGAGGTTTTCAAGACATTTCATTCAGTTCTTCTAGTTGCCGAGTTCGCTTGTGCTATGGCTAGCGCAAGTCAATGGTTCTAGTTAGCCAGGCATTAAAAACAGTCTTGTCCACTCCGGGCGTGTCGGCGCCTCTCTGAAGTCCCGGATCGAAACGTTTCGAAACGTTGTGCCGAAAAGCGGTTCTGAAACGCCCGTGTCACGTGACTGTAGTTCAGTGATTGAAGGAACGCCTCTATGTTTCGAAACGACTTTTTTAAGACGGGCAGATCCTTTGAAATACTGGCAAGAGCGACGTGCTGTCTTCCCTAATTTGTACCAACTGACTAAGAAATGGTTAAGTGTCCCTGCAACAAGTGTACCCTGTGAAAGAATTTTTTTCAAAAGCAGGGGAAGTGTTATCCAAAAAAAGAAACAGACTCAGCTCAAAAAGAGCTGAACAAATATTATTTTTGAATACAAATCTTTGATTATTGTATTGCATATAACAATGTGTCATTTATTTATTTTTAATAATGTTTCTTTAATTCAACCTGTATTCTACTTAAATTAAGGAAACCTAAGACCGGCTCATTTCATAGTGGCACATAATTAGGAGTTTTCTTTGGCCAGAGCATGTAGTTCACAGAAGTGGCCACTAGATGCCACTGTAGAGTCAGGTTTCATATTTGTTTCAAGTGTTGCGGTCTTGGTCTCCCCCTGGCGACTTATTGAAGAGGATACGAATGTGTGTGACGTGGTCGGACAGGTGTTATGGGTAGTAAAGAAAACTTGTGTTGCGGAAAAATAATGTGTTGTGTGTACGCTCGTCTACTACGGGAATGAATACGGTTTATGCTGTAAAAATAATAAGAAGTGCCTTTAATGCTTAATAAAGCCCGAGTTCATGCTGTTACGACCACCGCCTCGCTGTCCAGTCCTTCGCCTGTTAACCCGGACCACCGGAGACAAGTTACCTGCCACGAGCCACGTTAGCAAGACTATTAGCCCGCTCCCAACTACGGTTCGGAGAGAGGAGCTGTGAAGGTAACACAAGGCTTCAACACAGACTGAAACATCGCTTCGAACTGTTTCGAAGCTTCCCTTTGCCCATCACTAGTTGGGGTGAGTGGTCAGCTGGGCTGTTAAAGTCCATCCTTCGTCACTCTTTTATTTTGCCTTTCTTGTTTTCGAGGTAATCCTGGGGAGGGGAGAAAATCTCTCGGGCCCAGCACGCCTCAGAAGATAAGCAGGTAAAGTTTAAAATTAGGTAGGGTCTGAGGAAGTTTGTTTGTGAAGCCATATGTGTGACATCCTGCATTGGTGCCATTGCTTGTAGTTGCTAGCTTTGGCGGTGGCTAGCTAGCATTTACCGGTAACGCTATGACCATAAATACATTTATTTGTGACGCGCTTTTACAAGTATCAGGACCGTGAAAGGAAATATAGTCCGAGTGAAGTGCTGGAGACGTGGGGCAGTAACAACGGGAGCCTCCAGTGTTTTGTTAAACCGAGCAGGAGAGCCATTGTGGTGACCTGGGAAGCGGGTGTCAGCGGCGTCTGCTAACCGCTACCTGAAGTTAGCATCGAGCTAGCTCACTACAGCGGCTCTCATACTTGTTACCACTTGAGGCTTTAGTTATACAGTCCGTCTGCGGCTCCAGCGCTACACTCGTACTGGGTTTTTTTTGTAGCAGTGCTGCTGTTGCGAGAGACGTGCTAGCACTTGCTAATATCCGGGACAGCTAGTTGGGCTAGTAGCCCTCCGACTCTACGGCTGAGCTGTCGTTTGCTGGAGAGAAAACACCGGCTATCTCGCTCTCCACCCAGAAAGGTTTACTTCTTGGTTCTGTATTATGTGGTCTTCACAGAGTAGTAATTGTTAATTTTATTTTATTTTGTATGCTTTCAGATCCACAAGGCCGCTCTCTTCAGTTCACTGGCTGCAGCCTGTATCTTCATCCAACATGAACAGGTAACGTATTGCATCTACACTGCACATCACCTTTTTAATCATTGCACAAATCACCCTGAATATTGGACCCTCATTCATCTATACATTTTCTTAGCAGCAAATGGACTACTGTATTTTTTTTTATCTCTGTTGATTGAGCCAACACAGATCAGTAGTGACTGTAAGGGAATTCACTATTTCTTGTTTTCTCAGTTATCGGATGTGGAAATGCAAAGACTGCCATCCTTATCCATGCAAATTGTCCCTGTTCGTGTTTTGTAGACATGGAATGGTCTACAAAAACATCTTTACTAGGAATCATCCTTCTCAGGACTCCACTCAAAAGGTCTCTTCAATAAAGTGCTACATTTGTGAAAACAATCCGGTTTCAACAGAGTAGGATTTTTTTTCTAATAATAATGTTATGGTAATGTTACTGAGATACAAAGCCACTTTTATTAAGAAGTTCCAGATAAAAGAAACTCATTCTCCTGTACTTTGATGAAACACTCCAGAGAAAAATAGCAAGAAACCAACAGGACCTTCTGATTCTGGATTCTGATTCTTCTCCCCTGTCAACCTCTGTTTATATGTTGCATATGGTTCATATGTTAAATATTAATAAATACATTTAATGTAACCTGCCAAGTGTCTTTTTTTGTAGAGTTTATAAGGTGGGAAACACAAATCATTTTTTAAGTCAAATAAAATGTGAAAAATATAGTTTGGATATATGTAAATTAGTTAATTCAGTTAAAAGTGAATACATTAGGTTGGTTCAATTTCAATTTGTTTGGTTCAATTACTAAAATGTTTAAATAATTTGGATCATGGCAAAGAATTAAGGTTGAGTCAAGTGCAGTATTTACATCAAAATAAAATTAATCAGTTCATAAGAAGTTACTATCTTAACTTAATTATGAAAAATCGACTTTTCCATGTTTTTCAACCCTAAAATGGGTCCCTGGGGTGTCAATAAGTCCCCACAGTATCAGAAAAGACCACCATCTCCCTGTTTCACTTTCTCAGTTTGAAAGAAATCCTCCCGATAAACGAACGGTTTGCAGAATGTCCACTAAATGACGTCAGCACCATGCCTTATATGGGTCATCTCGGCTCATTAGAATCGCTCCACCTGTGTGGTCCCGCCCACATAATCCCCATACCTGTTGGCTGTCAGTGTGATGTACATACAAACCAGTGAACCAAAATGCCAAAATCAACGGAAAGCGAGTTGGCAGTCCAATTGCTGATATTTACTGGCATCGTCGGAGCATCTACGTTGGAAATGTGCGCGCACACGCGTATTATGTAATATGCCGTGTTACAGTTTACCGTTGCTTTCTTAGCATTGGTGTGTTAGCATTGGCGTGTTGTGCTAAAGTTAGCATTGGCGTGTTGCGTTAAAAGCTTCCATTGTATTGATATTGAGGACCGTTAACGATACGTAGTACTGCGGGGGCCCAAACCTGTAAAATAACGCTAGACATCAGTTTGCTTGGGAACGTTTTGGAGCTTGAATGCAGCAGCTGATCTGTTTGTTTATACACGCCGATGCAAAGACGACGTCACCAAACGTTTGTTTTTGCACCGCTAACGAAGGGATTTTACGAGCTATTGGTGCGTCACCACATCAGTTATAGTGAAATAGTAACGTGTTCCACATTTCAGATGTAGTTGTAAACTCTGTCTGTCTGTCTGACTGTCTGTCTGCTTACAGAGCAGCAGCTCACTTCAGCGTCCCACAGCGACCCACCACAACAGCTACTGTTGGCACTCACCTGTCTAGGAGGACTCTACAGGCTCCTTACCCAAGTAAAGGTGTGTAGCTTGACATGTAGCCTACTTTAGATCAGGTTTAACAGCAACTACTAGTAGTTGTGCAGATGTGTATTTCTATTATGTGATATCATGGGTTTCATTCCTCCATACAACTCTGTTACAGCTACTGTGTCCTGCAAGGACTTTGGTGTTGGCACAGCCATGGTTCCAGACCTGTTTCACAACCACTCCAATAAGGAGACAATCAAAGAGAGCTCGCCTGGACCCGGTAGAGGAGGAGGATACTTTGGAGGGCAGCTCTTCCTTGACTTCAGAAGAGCTTGATATGACCCTGCAGAGTCGGCCACAAACAGTTTGCGTTTGTGTTCTGAGATAACTGTGAACTTCAACTGCTGATTAATTTGACAATAAAGTCTTTACAGTAATTGTAAAATGTGTCATGGTTAATATTACTGAAGTAACGGTCAGGAAGACTGCATAATATGTTGCATAGAGGGATTTATTTTTTATAAAACACAATTGATAAACAAACAACAGACTGCTGTATTCCTCTTACGTGTAAAGCACCATAACCAGCTTTATGTATATTTAATGCGTTTTGGAGAGAGAACATTCAGACAGACAGTTCCAACCAGGATGTCCCACCATGCAAGCCTCTTCCTCCTCCAGCTGCTGCATCCATCTTCTTACCTAGTGTGAATCATGATCATCGTCATGTTATGTGAATAATAATCTCAACAGACAACTTGCTGTAACAAAGTAACATTACCCGTGGTGTCTCCATGCAGCAGACATGTTCGGTGTCTGAAGGCCCACTTAGTCACCTAGATGAATATAGTACAGAATTTGAGCATTTCAACAACAAATCTTGTTAATATGGTAACCTGACGGACTTTGCTGACAAGCTGAGGTGTAAACCTCATGTTTGAATTTTGTAACAGTAAGTTTGGCACGTAATGTTGAGATGGAGCACAATCACGTTTATAAAACACAGCACACAGCCTATAACTCACAATTCAGCACATAATTCTGGAGGACGACATGATACTGACCAAATCCTGTTGCTTGTATATCTTTATATATGTAGAGGATCATGTTTTTAATCCCGTTAATGTGATGTAACCAAACTGCCCGCATACAGGACGCTGTTTTCAGCGGGTTTTCATCCGTTTAAATATAATGTTGCGTCCCCATTTGGAAAACATGCAACTGTGAACTGTCAACAACACGGCACTACTAACGATATTAATTGTTGCCGAAATAGCTCACAGATACGTTACTTATAGAGCGAAGAACGCAGCATTAGCGTCATTGTGCTTAGCGCTAGCTACGCTAACACACATCGAGTTACCGTCCAAAACGTTACACAGACATGTTAACTAACCATTCAGGTTCGTCCTGCTGCATCCGCGGCGTCCGAACTTCTACAGGAGCTGGTCCTGGGTCGGAGTCCGGTTCGAATCGGTACGGCTGGACCGCTGTTAGTTTGTAGCGTAGAACCATAACCATGACAACAAGCTGGACGCGGACAGCACGGGGCGGAGAGACACAACCACTTCCTCAGTAGGAGCGGGGTCGGGGGTAATCTCATTAGCATAAGGCTACACCCTGACAGAATCACCCGTTTGAAAAAGTGGGGTAAAAAAGCTGAAAATGAGGAGTGTGATCCACTCCGAAATACATGTTCCGATTGTTTTTTCCAGTTGAGGAATTCAAAGACCAGGTTTGGAGACATCAATAACTTATATTAACTTGTGGAAAAATAGCATAATAGGGCCGCTTTAATTTAGATTCTGTGAAGTATGTGATATCTGGACATTTTTTTTGTTGTATGTGCATGTCTGTGGGAAGTGGGGGTGCGGCTGCACTACTACTCAGTCACAAAAATAAACAAATCATTTTATAGGCTACGTTAATGCCGCGATTAGGATATGACTGGACAAAGCCGACACATACGTTATCACCTCCTCCCACTACTCACTTGAAATTATTCCGTACCTCAGACTTTCCGGATAACTTGCTCAATGTTAATTGTTCTGTTTTTAATTTATCCTTTATGTCTCCAAGTTCTTAGCGTAAATCCTTTATTCTTTGATGTAGCTGCACAGAGCGGAACCGTTATGAATGATGCGTGCGCACTATGTGTAGTGTCATTTTTTTTACTTTGTGTAACTTTGTACACATTTCTTACGTAGACCTACTCTGCTAAACATATAACCAATATTATTCAATGTTTATGCCTAGCCTTCTCCTCAGATTAGGTCAATAGAGCAATGATAGAAAAAAAAAGGCCCGACCCAGCCCGAGGGTAGGGGTGGGAAATTTCGGCCCGACCCGGCCCGTGGGTCAGGCTGGGCTCGGGCAGAGAAGCTAAACTCTAGTAATAATCCACACAACTCCGGAGGGGTATTCCACCAAACTCGCTAATTAAGGCGGCACTTACCTGGTTAAGCCTGGTTAGAACTAACGCCAACTTCCACTTGCGGCTAAACCCATTCCATTAACGCATTTCAGCCGCGCCTTGTTAAGGCTAATTCAAGCCAGGTTAACGTTGTCGTGTGATACGCGTGTTCACGGGATATGAAGCCAGCCCAGAACCGCGAATGTCGAATCATCGAGAAAATGGCAGAAAAGACCAGTGGCGTGGGGAAAATTTCCGAGGAAGCCAAGTGAGACACATCCTCTAAGTTGTGTATGTTTTACGCGGTGGGAGCAGATGTTGCAGTTTATATGTTGCTATTTCCCGTGGTCGGATGAACTATTAGAGCGCCCAGCATAATTTTACCAGGACTTACACACGCTGAGCACCGACTCTCTCTCTCTCTAAATCCAGAGCCTCGTTGATCCGGACGCGTCCAAAAAGCTTCAGTTTCACAGCACAATCGATGTGGTTTTTGGATTTGCCGTGCCTTTCAATGGCCCGAGACAGGTTGGCCAGATCAGTGAATCCAGTGGTGACCCAGGGATTATTCATGGAGCAGGAATTCTTGTCAAAAAGGAGACAGGGCCAGCAGAATAGCCGCTGTAGCTTGGCGCTACCAGCTAGCCACTCAGTGCGGACGTAATTCTCCTCATTAAAGGTCCGAAAATCTTTCTTCCTCTCTGTACGGAGCTCCAGTTTTGGTGTTGGCCGGCCGTCAGATTTAATCCAGAGTTGCTGTTGTAGAGGCAGTTTAGTAAAATTATTTTTTACTGAATACTCCAAATCTCCACCCTCCATAATCGCGCTTAAAAAATTAGCTAGCTTATCAAGAGATGAACACAAAGCAACAAATCTTCCATTATTTCATTAATTGACGTTGACGATAACATACTGTGATTTGATTGGCCTGAAGCCAACGAGTTCGCGGCTTCCCTTTACACTGTCCTGACCAATCACAGGGGAGCAGTGGTGTGACAATAGCCTCACCTGATTGGTCAATCATTCTTTTTTTTTTTCACCAAGGGAGACCAGCGCAGCTTGGCCTCCTCACAGACAACAGAGTGCAGTAACATGTTTTCAACGCTCATTCACCCCGTAACATTTAGAGGGGCACATCATAAAACGCTCAATAATTAATGGAGAGAGACGAGGAGGAGACGACAGACATAGAGTTCTCAACGGGCCTGAAAATTAGAGCCCGACCCGACCCGGCCCGCGGGTTTTTAAACCCGAACCCGACGCAGCCCGACACACCAGCATGAATTGTCGGCCCGAACCCGACCCGAACCCGACCCCCCGCGCGCCTGCATTGTTTTCCTCATACACTTGTTATCACGATCAGACAGACAGCAGACGTGAATTCAAATGAAACTTACTCTGCCCCATGAAGCAGGCAGCCAGATTGACCAAACGTGAACAGCGATGATTCACAGCAAACAATATATAATTTACAACCTACAATTTTTTTTATTTTTTATTTTTTATTTTTTAATGAAATGTGTTTTATAAAAAAAGGAAGCCCGAGGCCCGACCCGACCCAGCTCAATTGCGTATTTTTTCGGCCCGGACCCGGCCCGAAACTTCGGGTCCCGTCGGGTTTGTCGGGCTGGGCCGACCCGTTGAGAACTCTAGACAGACATATCACAGAGGGATTACGTAAACTGTTAAAAAAGTGATTTTATTAAATGATGGTTATATTCTGAAAAAACTGAGCAAGCCTGGCTTCCCTTGGCCTCTGCAAGAAAACGCCACTGGAAAAGACCAGAGCAAAACTTATTGATGGAACTGTACGAGGAGTACAAACCCATCATAACCAAAAAAGGGAATACTATAGTGTTACGGCCCCCAGCCGATAGTGTTTGTCCATTTGGGTCCGAGTGAGCGCTCCCTTTTTTCCTCTTCACTATCTTTGCTGATTTACAGGTCCCGCCTCCTGCCACCAGCCATTGGTCCTCCGCAGCTGCAGCCGATGAGCCTGACGAGCTGTCCGAGAGCGGTCCCGTTTGAAAAGGCAGTGCTCTGCAGATCGCATGGAGGGCTGTCACTGTGCGGTGTGACTTTTCCTCCTCGTCTGCGTAGCTGCTGTTTTGAGCCTTGTTAACTTGTGTCCCAACTTAGAATCGCAATTGTTGTTATCTTGTGTATTTAATATATCTTGTGATACGGAAGCAGTAAGGGTAGTGATGGTGAGATGAAGCCTCTTGAAACATCAAAGCCTCTCAGCCAGATGAACCACCAAAGTGGTTCGACCCCAAAGCTTCAAATAAGTACGCTAGGGACACCTAGTGGTGAATGAAATTATGATGACAGGAAAAGAGTTTCCAGCCAACCCAACCGAATACTTGATGTTTGCTTTGTGTGCTGATACAGTGTCAAATCAGTTGAGAATAAAACATTTTCCAGCATGAACGTGTTTGAGTGTGCCTTTCAAAAGTATAGGTGAAGGATAACGGCACTTTCTTCAACACATCACAAAATCTTGTACAGGATTCGAACTTGCAATCTACTACTTCATGGGTTAGCACACTAACCTCTGAGCCAACTCAGACTGGAGTTTCATGGGATCTGAGTTTCTATTTGACATTAAGTTTTTAATCCCATGTCAAAGGAAATGTCTTATTGACATCCTACTAATAATTGTAATAATAATACTGAAAGGTATTGATAGATTAAAGTGCGATAACACTGCATGATGAATGAGAATGAGCGTGATTAATTCAATAGCCAGTAAAGTAATCCTGGAACTGAGTAGGCTACTATATATGACGATATGTTGTGAAGACAACAGGGAAAGTGCTTTTGTTAGGCTATTGAACGTTTTCTGGAAACATGATAGTGCATCTGATTTTGTACAAGGGGAAATGTGATGCTTGCACTGGTGATGATTGAGTGAAACATTGATGAATGATGCTTGGACAGTGTTTTGTGTTACTTTGGTGGAGGCGGGGGCTAATTATTTTTATTTAGAAATAGGATTTGCTCCAAAACTTTTGGGCCCAGGCGGTTTCTCTTCTTCGAAACAACCTCCCCTGCTTTGGAAAAAATCCGCTCGCAGGGAACAGAGGATGCAGGGGTACACACAAATCGCACAGAGAGACTGTAGAGGTGTGGATACAGTAGTTTGTGAGTTTCCCAGTATTGCAGTGGATCTTCGGATCTTTGTAGGTGAGGTTCTTTGAGGTAGCGCTGGACTTCAACAATAGCTGAGGCTGTAGGATTGTGAGTCTCTCTACTCCTTTGGACTGTGTCATCTAAATGACGCCACAGTCCACCTAGGGAAAATGGACAGAAAATGAATTAGACATCATAACTAAATGGCAACAAATTCAAAGTCACTATGATTTTACCAGAGGAGCAGGAAGGACGGTTGTCTTCTTGGACCACTGCTGATAGAGCCGCGTGTGGCATTTAGCCTATCATATGACCACACTCAGTGGTCAGCCTTCTCACAGCCTCATCCACCTTGGATGCTGTGAGGAAGCCTAGTGTCTTGAAGCGTGGGTCCAGGAGTGTAGGGAGAGTGAGGATGCTTGTCTTCTGATAGTGATTGAGGTTTTCCATGAGCTTTGACTGTATTGTTTTGGAAAGTTGTTTGGCCAGGTCAGTGGTGATGGTGGAAAGCTGTTCCCCAAGAGTTACATAAACCATTTTTAACAAAGGCAATATCTTTGAGGCAGACACCCTCTTCTCAGCTGATAGTTCTTCTGTTGCCTCATGGAATGGCCCAAGCACACCAAGGCACTCCTTAATGACTGAGAATTCAGATGAAGTCAGCATAGTGACATCAGTAGTCAGGGAAGCCATAGCTGCACCTACAGCATCTCTCTCAGAGTGCAGCCTCTCCAACATTGCAAAGGTGCTGTTCCACCTAGTATCCACCTCTTGGAGAAGCTTGAGGTGTGGTCTTCCCATCCGCTCCTGCATCTGGGCAAGCCTTTCCTGTACACACAAAATAACATTAGTTGCATTGCTACAACAGTCACAACAGTATGCTGATATAATAAAGACAAACCTTAGCAGTGGTACTGGACCGAAATAGAGTAACAATCCTCCTAGCACTTGCACGCAGATTTTGAAGGCCAGGGGTCTCATCCATTGATTTGTTAACCATAAGGTTAATGGCATGAGCTACACAGACTGCCTGTTTGAGGTGCAACTCCCTGCCACAGGCAATCATATTTGCAGCTGCATCGGTCACTAGACAGGTCACCTTGTTGATAGATAGATAAAAGTTAAACAAACTACAAAAAAATGCATGCAATGGACAAGCTGCCACACGCTCAGGCGCTGGAATACACACCTTGTGCCTAATGCCCCACTCCTCCATAATGGCACCCTTAGCTTCAGCCAAGTTAAGGGCTGTATGGCACTGAGGGAAGTGCTGAACCCCTAGCAGCGTGGTGTTTATCACACCATCCGCAATATAATGGCAGGTCACTGCCAGATAGGCCTCCATGTTCATTGAAGTCCACATGTCAGCTGTAAGGCTGACAGCAGGAGCCTGCAGAACACGTGCCTTGGCCTCCCTTTTGCCTTGTTTGTATCGTTCCTCCACCATGGCTTTCAAAGCCTGAAAATCAAGAACACTTTTTAGCATGACATTTGAATAGATATTTAATGCAGGTTTATGAATGATAGCATTATAATATATACGCCTACCTGTCTGGTGGGCAGAACAAATGTAGGGTCAAGCAATTTCACAAACCCCCTGAATCCTTGGTCGTTGACCACGGTGAAAGGCTGGCAATCCTTTACCACCATGTCCACCAAGGCATTATCCAGTTACCTTTTCCTGGAAGCTGGGCAAAAGACACAAAACAAGTGAAGTGAAGCAGTAACTTAACAGAGCAGCCCTCTTATGCTAATGCATAAAAAAAGACAAAGACCACAACGCACCTGTGCAAGTCCCAGCAGATGTTGAGGGTGTCTCCTCTCTCTCATGAATAGCACGGTAATGCCTCAACATAGAGGAGGTGTTATTATTATATCCAAGTATCTTATCACAGATGAGACATTTCACCTATACAGACAAAAACAGCCAATACAAAAGACCACATTACATTATATTAGACTAGACCTACTACTTACCAAGCTTCAAAATTAAAGGCAGATTTGAGTAGCCAAACCTTATTGGGAGAAATTTGCTCAAAATGTTCCCAGACAGGCGAAAACGTTCTCTTCTTACTGAACTCCATAATCCTGAACGTGTCGCAAAGAACCAAATATGATTGAACTGTCTCCAACTACTGACAAAAACCCACGAGTTAGTATTCGTGTTCGAGGCATCTTTATAGTCGACATGTCCCGCCAATTGTAAACCGGTATCGCGAAACAGTAGCCCGAAACGAAGCCTCGCTCGTCATACGCTACGTCATTTTGCCGAGGTGAATCAGATCTCGACACGGAGCTTCGTTGGGGGAGGAGCCGAAATACTCGGCACATGCCTCGAAGCCTCGACGCAAACCATAACATCACTAAGTAAGGGTGCAACTGCCGTTTATTTTGATCCCCCTTTTCCTCCTGTTTTTTGTTAGTTTAGTGAGTTAGGTTTAGTATTGTAAATTTTGTTTGTTTCTTTTCCTCCCAGGGCAGTCAGTCTGGTCGAGTAGATCGTTTATTTTGTTTGTTATTTTTGGCCTTGGTTCACCCTGAAGAGACGCTTCATTTTGTTTCCTGTTTTCTTTTGTTTTCAACTCTGTCCACCTTGTGGTATACTTTTGTTAAATTTACGAGCTGATACAATAAATAACAGCTTTTTCTGATTGCAAACGTCGTTCTCGGTCTCAATTATGTTATGCTCCTGTTCCCCTAGCCTGGGGCGTAACATCATTTGGGGGCTCGTCCATTAGTCTGTACTGTTGGTTGGCAGTTTTTTCTATGTGTGTGGAGGCTTAGGATGAGGTTTGATATGGATGAGTTCAACTTCAACTTCAACAACTTTATTGTCATTTTCACATATGTACACATACAGGAAAACGAGATACCGTTTTCTCAAGGTCCACAGTGTCGCTGACACACAGACATTCAACAACAAATAATAAACAAATAACAGATAACAGATAACATGTAACAACACAACAATCTAACTATAAGTATAAAAACAGTATAAATATGTAAAGTGTATGAAATGTAAGTAAACAGTGTTGGTACACTAGTGCAAAAAGTGCAGAATAAATAGAATTAAAAATGTAAACCGGGACTTACAAGAGTCAGTAGTAAACAGGACTGTAAAGTGTCTTTTGTGCTTGTTGATTGTCCAATTGTGTCGGGGGTGGGGGGTGGGGGTTAAAGTCCAAATCCAGGGGGGGTAGGGGGTAGGGAGGGGAGAGAGTTCAGCATCCTAACAGCCTGGGGGAAAAAGCTGTTTTTGAGTCTGTTGGTGCCAGACCGGATGCTGCGGAACCTTCTTCCTGAAGGCAGGAGGCTGAAAAGTTTGTGGGCCGGATGGAATGGTTCACCCACAATGCGGAGTGCTTTGCGGGTGAGGCGGGTGTTGTAGATGTCCTGTAGGGACGGGAGTGAGGCACCAATGATCCTCTCAGCAGTGTTCACGATGCGCTGCAGGGACTTGCGATTGGCTGCAGTGCAGCTTCCAAACCACACCGTGATGCAGCTGCTGAGGATGCTCTCAATGGCGCCTCGGTAAAAGGTGAGCGTGATGGGTGTGGGGGCTTTAAACTTCTTTAGTTTACGGACGAAGTAGAGGCGCTGCTGGGCTTTCTTGATTACAGCCGTGGTGTTGCTCCTCCAGGAGAGGTCCTCAGCGATGTGTACCCCAATAAAACTTGGTGCTGCTCACCTGCTCCACAGCAGCACCGTTGATGGTCAGTGGTTGGGGGGGCTGGGTGACGCTTCTCCTGAAGTCGACAACAATCTCTTTCGTTTTCCCCACGTTGAGGAAGAGATTGTTGTCCTGGCACCACGTGGCCAGCTGGGAAACCTCCTGTCTGTAGTGGGTCTCATCGTTGTTGCTGATGAGACCCACCACTGTCGTGTCGTCCGCAAACTTGATGATGTGGTTGGAGCTGTGGTGGGGTGTGCAGTCGTGGGTCAGCAGGGTGAAGAGCAGGGGGCTGAGCACACATCCTTGGGGCGCCCCCGTGCTCAGCACAACGGTGTCGGATGTGTTGCTGCCGACCCGAACACGCTGCGGTCTGGCTGTGAGGAAGTCCAGCAGCCAGTTGCAGATGGAGGGGCTGAGGCCCAGATCTGTCAGCTTGCAGACCAGCTGCTGGGGGATAATGGTGTTGAATGCTGAACTGAAATCGATGAACAGCATTCTCACATATGAGTCTTTATTGTCAAGGTGGGTGAGGGCTGGATGGAGAGCCGACGAGATGGCATCCTCCGTGGACCGGTTGGCTCTGTAGGCAAACTGGAACGGGTCCAGGGAGGGCGGGAGGGCGGTTTTGATCTGCTTCAGGACTAACCTCTCGAAGCACTTCATGATGGTCGAGGTCAGTGCGACGGGTCGGTAATCCTTGAAGCAGGTGGGGGAAGACTTCTTCGGCACAGGTATGATGGTGGCTACCTTGAAGCACGCCGGAACAACAGCTTGGCTCAGGGAGATGTTAAAGATGTCTGTGAGGACATCTGTGAGCTCCACCGCACAGTCCTTCAGCACACGACCAGGAATGTTGTCAGGTCCAGCAGCTTTTCCGGATGTTCACACAGGCTCCTACTCTTGATAAGTTGGACAGATGTACAAAAGAGGATTTGTTGGTGATTGCAGCTTTCTTTGATGTTGCTGTGCCTATGAATGCCCTTAAATCAGAGGTTAAGAGAGTGTTATCAGAGAGGCTGGTGGAGAGGGGTATAGTTGCAGTGAAGACGCAGCCGCAGTCAGATGGTGCTTCTGAGGGTTTAGACGGGGAGGTGGGAGTGGAGGCTGCCGCGGCCCCACAAGCCCTCAGCGGCCCGGTGGAGGAAGGGGCGGCGGGGTTGGATCCCATGGCTCTGCTACAGGCTGGGGTGGAGACGGAGTATCTGAGGCTCGCCCTCCGCCTCAGAGAGGTGGAGCTCGAAAAAAAAAACCCTGCGAGGTTGAGCTGATGCATCTCCGCATCAGGGCAATGGAGCTGGACCGCTCGTCTCCCCCAATCGCGTCAACTCCTGTGAGTATGCGTTTCCCTCCCGGTTCTCCTGGTCACTTTGATGTAAGCAGACAAATTGCTTTAGTCCCATCCTTTCGTGAGAGTGAAGTTGATTCGTACTTTAATGCTTTTGAACGCATAGCAGCGACCTTAAAATGGCCCAAAGATCTTTGGAGTCTGCTTTTGCAATGCAAGTTGGTAGGAAAGGCCCAGGATGTTTGTGCGAGCCTATCCATTGATGACAGTTTAGATTATGAACACAGAGCCTGGAGATGTTGAGCCTCCTTCGTGGTAAAGCCCCGAGGTCTACTCTTCATGTAACAACTGCGCTACCTTGTGGCTAAACATCAACTGCCCTGAACGTTTGGCATCGGCTATCCTGCTGTGCTGTCATTCACAACGCCAAGCGGGATAAAGCTTAGTTTTACAGATCCTAAGGAGGCCTTGAGACGCATTAAAGACCTTTGATTGTGCGCGACCGTGTTCGGTGGTCCCCACCCCTCCTCTTTTTTCTTTGGCTTTTGCACCTTCCAGAATGACTCTGGTGCATTCTATGTTACAATTTGTGGACCATGGGTGCATTATTAACAGGTAGGCTCTATCAGTTCTGTCTGGGTGACAGGTCATATGTCTGTGGGGTGGGGGGGCCCTCGACTGTTAAGGGTGTACCACACAGTTATAAGGCGGGTGTTTTAATGTTGAAGAAAATGTTCACACTGCTGCTGTTGCGCTTTTTGATAATTGGTGGTGCTGCTGCTACATTTGGGTGGCCAGAAACTCCTAGTTTTTTTGAGTTAGTTATCCAGTTGTGGATTTATCAGGAAGGTTTGATAGTACTCTACTTCTTCACCTTCCTTTGTTCTTTTTGGTGGTGGTGATGTTTTTTGTCTTCTGTTTTGGGGTGTTTTTCTTTTATGGATCCAGACTTCTCTCTTACTGTGGTGGGGACAACTCCATTTTTTATTTCATTGTTTCTTTTAGCATTTGACAGCTCTTAATCTCATTTCAGTCAACGCCAGGGGTCTTAATATTCCACACAAAAGGACCACCGTACTAGAATTTCTTCGTAAGAAAAATGTAGATTTTGCTATGATTCAGGAATCACATTTATTGTGCAAGGATGTGGGTCGATTAGTCAATAAGTTCACCCTATTGCAACTTCATCTGCAGCTACAAAATGTAAGGGAGTTTTAGTATTGTGTAAACGCAAACTAAAATTTGATGTGATTGACTCTTGGGCGGACGATGCAGGTCGGATAGCCATTGCCAAGATTCGCATGGATGGGAGAAACATTCCACTCATTTCTGCTTATGCCCCAAATGCATTTGATCGCACTTTTTTTGAACTACTAACCAAATCCCTGCTTGATCTCGCTGGGTTTCATTTAGTTTTAGGGGCAGATTTCAATGCGGTGTGGGACAGCGGCATGGACAGAACAGGTGGCAGTGAGACTAGGGACCAACATCTTGCCTCTGAGGCCTTGCGCCAGTGGGCATCCGATACAGGCATGGTCGACATTTGGCGTTTGTTAAACCCTTCTTTAAAAGACTTCTCATTCTACTCAGGGAGACATAAATCCTTCTCGAGACTAGATTTTATCTTTGCCTCAAAAGATTTATTTCAAAATACTCAAAATGCACATTACAGTCCGGTTACCTGGTCTGATCACAAACCAATATATTGTTCGGTCACTGTTCGTCCGTTTTGCAATAAAGCCCCCAGGTGGCGTTTCAATTCTTCCTTACTGCGAGATGAAACATTTAAAACTCAGTTTCAGACAAATTTTAGCGAATTTTTAGAATTCAACGTTGGCTCTGTTTCCGATCCGGGGATACTTTGGGAGGCGGTGAAAGGCTTTATAAGGAGTAACACCACTTTGTACGCTTCAACACGAAATAAGGAGCGTGCAGCCAAATTGGAAGCTTTGGAATTAAAATATGCGACCCTTGATGCTTCCCTGCAACATAATTTTAACGACTACACAGCCCTACAGAAGGAACTGATTAAAAAAGAGGTTAACTCTCTTCTGAGGCGCCGTTCAGAATTTCTTATGCACAAAACTAGGCAAACATACTGGCAATGAAAATTCGGACGGATGAGCCCTTTGCTGATATTTTTTGCATTAAAGACAAAGACAGCACTGTACAAAGTGACCCTAAAAAAGTAAATGCTTCTTTTGCCTCTTTTTATCAGGAGTTATATAATTCGGAAAATAATTTTGACAAATGTGGCTGCGATAATTTCTTAAATTATGTTAAACTACCCCGCCTTAGTACTGATGACTCTACAAAGCTAGATGGCTCTGTTACATTGCAGGAGTGTGAGGCAGCTGTTAGGGACATGCGTAAAGGTAGATCCCCAGGGCCGGACGGAATTCCACCTCAATTTTACCTTACGTTTTGGCCTCTGATTGGCCCGCTGCTATTGGACATGATCCATCATTCAATCAAAGTGGGATCATTTTCTAGGGATGTTAATTCGGCATTAATTTCACTGCTTCTTAAAAAAGGAAAGGATCCAGTTGAGTGCTCCAGCTACAGGCCTCTTTCGCTTTTAAATGCAGATTTAAAGATTAATGCGAAATTACTGGCCCGGCGGCTTCAAGGCCAACTGACAGAATTGGTTCATTGTGATCAGACAGGGTTTTATAAAGTCTAGACTTGCTACGGATAATGTTAGGAGACTATTACATGTTATAGATGGTGCTCAAGGCTTAAGTTCTCCTGCTGCTGTCCTTTCACTAGATGCAATGAAGGCCTTTGACCGCCTGGAGTGGCCATTTCTGTGGTCAGTGTTAGAGTCCATGGGGGTTGGCTTGCCGTTCATTAATATGATTAAGGTGTTGTATAATAACCCAACAGCTGTAGTGCTGACAGGCAAAACTAGTTCTTCACCCTTTGCTGTCTTGAGAGGATCAAGACAAGGCGGCCCTCTTAGCCCTCTGTTATTTGCCCTCTCTCTTGAACCACTGGCGCAAGCCATCCGCGGCTCACCTACAATCTCTCCAATTTCCATTAGGGGAACACACCATCACATCTCGTTACATGCTGATGATGTTTTATTGTATTTTAACAACCCGGTGCAATGTATCCCACATGTTTTGTCAGCCTTTGAACATTTACGGCAAGCTTTCTGGTTTCAAAATAAATTGGCAGAAATCAGCTTTGCTACCTTTAAATCAGGCCATGTGTAATGCTCCCATCCCTGCATCTATTCCAGTCACTAAAAACGTCACTTATTTGGGGATAGATATTTCTTCCTCCATACAGACGATTATTAAAAACAATTTTGGCAGCACACTTAACAAAGTTGTGGCGGATCTGGACAGGTGGTCTAACCTGCCAAATTCACTTCGTGGTAGGATAGCCATAATTAAAATGAATATTCTGCCCAGAGTCAATTTCGTCAGCTCGATGCTCCCCCTTCCCCCGCCCCCTCAATACTGGAGCAAATTTCAGTCGGCAATAACCAAATTTCTGTGGCGTGGCAAACGATCTCGCATTAAGGTCGCCACTATGCAGCGAGAGAGGCAAGCAGGTGGCCTGTCTCTCCCAAACTTCAAGTTCTATGAGTGGCCCTTCACACTTAGACCTCTCCTATCTTGGTTTCAATCTGATGCCCAGGGCCCAGTATTTCAATACTTGTAATCCGGATCAGAATAATCCGGATAATGAAATCCTCCTTTTCTCAGTCATGGATCAAGGTGATCCTGCTGACTTCATCTGAGTATTTCAAAACACTGGCCGGGTGGATCACCGTGATCCCGACCTGGCTGGATACGGATTACCAAGTCTCAAGTCTCCGCCTCCGGATCTGAAACATGGCAGGCTACTTCATGGAAGGAGCAGCTGGAAGCGCGACTTTCACGTAAAAAATGTAAGTTTACCGTCGTCTAATGTTTAGCGGTTTAAGGACCATATGAACGCCAACCAACATATCGTGCTAGCTAACTATATGAATTGTCACATACTGAAAACCAGGCTGTAGCGATCTCTAATTGAGCCGCGGCCGTGCTAACGGTAGCTAACTCTGCTCCATTGCCTTGCGTGTTAAGCAGCTAGCGGGCTAGCGGGCGCTGGCTTTGTTTACGAATTTTGCAGTCCATGGTTTGATTTACAAGGTAATTAATCTGACGTACATTATACCATAACTGTTTAAACTAACATCAACCTGTTCGGAGTTTATTAGCGTTACGTCATTGGCAACACAGCAGACTGAAAATAGGCTACATGTGTACAGACCACACACTATGAACTATGCAGTTCATTCAGAAGTGTCAGAATGCTACAGTAATGCTGGGAAAATCATGCTGTTGTCATCATGCACACAATTTCTGTGACTATTGTGGAGTCCAAATGAAGACAAAGATATCACTCATACTCCTTCCCTTTCTTCTACTTTCAGAGCCCACTCAGCTATTAAGGACAGGGTCTATATGATGCTGGAAATCCTTGGAAATGCTTCAATTGCAGTGATAAGTTGTTGGATTTTGAATAAAGTGTTTGAAATTGTAGTTGCATTATTTTCATGTATTATAGCTTGATCAGTCACACAATTAGATACATTTTTCCATCCTAATTTGTCTCCCTTTATGTAGAAGGCTCTCACTAAACATAATTGTGGTAATTTAAAGCAAAATAGCATCTGATTTGGTGAAGTGAAATAATCAGTTTGTACACAAACACTTACCAAATACATTGCTGCATGTTTTAAAATCCCATTGAAGAAAGTTCCAAACATTTTAAAAGTGCGTTTTTAAGGTTTTGAATTAAGTCAAATTTGTCTTTGTTAAATCAGAAGCATGAAAATGGAAAGTGCTTCAATGTGCAGCATGATATAAACTGACACTTAAAAAAAAATGCAAGAACACCCATCACATTGTTTAACCATTTAATTGGAAAAATAAAGGTTAACCCCTGTATTGCGTATGGCTCTTCCAGCAGGTCCATCAGGCTGTGGTGGTGGTGGAGGCAGCAGGTCAGGGATTTCTGCGTAGGGAAGAGGTCCATCGATGGGAGCCTCCTGAAGTGGCACTCTTCTCGTTTGTGCTATGTTGTGGAGCACAATGCAGGCACAGATGATGCGACAGGCATGTCTCTGTGGCTCCACACGGAGATAGTTCAGGCAGGCAAATCTGCGTTGTATCACACCATTCAGGCGCTCAATTGTCCCTCTTGTTGTGGCATGGACAGTGTTGTACCTCTGCTGGGAGTCATTGGTGACAGTAGCAAAAGGGGTCATCAGCCAGGGTCGAAGGGGGTAACCGCTGTCACTGAGGAGAATGCCATCTGGGGCGGTCTGCTGGAACCTTTGGAAGAGGTGGCTTGCTCTCAAAATACGGGCATCGTGTACAGACCCAGGACATCTCACAACGCAGTTGGTGATAACGAGGTCAGCATTTCCCACAAGCTGCACATTAATGCTGTGCCGGCCCTTTCTGTTGACTTACTCCCATTCCCTGGCATGAGGTGCCTGGATATGCACATGCCAAAACCCACCCAAAACCAAAACCACATAAGAACGGTGTCTGTCCCCCGACCAACCAAATTAATCAGGTCAAACGAGAGTTTTCACATGAAATCCTAATAAAAATTAGCACTTCCGATGTAGTAAAACAAAATAAGAGAATTCCATGTGGACTCTTAAACATTAGATCTCTCTCATCCAAAGCAGTATTAGTCAACGACTTAATATCAGATAATCATATTGATTTATTCTGCCTGACTGAAACCTGGCTGCGTGATGAAGACTATGTTTGCTTAAACGAAGCTAGTCCTCCCAGCCATATTAATACTCATATATCTCGAGGCAGCAGACGTGGAGGAGGAGTTGCAGCCATTTTTGATTCAAGCCTGTCAATCAATCCTAAGCCAAAACTAAACTATAACTCATTTGAGAGTCTGATTCTCAGCCTTTCGCACTCAAACTGGAAAACAATGCAGCCAATTCTGTTTGTTATTGTGTATCGTGCTCCTGGTCCATACTCTGAATTCCTATCTGAATTCTCTGAGTTGCTATCAAGTTTAGTCCTTAAATCAGATAAAGTAATCATTGTGGGGGATTTTAATGTCCATGTGGACGTTGTAAATGACAGCCTTAGTGTAACATTTACTTCCTTAATAGATTCTATTGGCTTCAGTCAGAGTGTACATAAACCGACTCACTGTCATAGCCACACTCTCGACCTCGTCTTATCTTATGGTGTTGAAATCGAAAACGTAATAATCTTTCCTCAAAATTCTTCTTTATCTGACCATTACTTGATAACCTTTGAATTATTGTTGCTGGACTTCACTCCTCTAGGAAAAAGCTACTACTCTCGGTGTCTATCGGATAGAGCAGTAGCTAAGTTTAAGGAAGTAATTCCGCCAGTCTTGAGTTCACTTCCATGTCTTAATGAAACGGAGGACTTTTATGTTAATCTTAGTCCCTCCCAGATCGATTCTCTTATAGATGAATCTGGAAGCCTACTGTGAACGACTCTCGACTCTGTTGCTCCGCTAAAACAGAAAACTATAAAGCATAGGAAGTTAGCTCCCTGGTATAACTCCCAAACTCGTAAATTAAAACAAAAACTGCGTAAACTTGAAACCATCTGGCGCTCCACCAAACTAGAAGAATCCCGCCTAGTTTGGCAGGACTGTCTTAAAACGTAGGAGGCTCTCCGTAATGCCAGAGCAGCCTACTACTCATCTTTAATAGAGGAAAATAAAAACAACCCTAGATTTCTTTTCAGTACTGTAGCCAGGCTGACAAAGAGTCACAGCTCTACTGAGCCATGCATTCCTAGAGATCTTAGTAGTAACGACTTTATGAACTTTTTTAATGATAACATTCTAGCAATCCGCGACAAAATTACTTGCATCTTGCCTTCAATTGGAACTGCGTTACCCTCAAACTCAGGAGTTTTAGAACTAGCATTAAGACCTGATATATATTTAGACTGCTTTTCTCCAATCAACCTAAACCAACTAACGTCAATGATCTCTTCTTCTAAACCTTCAACCTGTCTCCTAGACCCGATACCAACCAGGCTACTGAAAGAAGTCTTACCCTTAGTTAGCGCGTCGCTATTAGATATGATCAATGTGTCTTTATTAACAGGCTATGTGCCACAGTCATTTAAAGTAGCTGTAATTAAACCTCTTCTTAAGAAGCCTACTCTAGATCCAGGGCTTTTATCAAACTACAGACCAATATCAAATCTTCCTTTTCTCTCTAAGATCCTTGAGAAAGTAGTCGCCAATCAACTGTGTGACTTTCTCAACAATAACAGTCTACTTGAGGACTTCCAGTCAGGATTTAGAGTACCATAGCACAGAGACAGCTCTGGTAAAAATTACAAATGACCTTCTTATTGCTTCTGACAAAGGACTGGTTTCTGTACTTGTTCTGCTAGATCTTAGTGCTGCATTTGACACCATTAACCATGAGATTCTAATATGTAGACTGGAAAAATTAATTGGCATCAAAGGAAACGCATTAAGCTGGTTTAAGTCCTATTTATCCAATCGATCTCAGTTTGTGCATGTCAATGAAAAATCCTCCAGGCACACTGAAGTTAAATACGGTGTTCCTCAAGGTTCTGTGCTCGGACCAATTCTTTTCAACTGATATATGCTTCCTTTAGGCAACATTATTAGAGGACACTCTATAAACTTCCATTGTTATGCTGATGATACTCAGTTATATCTATCGATCAAGCCTGAAGAAACCAATCAGCTAGTTAAACTCCAGGCATGTGTGGATGACATAAAATCCTGGATGACCTGCAATTCCCTGATATTAAACTCCGATAAAACGGAAGTTATTGTACTTGGGCCTAAACTCCTCTGAAGCTCGCTGTCTAAAGATATAGCGACTATTGATGGGATTGCCATCGCCTCAAATACTACTGTAAGAAACCTTGGAGTTATCTTTGATCAGGACCTGTCCTTTGACTCGCATATTAAACAAACCACGAGGACAGCCTACTTTCACCTGCGTAACATTACTAAAATTAGGCCAATGCTGTCTCAAAAAGATGCAGAAAAACTCGTCCATGCATTTGTTACCTCAAGGCTGGACTATTGTAATTCTTTATTATCAGGCTGCTCTAATAAATCTCTTAAATCTCTCCAGCTGGTCCAGAATGCTGCAGCTCGTGTTCTGACTAAAACCAGAAGAAGGGATCACATTTCTCCTGTATTAGCTTCTCTGCACTGGCTGCCAGTAAAATCCAGAATAGAATTTAAAATCCTTCTCCTCACTTACAAGGCTCTTAATGGACTGGCACCATCATATCTTAAAGAGCTCATTAAACCCTACTGTCCTCCTAGAGCACTACGCTCTCAGAATAAAGGGTTACTTGTAGTTCCTAAAGTCTCCAAAATTAGAACAGGGGCCAGAGCTTTCAGCCATCAAGCTCCTCTTCTGTGGAACCGTCTTCCGGTTCTGGTTCGTGAGGCAGACACTGTTCCCACATTTAAGAGTAGGCTTAAAACCTTTCTCTTTGACACCGCTTATAGCTAGGGCTGGCTCAGGTTTGCCCTGAGCCAGCTCTTGGTTAAGCTGCTATAGGCCTAGACTGCTGGGGGATTATAGTGGCACACTGAGCCTCTCTCTCTCTCTCTCTCTCTCTCTCTCTCTCTCGCGCTCTCTCTGTGTATGTTCCCCCGGAGTCCTTGTGCTCTCTTGCCTAGCAGGTCTCCCTGGACCGTGGTGGAACCTGATCCGGACTGCACCGATGTTGTGGTCTTGTTTGCCTCTTACCGCCTGTATTTTTAATTAAAGTAATTGACTAAAACCGGCATCTCTACTGTCACTAACTTGACTACTCCCGGGATCACTCCCGGGAATCTGGCTAAGCTTTCTGGTCCAGCAGAGTCCACTGAGGTCCTGACCGATGCAGACTGCTAACTGGCCTGATGCTGGAAACACCACATTGTAGCTCCACCTGCCCGCTGTGTGACTGCTCAACTACTCCTGCTTTCTGGTCTACGGCGACGTGGTTGGGATGGATCCTTCTCGGCGTGGCTGTGCCTGCTGCCATGGACTACTACTGTTGATACTATTGCTTCTGTTAATACCACCACTACTGTTAATGCTACTACTACCATACTACCAACACCAAATGCAGTTGGAACCCAAGGGCCTGGGCTGCACGAGATTTCTGCCTAAAAGCCTATTAAGGCAGTTTTTTCTCGCCACTGTCGCTGTAACGCTTGCCCCTGGGTGATGTTGGGAATTTGAAATTGTGTTGACTCTTGAAATTTTGAGCGTATTCTAGTCCTGCTCAATGTGTTAAGTGTCCTGAGATGACTTCAGATTCAGATTCAGATTCAGAATACTTTATTGATCCCCGGGGGGAAATTGTTTTCGTTCCAATGCTCCGTGCAAAGTAGAGATGGAAACAAGCGATAAAGATGAAAAGTAAATAGAAACAAATACTAAGTAAGATTCAAAATAAAATACAATAAAATAAGATCTAAAGTAGCCAGTAAAATACAAATAAATAATAAACAGTCAAGTATACAATATATCTGAAATACAATCTGAAATATATACAATGTACAATGAAATTGTTATAGCATTATAGATGAAATGAGAATGAATATTTATATTGTTTGTTTTGTTTTTGTTTTTTAAATTGCCAAATGAGTCCCATAATCAGAGAGAGGAGTTGTACAGTTTAATGGCCACAGGTAAGAATGACTTCCTGTGGCGCTCAGTGGTGCATTTAGGAGCAATTAGTCTCTGGCTGAAGGTGCTCCTCTGTTCAGCCAGAGCGTTGTGGAGAGGGTGAGAGCCATGCTGCAGTATCGCCCGCACCTTCTACAGCATCCTCCTGTCTGACACTGCAGCCAAAGTGTCCAGCTCCACCCCCACAATGTCACTGGCCTTTCTGATCAGTTTATTGAGTCTGTTGGCATCTGCAACTTTCAGTCTGCTGCCCCAGCACACTACAGCAAACAGAATAGCACTGGCCACCACAGACTCATAAAACATCCTCAGCATCGTCCGGCAGATGTTGAAGGAGCGGAGCCTCCTCAGAAAATAGAGGCGGCTCTGTCCCTTCTTGTAGAGGACTTCAGTGTTCTTAGTCCAGTCCAGTTTATTGTCGATGTACACACCCAGATATTTGTAATGATCCACAATGTCCACGTTATGTCCCAGGATGGAAACTGGGGTCGCTGGTGTCGTGGTTCTCCTCAGATCCACCACCAGCTCTTTGGTTTTTGCTGTGTTGAGCTGCAGGTGGTTCAGCTCACACCATGTGACAAAGTTGTCCACCACAGCCCTGTATTCAGCCTCCTCACCCTTACTGATACATCCAACTACAGCAGAGTCATCAGAGAACTTCTGAAGATGGCAAGACTCTGTCTTCTGTTGTGATTTGACACTATAAATAAAATTGAATTGAAAATTGAATTGAATAAGGCGCACACAACACCCTCCCACAAGAGGCACGGCAGGCCATCAAATCACGCTTATCCACGGCAGCCCCAAAGAAGCCCGACATCTATTCCACCTGCAGCCATCCTACAATCCCCGCTCCTCACCTGCATAACTCATAAGTACTCATCACACCCATACACGGCGCCGTTTCATGGTGTAGTTGCTGTAGTCAGCTGCAAAGCGGATTCCTCCATCATTGACCTTGATCCGTGAGCCTCTGGCCGCCTTCAGGATGCGATCACGGGCAGTGTAGCGCAGCATCTTGCAGATCATCATGCGCGATTCCCTGTTGCTGGGCTCCGGCCCTATATGGTGGGCTCTCATTATTTCCAGCATCTCACCGGCAAAAGTAGGAAACCACTTCAGGAGGGAAGATTAGACAAACCTCATAAAAGTTTATGATGCGAACGTTGTCTCTGCGGGACCTGTCCTCTTGCTCCGCTATACTAGCTTCAAGTTTAGAGCAGCTGATTTGGAGAAATGTTTCCGTCTTTGTCAGTTGGGAAGACAGATCTTTGTGATCCGTTTTCAGCTTTTGTATATCGTTAGTTCTTTGTTACCTCCGTTTTAATAGAGTCCAGGCGGGTTCCGAACTTGGCAAACTGCGTCTCAATGAACGTGCGCTGTTCCTTGAGTGCTGAAGATAGTATGGAGGCTAGGGCTAGCTTCAGTGGCTCAAGTTCTCCTTCGACAATTGTAGGCTCTTGGTAGGCTTTGCTTCTTAAACCCTCCGCCATTGTAGGTTTATGGGTTTAAAATGCTCGGTGCGACTTGCAACTGAAGTGTAAGTGCGTGAAAAGATGGATAATGTTTTAAAGTTAGGGAAAAGTTTGTCGAGAATAATTATGCTACGCAGCCATCTTGTCTGCAGGTCACGTGACTCTCCTCAGGTCACGTGACTCTCCAATCAAGCACAAGCTAGCTACTAACAGCACAAGGTGTACGTGACCTGTGTGTACTCATACGGAACTCCTCTTTTATAGTTCAAGCGGGAACAGACTCCACAGATCTATTGACACACTGGTTGTGTATTTGTCCCATGTTGCAGGTATGTTTATTTTTTATTGTTGAATATGCAATATTGTTATGTGTTATAAATATGTGAATGCTCTGATTTAATGTTGTGGTATATTGGATCGAGCACTCGGTTGTGTTGGACTGTCTCCACTACCGAGTTCTGTAATACACTGGTCTTGCCTGTAGTAGTGTGATTCACACGAGTAAAGAGAGAGTAAAGTGAAGCCACAACAAATGTCAGACTAATGTAATAGTGGGGCAGATTTCCAGAAGGATTGTGCATTTTATGATAAAAGCGTCAAATTTGGTATGCTTGTAGCCAAAGGCATATAGAACAAAATTAGATGTGGAGGCACGACAAATTTAGTTTTTAGATTAAATTTCACATTAACAATGGATAATAGGTGATAGAAACATACATTTTGGTACAGTTAAAGCCAAAGACATAGGGAACATGTAGAGAGATTTTTCTTTTCAATATGGTGGCCATTTTTCAAAATTGTCACCAGTGACAACTGTTTTTAGATGAAATTCCACATTAACAATAGATAATATGTGAAAGGAGCATCAAATTTGGTACAGTTATAGCCAAATACATGGTGAACATGTGGAGGGATGAAGACTTTTCAATATGACAAAAATTAGATGTGGAGGCATGACGCATTTTCAATAAGGCAGCCATTTTTCAAGATGGCCACCAGTGACAACTGTTTATAGATAGATAATATATAATGGATTTCACATTAACAATGGGTAATATGTAATATAAGCATCAAATTTGGTACTGTTATGGCCAAATAAACAAGAAAATACAGATATGGACCCTCATAAATGATCAAGATGGCAGTCATTTTCCAAACTGGCTGCCAGTGACAACTGCTTTAAGATCAATTTTCATATTAATGATGGGTATAATGTGATGTTGATTATATATACAGTATATCAAGGATATATGTTGGATTTATCTGCACTGCACTTGGGAACTATCATTTAGATCATACCTTTTTTCAAGCAAAAAAGGGTAGTTGCAATAAAGATTTCTCTGATTTGGATGATCTTTGTGTTATATTTTTCTGGATCTGGAGTAAAGTAAATGGACATCAGAATTGCTCAGAAGCTGCAATTCATGACTCAAAATATGTGATAGTCTAAGTAGGTCCAGCGCGGGAACGTCTATTTAGCACTCCCCTTCACAGTAACAGAGAGCTGTGCATTCTAAGGCAGCTTTTTTGCACCTGCACTGCATAACACAACCCTTCTTACATTGACAGGGGAAAAGTTCATAGCTGGACTGGCTCGCATCCCGCAGGTGTGTCCAGAAGGGTGCATAATAACCCTCAGATGTCTTTGACCAGCCCCATTTACATGGTGAAGGTAGTTCTGGTGTAGGTCCCAGCATCTGACCCCACACATGTCCTCCTTGGAAAACTGCTCTCTTGACATGGTCTTTTAGGGCAGCCTTTGTCGGTGGGATAACTTCCTCCTTGCAGTGTCTATTTCTGTGCATTGGCTGGTTCGGTCATATAGCAGTATAACAAACCCAGTCAAGTAATTTTTTTATTTGTCCCAGCTTGGGCATCTTGATTGCAGTAGGTGTAAGAAAATGTAAAACATTACTGTACATGAAACCATCACACATACAACAGATCACAGCCATCACATAAAAACAACAGGCAGTTCAAGTGAGTCTCAGCCACAGAGAGGAATCACCAACATCAACATCATCATCACCATCACCATCATCATCACCATCACCACCACCACCACCACAACATCATCGACCCTGTTCCAACAGGTTGAGTACCCTAATAGAGGAGGGGATGAATGAATGTTTGTACCTGTTCTTTTTCACCTTAGGGGCACATAGACGCACACGAGATGGGAGCCAGACATACTCAGGGCTAAGAGGATGGGTACTATCCAGACAAATACTCATGGCTTTCCTCTGTACTTGCGTATTAAACAAACAATACAAATCAACAAACCGAGTCCCCACAATTTTACTAGCAGCCTTCACGATGCGCTGTAGGGCATTTTTCTGTTTCATACCAAGGTTGCCATACCAGCAAATTATAGAAAGGGAAACAACAGATTCAATAAAAGATCTGTAGAACAGAGTCATCAAAGTCTTGTCCACGTGAAATTTGGCCGTTTTTCTTAAGCAGAAAAGACGCTGCTTGCACAGCGCTTCTGTATTGAGGTCAAATTTCAATTTATCATCAAACATGGTGCCGAGATACTTATAGCTGCTGACTACTTCCACTACTTGGCCATTTATGACACAGCCCTGGGGGACAGCTGGAGCATCCTGTCGAAAGTCAACACACATATCTTTGGTCTTAGCAGCATTTCGATTGTAGATATAACATCTTGTGGTATGTTATCTGGGGCAGAAGATACTTTTAACAGGGAATTTGTAAGTTCTGGAAAGACAGTCCATACAGCCCATGCAGTCTTCTTCCCATGGCCAGCAAAGCTGGATACAGTGTAGCAGCTGGTCAGTGCATGGAACACTGGAAGTGCTTGTGACTTCTCAGGCCCCAGTCCTGCTGCAATTCCATGGGCTGCAAGGTATCGAAAACCCTTTCCAGTTCCAAATGCCAATAGTCAGGTGCAAATATGACTTGACCCCCAAAAAATTCTAACAAAATGCTTCTCAGTGGATTATAGTAGTATCAGATGTACTTATAAACATACTAAAAGTTTACCAAAGTGTGATACTCAGAAAGGCCCCATTTTCAAAATGGCGGCCACCAGGTCCTTACAATGACTATTACTCCATTGTATTCCTCCTAGACCAGGAATGCTAGTGCCTGATACATGTTTTAACCATTTAATATTCCAATTAGCATTATGTGCATGATAAATAAGTAATTACAAGTACAATTATATATTAAAGTGATTGTTTACAAGCATATTTATTACATTTACATTTAGGTCATTTAGCAGATGGTTTTGTCCAAAGTGTGACAACCCCAGTGGGTGTGGTTGTTTGTTGCATGTGGTGTTTCTCTCGCTGTCTCCAATCTCTTTCCACAGGCTTGATGAGTCTCCGGTGTGTGTTTCGGAGGGGGCGGGGCCACGCCGTTAAACACCACGTGGAGAACGCCAGCTCGCTCTCTCGGTCGCTCACCTGCTGTTCTGCTTATTGGTTTTTAATTCGCAACCAACATTCACTTATACAGCCGAGCACCTGCGCACACTGCTGATCTTCCGCTTATTACAGATATAGAATAGCCTGACGTAGTTTTGGTATTGGTATGGGGGGGTTTGTCAATAAATATAATTGCCGGCAACTTCCCTCTTGTGCTGTTTTTGTCAGAGATCTGAGCCAGTTCTGACAATTGGGGGCTCGTCCGCGTCTCTGTGGCGGTATGTTGTTTTGAGTTGCACAGTAGTAAGATTTTTGGTTCACCTGTCGGGGTTAGGTGATGCACTCTGGATGCGCATTCTCTGGAGGTTCCCGTTAGGCTTTAGGACACTCTCCCCTTTGGGATTGTGTGTGTGTGTTTTTTTTTTTTTGTGTTGTGGGGAGCGGTTAGTGTTGGTTGCGCAAGCAACCTTCTCGGGGGCACTCCGTGGGGTCGCCTGTGGTGGTCCCACTGGTTTTGTGCTTAATCCACCCACTGCAGAACCACATGAAGACCAGGGTTGAGATTAGCCAGATCTTGGGTTAGGTAGTTAGGGGAACCCTCTGGAGGGGCCGGTGGCTGAGCCGGTGGCTGAGCCGCCACCGGTGGCTGAGCCGGTGGCTGGGGCTGCTGTCAGCCCAGAGTCAGCATTTGTGTCTGTAGGGCAAGCTGCGGTGCTCACAGTTGAGCAACAGAGAGCGCTTTTGCAGTTGCAATTGGAGCTGGAGCGGACAAAGCTGAGGGTTTTGGACCGCGGAAGTGGGATGTCTGGTGCATTTAATGAATCGGGGCGTGAGGGCAGAGACTTGATGGCGAGTCTGCGCCTTGTGCCGAAGTTTCACGAGCGGGATCCCGACACTTTTTTTCACGTTGTTTGAACGGGTGTCAGAGGCTAGACAGTGGCCGGATGTAGATAAGGTCCTCCTGCTGCAGTGCGTCCTCACTGGTAAGGCGCAGGAAGCATACTCGGCTGTGTGCGCGCAGGAGGGTCTGACTTATGACGTAGTGAAGTCAGCTGTTCTCAAGGCATATGAACTCGTCCCAGAGGCATATGGCCAGAGATTTAGACATTGGGTGAAGGTCGGTAAACAGACGAGTGTGGAATTTGTGCGTAATTTTCCCCAGCTCCCGCTATGTTATGTGCAAGTGCGCAAAAGGAAAAGGTGGTTGAGGTGACTGCTACTGATAGGTCTGGGTTTGAGCCTTTCATCATAGAGGCACAGGTATCCTTGGTGGGCAGTGCGGAACGTGTTAGTGTGAAGGTGTTGCGTGATACGGGGGCCCGGCATTCTTTCATCGTACAGTCTGTGCTCCCTTTTTCCTCTGATACGCAGTCGGGTGAGTTCATTATGATGAGGGGGATGGAGCTTGGTTTTGTCCCCGTGCCATGCCATGATGTGGTGTTGGATTGTGATCTAGCTAAAGGTGTTTTTGCTGTGGGCGTGTGGCCTGAGTTGCCTTTGCAGGGCGTGTTAATGATTCTGGGCAATGATATCTGTGGTGATCGGGTTTGGCCCAGTGGTCCCCCGTCACCTGTGGTGGTGTCCGAGCTGTTAGAGGTGGCGTCTGACAGTTCAGCGCTGGAAGTTTTTCCTGTTTGTGCCATGACGCGCACTCAGAGTAAAGATGCGTCTGGGCCATTGAAGGCCGCGGCATCAGTGGAGCTGGTTAAGCTGCCTGATTTGCCTCCACTTGTGTCGAGGGATGAGTGGGTTAAGGCTCAGAAAACTGATGATTCGTTGTCCTCGCTATGGGATCAGGTTGTGCCGCGTCACCAGGTTGGGGAGGTAGCTCATGGCTATTTTGTTCAGGATGGTATCTTGGTCCGTAAATGGGTGCCTTGTGATGAGGATGTTGTGGGGCCTCCTGTATTTCAAGTTGTGGTGCCTCGCTTTTTTCGTACGCAGGTTTTGAGGGCTGCACATGGTGAAAGTGGTCACTTGGGGGTGCGTAAAACCTATCGTCATGTGCTGAAGCACTTTTTCTGGCCGCAGGCCAATAAAGAGGTGGCTGCGTATATTAAAACATGTCATGTCTGCCAGCTGACGGGGAAACCCAACCAGCGCATAAAGCCGGCGCAGTTGCAGCCAATATCTGTGGTGAGTGAGCCTTTTGAGTATCTGATTATAGACTGTGTGGGGCCGTTGCCTAGTGCCAAGTCGGGGTGTAAGTATTTATTGACTGTAATGTGTCAGTGTACTCGTTACCCGGCGGCTTATCCACTTCATTCCATCACCACCAAAGCGGTGGTTAAAGCGCTTACACAGTTTATTTCAGTATTCGGAATACCCAAGGTCATACAGAGTGATCGGGGTTCTAATTTCTCCTCACATATGTTTGCGGAAGTGTTGAAAACGCTGGGGGTGAGCCACAACCAGTCCACTGCATATCATGCGCAAAGTCAGGGCGCACTAGAACGTTTCCATCAGACGCTCAAGTCCTTACTGCGCGCTTATTGTACAGAGTTGGATCGGGACTGGGAAGAGGGGCTCCCCTGGTTGATGTTGGCGGCACGGGAAGCCGTGCAGGAGAGCACGGGCTTTAGTCCGAACGAGTTGGTTTTTGGGCACTGAGTGCGCGGGCCGTTGGCAGCGCTGAAAGGTCGACTGGTTCCTGTCGAGACCCCCCGGAACCTGATTGATTTTGTTCATGGTTTTCGGTACAGGTTAGTTCGTGCGGGTCTGTTGTCAAAAGATAAACTGGGGCAGGCTCAGATGAAAATGAAAGCCCAATATGACCGAGGTACGGTGCGCAATGAGTATAGTCCTGGTGACCAGGTCCTTGTGCTGACACCACTGATCACGTCACACATTTCAGGCTAAATTTATGGGCCCGTATACTGTTTCTGGAAAAGTTTCTGATGTCAACTATCTTGTCGCTACACCAGGTCGAAGGAAGTCGTCTCAGCTGTATCATGTGAACCTATTAAAACCATATTATCAGCGCTCGGGGAATGGTGAGTGCGTAAAAGGTGACGTGGATCCAGCGCTTGCGGTGGATACCTGCAGTATGGCGCAGGAGGCAGATGGCGTTCCGGAGCCTGATGACAGTTTGTTGAGTGGTAGGTTGAAGAACTCGGAGTCTCTGTGTAATCTCCATGTCCTGTTGGCGCACCTGCCTGGAGAGCAGAGTAGGGAGTTGGAGGAGCTGATCGGTAGGTTCCCGCAGCTTTTTGGTGATGTTCCATCCCGCACCTCTTGGATTGTACATGATATTGATGTGGGCGAGGCTCAGCCGATTAGACAGCGGTTTTACCGCATGGGTCCGGAAAAACTGTCATATTTGAATAATCAGATTGAGTATATGCTGAAAAATGATATTGCGGTTCCATCCGCGTCCAGTTGGGCATCTCCTTGTGTGTTGGTGCCTAAATCGGATAACACTCTGCGATTTTGCACGGATATGAGGAAGGTTAATTCTGTCACCAAATCAGACTCATTTCCATTGCCACGCATGGATGACTGCATAGACAGGGTGGGATCCGCCAAATTTGTGTCTAAGTTTGACCTGCTCAAGGGCTATTGGCAGGTGCCCTTATCAGAGCGTGCGAGAGATATTGCTGCTTTTGTCACTCCTGCAGGCCTCTACTCGTACACCGTAATGCCTTTTGGTTTAAAGAACGCTCCAGCCATTTTTCAGCGGCTGATGAACCGGGTTGTGCATGGGTTAAAGGGCTGTTCAGTTTATTTAGATGATCTGGTTGTGTACAGCGACTCATAGCATTCACATTTACGTAGGATAAGGGATTTATTTGAGAGGTTGTCTGAGGCACAGTTGACGGTAAACCTGGCTAAATGTGAATTTGCTAGAGCCACTGCTACTTACTTGGGCCGTGTGGTTGGTCAGGGTAACGTTCCTGTGCAGGCCAAGGTAGTAGCTGTGTCTGATTTCCCACAACCTACTACAAAGAAGGAACTGCAGCGTTTTTTGGGTCTAGTGGGGTATTACAGAAGTTTCTGCAGAAATTTCTCCACTGTTGTCTTTCCTTTGACTGAGTTATTGAAGGCTGGAGCTAAGTTTGTGTGGTCTAGTGAGTGCCAGCAGGCATTTGATAATCTAAAATCTTTGCTGTGTTCCTGTCCTGTGTTGGCAGCTCCACGGTTTGACAAATCATTTGTCTTGCAGGTAGACGCCAGCCAGGTTGGGGCCGGTGCCGTCCTGCTCCAGGGAGGGGACGAGGGGTTGTTGAGGCCGGTCGGCTTCTTCTCCAGAAAGTAAGTTCAATCGACATCAGGCTAACCACTGAGGCGCCAGAACAGAGAAAAGTCTGGACTTTGCTGAGCGACATTTGTTTGTTTTCAGCGATGGTGGTACCAGCCGGCCAGCTGAAGTAGAGGAGCGAAGTGCTCGCGTCGGGGCGGGTGGTTTGACCAGTGTTTGAAGGTAGATGGATGCTGTTTCATTGATGGCCTTGAAGGCCAGTGCCATCGTCTTGAATTGGATGCATGCTGCAACAGGAAGCCAGTGGAGGTCACCGAGGAGGGGGGTCACATGGGAGAATTTGGGTAGATTGAAGACCAGGCGTGCTGTAGCGTTCTGGATACGCTGCAATGGTTTAGTCGCAGAGGCCGGGAGTCCAGCCAGGAGAGAGTTGCAGTAGTCAAGGCGGGAGATGACCAGTGCTTGGACCAGGAGTTGCGTTGCATCCTTTGTGAGGAAAGTCCGAATCCTGCGGATATTGTAGAGGGCAAATCTGCAGGATCGGGCCACAGCAGTGATGTTGGGGGTGCAGGATAGTTGGTCATCGAGGATTACACCCAGGTTTCTTGCAGTTCAGGAAGGCAATACTGTGATGCCCTCGACAGTGACCGACAGGTCCATGCAAGGACAGTCTTTCCCCGGGATGAAGAGGAGTTCGGTTTTATTCAGGTTCAGCTTGAGGTGATGTGCAGTTGTCCAGACAGAGATGTCTGCAAGACATTCCGAGATGCGTGTTGCAATGTGAGTGTCAGAGGTTGGGGGAAAAGAGAGGAATAGCTGGGTGTCATTTGCGTAGCAATGGTAAGAGAATCCATGTGATGTGATTACAGAGCCTAGTGATCTGGTGTATAGTGAGAACAGAAGCGGTCCTAATAATGAGCCTTGAGGGACACCCGCGTCCAGAGAACAGGGTTTGGACATAGAGCCATTCCATGTGACCTGAAAGGTGCAATTTGTCAGGTATGATGTGAACCAGGTAATGTGAAAAATAAGTATGGCGCAGGAGGCAGACGGCGTTTCCCTGTATTTTCAGTATTTCCCTGAAGTAATTGTATATTTCTCCTTTCTCATATCGTTGCCTTGTATTGGTGGTTTCTGTGGTTCATAACCATTTTTTCAATTCCAACAAAGAATAAATTAATTAGAACTGTGTGGTACTGTAAAATTAGTCAAAACAGGGCTGCTACGTGAAGGCTCAGTACCGCTAACCCCTTTCATGTCTTTGTGTTTTGTTATATTTTTATATATTTTTCTTGCCCTTTTATATATATATTTACCATTACTCGTCACACTCTTCGTCCCATAGAGGTGGATTATTGTGATTCTCACAATTCTCAAGTTGGTATGGTCCACAAGCAGGCATACATGGTATTCCATATGCCCTGCAACTGCACCGTTGTGATCGGCAGGCAGTTGTGCAATTGCAGTGGATCATCTGCAGGTCTTCTGGTCATAACTGGCAGGAACCGGTTCTCCACCAGTTTCCATCCCCAATCCACTGTGTTCATGTCAGCTTCCTTTCCAATCCACACCATGATCTGGAAATAAACTCTTTGGCAGTGGTATTTGGTTGAGGACTCAGTTGGAGGCAGACGTTCTTGAGCAACAAATGATTTGGCGGTAACAATTTTTTTTTTTTTTTTTTTTTTTAATATTTTATTTTCACTTTTTAATTTTTTATTATCAATATTTGGACCATAGATGTTAAGCATCGTTATTGGAAGGGAGTTTATGTGTCCAGATATCATCAAATACCTGCCATATGGGTCTGCTGTCATACAATCAAGCCTAAATGGTATATTTTTTCGGAAAAGAATAGCAACCCCCCTAGATTTGCGGGTAAAAGGTGCTTGATAAACTTGTGAGATCCAATTTGCTCTCAACCTGCGCTGCTCGTTTACACCGATGTGTGTTTCCTGAAGAAAAATTACGTCTGGTTTTAATGATTTGAGATGCGAGAAGACGCGACCCCTTTTAATCACATGACCCAATCCCTTTACATTCCATGAGACCAATGTAAATGTATCATTTATGCTGCTACGTGGTACGTTATCTGATACTGACAATATCCCTGTAGTAAAAACAATCTGGTATCCTCTCAAAAGTGCACAAAATATAATAAAACAAGACACACAAAGAACATCCATTGTAACCTGAGGTAACACCCTCAAACAAACCCATGAACCTGAACATGTCCCCTACCCGCCCGCAAGCACTCCCCCAAACGAAGCACAGGCATCCCTTCATGCTCGGGGCCGCTACACGCACGGCCTGAAACCCGCTTTCAAACCTAACTGGCTATTAAAGCTGTGATAGCTAACTTAGCCCAGTTCCGCTGCCAAACATAATTGCCCTGAGTCAGAAAAATTAGACTGACAGTCTCTCAGTGTGTTGAACCCAGTTACCTGAGTAAGAAATGTAGCACCTGTCTTAAGATAAGTTCTTTAAGTCAGTGTTGATAAAAGTCATTGCCTCACTCGGTGTACTGAAGACCTTGAACCGCTCCTTGTGCTTTATCCGGAGCCTCGCTGGGAAAAGTAGACTGTGCTCCACCTTTAGCTCCCGTAGCATCCGCTGGGCCTCGGTGTACTCACGCCGCTGCCGCATCACCTCAGGCGTGTAATCCGGGAAAATGAGCACCTTGTTGCCTTTGTACTCTAGTTGTCGTTCCCTCCGGAGGCGAAGTATGAGCTCCTTCTCCCGATAGAAGTGGACCCTAGCGATAATGGCGCGAGGCTTAGCTCCAGCTGTGGGCGGCGGCCGCAGGATCCGGTGCGCCCGGTCGATAACCGGTGACTGAAAACTATCATTTCCAAAAAGCTTCGGGATTAATGCCTCGATGAATTCGGTTGGTTTACCGCCCTCTTCCTGCTCAGGAATGCCGATAATCTTGATATTATTGCGACGCGACCGGCCTTCGAGGTCATCCACTTTTAGCCTCAGCGCGTTGTTCTCATCCTTCAGGCCAGAGACTGTCTTCTCCAAGCAGGTTAAGCGGCTCTCATGGTCCAGCACTTGTTCTTCCACTGTTTCAACCTTCTCCAATAGTTCCCTTTGAGAGCTCTGCACTACTTGAAGTGTTTGCTCTAATTTATCAAACCTGCTGTTCATGTGTCCCAGGATCTTGTCGGAAACTTTCTCCCAGGTTGACGGCAACAGCTCGGTGTCGCTGTCGCCGTCGCTGGAGTCATGAGCTGGCTGGCTAGCGCTAGCACTGTTAGCACCAGCTCTAGCCGAAGCAGAGGATGATGGAGGCCCCTCGACGTTTGTTGATGACTTCCTCGGCATGTCGTTGCATAAACTTAACTGGTTAGGCCCCTAATGTGTACAGTTGTTCCCGAGGCTGATAGAATTATGTACGAGACTGTCAAAATAATAATTTTACATATTGGCAGGGAAGAGCCCCTAAAAGCACGTCTACTCCATGCGCTGCTCACTAGCGCCCCCCGGTAACAATTTTCTTGATAAAAAGGTTGTAACACAAAGAGGCAAGTGAATCATTACTCTTTCCGCCAAACAAAACTGCCATGGCCTTGGTCCCATGGTTCTCTATGACATCCCTTGCTTGATGTTGGAGCAGAAACACATTTGCACAGGACTGGATGGTTGAGTCCCCATTCACAAGTTTCTGGAATGCTGTCTGTTTGCTAACACTAAAAATGCGGTACGTTGTATCACATCCTGTGAAGGCGTGTATAAACCGCAACTGGGAACACAAGTCACTACCCAAGACTTGTTTCATCTCACTATTGTACACTTTATTAGCTTTGGACTTGTCTGAGCAAAAATAGAGGCTTCTGTTGTTCATCCCAGCATAGAGGAGAAGAATGAGTAGGTCTGTATCCTCTCCTATCAAGGTTGTTGGCCTTGACTGCAGCTTTGACAATGTCCACATCTGCATCAGCTAATGCATTGATAACAGTGCAGCCCTTTTTCTTCAGCTCCACGGTCATAAGATTGATAAGACCTTGTTTTTTGGAAGATCTGGAAAGGAAATCATCCTTTCTTCCCACAAACTAAGTCTCTGCATTGAATCTAACGATGGGATGAGTGTTTGCACCACGTCTCTGATGTGTGTTGTCTTTGATGGAAGGATCTTCACTATAACCATCAAAAACAACTGTTGCTTTACCATAATTGCATACAGTAAAGTCTGCATATGACTGCAATTGAGCTGATAAGGAAGTGCAATACATTGATCAAAACTGTGTGTGAGTTTGGATCCCCTCAGATTAGTCTGTAGCCTAATCTATTTGTGCTCACTAGCAGCTAGCTGTCATTACATTGCACATAATCCACTAGTTAGCACTAACCCATTACTAGTTATTACTCTTATTATGCATTATTTCTACTCATGTTACTAATGTCACCAACCTATCCAGACTCTCCGATGCCCAATCTTTGGTCTGATGTGTCCTCGCCTTTACATGACCGGCTAAATCGATCTCTGGTTCACCCCAAACAAAGATAAAACCTTACAGTAATTTACAGTAATTTAAGTATGTGATCATGTCACTGCAATTTAGATAAGTCCAATGGATTCATAGACCCAGAAAACATGGGGTTAGATACCAAGATTACTTGATAAGGTCAAATATTGAAGGAGCTAGGCTATTTTAAGGGTTTCCTACACATCCTGGACGCCATCTTGAAAATGACACCTTTATAGTTGTCAAAATGTGGTAAACTTTTAGTATGTAAGGACACCTAATACTACAAAAAACAGTTGAAAAACCTTTTGTTAGAATTATTTTGGGGTTAGGTGTTTTTTTTTCATATATGCACTACAACCATAGCTCATCTTTTTGCTGGAGACACTGAGTAACTGCCACAGCCAGAACCACATCAGTATCAACAGTTTGTATCATGATTTTCTGATGGCCATTTCTTGCTGCATGGGCCACATTCTAATAACATTCTACTATCAGCTTCCTCATGTGTACATGGAGCAATTGGAGACAGATCATGAAGTGGTGGCTTACTGAGGACATCTACTTCATTTGTGACAACAAGCTGTTCGTCTTCCAGCACAAATTTGATTTCGTGGAAATGTGAATGTACACAAATCTACACAGACTACCCTAACTCTAAACCCAACTCTAACCCTAACAGATATTTAAATAAGATTAATGCAATTGTATTGAAAGCACTGTTTTCCTAGGCAAAAACGGTTGTCACTGGTGGCCATTTTGAAGAATGGCCACCAGTGACAACCGTTTTTGGATTAAATTTCATATTAACAATGGATAATAAGAGATAGAAGCATCAAATTTGGTACTAATGCTCAAAGACACAAAGGAAAAACAATACAGATATGGACCCATCATACATTTTTAAAATGGCAACCATTTTTCAAAATGGCTGCCAGTGGCAACTCTTTTTAGATAAATTTTCATAATAATGATGGACATAAATGATATGAGGATATATGTTGGATTTATCTACTAAGCATAGCACTTGGGAACCTTCATTTTCATTACTCCTTTTTCAATATGGTGGCAAAGATGGCAGCCAACTAACAAAAAGGTTCAAGATGGCGGGCATGCCTGGTCGCCTAGGAAGTCTTGATCCCTCTACATGTTCCCCATTTCTCTGGCTATAATTGTACCAAATTGCATGTTTCTATTACCTATTATAAATTGCTTATGTGAAATTTAATCTCAAAACAGTCGGTCACTGGTGGCCATCTTCAAAATGGCCACCATATTGAAAATTCGTTGCGTTTTGTTCTATATGTCTTTGGCTACAAGTGTACCAAATTTGCCGCTTTTATCATAACATGCACAATCCCTTCTAAATGTTGTCCATACAAATAATAGCATTTATTGATTGACTCAGTGTTTCCCACACAATGGCACACCTCCATAGTCTCAATGTTCGCCCAAAATTATTTTATCAAGGCAAATGGACTTAACTAGCCCTAGTTTAGGCCTAAACAGGAGGGCAGCAGCACTTATTAGAAGGGGAAATCCTCCTGGCTGGTTTAGCTCATCAACGTTCTGTTTTACCCCGTCGCCATGGCAAGGCATCCCATGCACCTCCCCAACCCCCCCCCCCAGCTGCGCGAGTTTGACCGTGCGTGCGCGTATAGACCCGTTCACATACGTCGCTACTCACCCGTCGCTACTCACCTGTCACTACTCACCCGTCGCCCCTTACTTTCTCGCTGAATTCTACTCGCTGGCATAAAAAATTCACTGCCCCTACTCTCTGTGGAACTCTCTGTTGACGTCAACTGTCAATCATCTCTATTCTACATTCCGATTGGTACTCACTTGGTACTCGCTTCACACCGCATCGCCTGTCCTGGCCACATTCCGCTACAACACATTCACATTCCATTGACAGTTGTCGCTCAGAGATGGGCGAGTGGTGACGTATGTGAACGGGGCTTTAGTCAAAACCAAAACACCAAGGAAGGCTGAGGAATAGTCACCCACTTATATTAATAATAATAATAATAACAGTCTAATAAACTAAAAGGGTCAGCACTGTGTTTTAGTCATTTTTGTTTTCATCTTTTCTTCAATGCTTAAACTCCTCAACCCCATTTAGTATGTCAACATTTGAATCAGTACCAGCAGTTTGGAAGAAATTGGTCAGTAATTGATATGTCATATTTTGGCTAGAGGATCGCGAACCCCCCACCATAGTCTCCAACAATCCTGTCGGAAACACTGTTGACTGTTACTATTGCAGACCATTAAGATCTTTTGTGTTTTTATATTTTATTTTCAAGTATGTTTTTCTAAGAAATTTTACCACTACTCTACCTCCATGAACCGAGTCTTCCAGATCTCATGCAGTGTTCTCCATGACCTTGGAGTCCAAAGAGTCTATCAATGAAGTGGTGAACATACGGATGTCTCAGTTGAACCTGGTAGATCTGGTAGGGTCTGAGAGGCAGAAAGACACACACACACACACACACACACACACACACACACACAGAAGGCTCCAGACTCAAGGTGAAGCTTTGTCCATTAATTCAGTCTCATACTGAGGTTCTATACTTATGATGAGGCAAGCAGTATCAATCGCTCCCTCATGTGTCTCGGGCAGGTGATTATGGCACTGGTCGTGTCCAATGGGAAGAGTTGCTTCACCTGCTACAGAGATTCTAAACTCACCTTCTTGCTAAGGGTGAGTGATTCTAAATATAAAACCATATATACATCTATTATGTCTACTAAAATAAATTGTTATTGGAACAAGATTGTGTAATGAATAGAGGTGTAACGATTCATTCGATGCATCGATGAATCGATTGTCAGTCCTATCGATTCAACTAAATCGATCTGCTAAAATAAATAAATGGAATGAATCGTTTTGGCTTCACCAATAATCGATGTAAATGCGTTTGATCGGATGAATCGTGATTCATAATTATGATTAATGTTTTAATACGTTTAAGACACTCTCTTCCCTGCCAGAATGTAGTCTATTGAAAAATGTTGAATATAACTGCGCATTACATTTTTGTATTCAGCATACAATATTATTCAGGACTACTTTTTTATAGAATAAATATGTTAAATAAGTGATTCTGTGGTCTGTTTATTTTTTCACCTTTCAAAAGAATACAGATAGTCTCACTCGCATTATTGCATGTTTATTTCATGGATATAGAATTTTGGATACAAGTTACTGAATCGAAACGTGGTTTACAGAATCGAATCGTGGTTTACAGAATCAAATTGAATCCTTAGAACAACAAAAATTGTCCTTGAATCGATTGCCAACTACTGAATCGTTAATTTAATAGAATCTCTGTGAAGCCAAAGATTCACATCCCTAGTAATTAATATGTGTGGATGTGAAATAGTTCAAATTTAATCAAGAAAGTATTGATCTTTCAAGAATTGTACTTTGCTTCACATTTTTTTTATATTCTTTTTGCTTTGGTGGAATATAACACAATACTACATCTAAAGATGTGATTGATTGCACTATTATTTAAATAAATTCAATGAACTGTAAAATTATCAATTTTATTTCAAGACTCTCTTGGTGGAAATGCAAAGACTTGTATCATAGCCAATGTACATCCTGGTTCAAAGGGTTTTGGAGAAACGCTTTCCACCTTGCAGTTTGCTCAGAGAGCAAAGTTGATCAAGAATAAGGTATCACTCATTATTACCATTACTCTTTATCATGTTAAAACATTATTATAACATATTAGACTTAACCTACATCTGGCAATATCAAAGACAACATTGCAATCTCATCCAATTGCAATTATTATGTTTTGCCAGGCCATTATCAATGAAGACACACAGGGAAATGTGAGGCAGTTAAAAGGTGAGGTGAAGAAGCTAAAGGAGCAGCTCGCACAGGTATTAACTTCTCAGGCAGTGGACCATGGAAGAGATGTAGAGCCATCAGGACCTGAACTCCCCGCAGGTAACAAACATATGTTTACCGTAACTCAGAATTACATCTGTTCAACCTGAGCGCAACATAAAGGTGCTCTACTCCCTTTTTCCCAACCCCCCCAGCAATGACAAAAACACGTGGATGCAGTCCAACACAAATTTATTCAAATGGTAGCTTGACTTCAGGGTGAGCACGGCCAACAAAACAAACAAAACTCTTATTTTAGAAACTAGCTTGTCTACCAAAGGAAATAATGAGAAAAGAAAAGACAGGCTTCTTACCTGCCTCCCTAACACAAAACAAGAGAAAAGAGGTTCCCAAAATAAAATGGCTACTCACCCCTACCTACCCGGACTGCTTTTTAAATAAGCCACTGTGGGCATCAAAAACCAAAAATCACACGCACAGAAGGAAATGGCTCTAATCACAACAATATTCTCAATCACAAATAACACAGTTCCAATGACAGCACGGTCTGGCTGGGAGTCAGCGAAAGGGTAGAGAGCGAGAGAAGTCCTTGCTGGAGACATCCTTTTAAAGCTGGTGCCATCAGCTTCCGCCCAATCACCACCTGCACAGAAACAAAGAGAAAACACACACAACGGAGCAGCACCTCCCTCTGGCAGGGAGGGTCAACACACACACACACTCATATGTCCCATGGACATAACACCCCCCCACCTAAGATCAACATTTCTCCCCAAGAGACATGTTGAACCCCTAACACCCCACCCGAGATAATGCGTCGGCCACCAGATTATCCACCCCTTTTATGTGGTGGATCTCAATGTTGAAATCCTGCAGGAGCAAGGACCAGCGCATAAGGCGCTGATTATGATTGCGCATGCGGGACAGAAACACTAGGGGATTGTGGTCAGAGAACACATGGACCGGAACTGGACTGGAACCCACGTAAACCTCAAAGTGCTGTAGAGCGTACAACAAGGCAAGGGCTTCCTTCTCTATGGTGCTGTAGATTATTGATTATTTGTCTGTTAAACTTCTTTGAGAAGTAGCACACGGGATGATCAATGCCCTTGTCGTCTTCCTGCACCAGAACCGCACCTGCACCGTAAGCGCTGGCATCCGTCTCGACCTTAAAGGGACGCAGAAAATCAGGCGCTGACAGCACGGACGCACTGCACCGGAGAGCCTTCGCAGAATCGAAGGACTCCTGGCACACATCAGTCCACTCAAACTTTGCCACAGGGCTAACCAAACTAGTGAGGGGTGCCACTACACTTGCAAAGTTCCTACAGAACCCCACACATAGGCACACATCCCCAGAAACCGACGGAGCTGCCGCCGCGTTTCTGACACCAGAAAATCCAGGATGGCCTGGACTTTGGCCAACACTTGACCCTGCCCCACCTACTTACCCAAGTAAGTGACACATTTAGCCAAGTTCAAGGTTAACGACGCACCTTCTAACCATCTAAAAATGTTCTCTAGGATATCAACATGCTCGGACCAGGTGGAGGAGTAACCAACAATGACGTCCAGATACACTTCACAATTTTTCACACCTGCAAGGACTGTACTCATCAGCCTTTGAAAGGTGGCTGGAGCATTTCTTAATCCGAATGGCATGACCGTGTATTGGAGGAAATGGTCACTAGTGACAAAAGCGGAGATGTCGGACGCACGTTTGGTAAGGGGCACCTGCCAATACCCCTTCAGGAGGTCCAACTTGGTGACATATTTTGCCGACCCAACCCAGTCCACACAGTCATCCATACGGTGGAGAGGAAAAGAGTCGGGTTTGGTGATGGCATTCACCTTGCGGTAATCCGTACAAAATCAAGGAGTTTTGTCTGATTTTGGGACGAGGAGAGAGGGCGAGCGGACTGGAACTATGCTCAGCCAAACCATTCTCTAGGAGATATTCAACCTCCTTGTTCATCGTGGCCCGCTTCACCGGGTTGACGCGGTATGCATGTTGCTTAATTGGTCTGCTGTCACCAACGTCTATGTCATGCTATAAAACTGTTGTTTGGGTGGGTTTATCACCAAATAGCTGCATGTGGCTACGAATGAGGCGGCAAATGTCATCTTTCGCAGGGCCAGACAAATGTGACAGATGCCCCTCCAAATCCCTCTGGCAGGGAGGGTTAACACACACACACACTCATATGTCCCATGGACATAACACATCCTCTTATGGCAGCCTTTCCTTTCTTATTTTGCAAAACTGTATTACCCTCTCAGTCGAGATTGGGATGCAAGATGTGTCCTAATTTGACCATTTACCGTAAATCCTCTATTACTGGCCTGTATTCTATTACCGGCCGGTCTCTTAACATTGGCCGGTCTCACTGTTGGTGGAGGTAAATAACGGCCGGTCTCTAATGGAGGCGGGGGCAAGTGTCCACAGGCAGCGTTATTTCCACGCTTCCCATTCATTGTCAGCCGTGCAATGCCTTCGTGTGGCGGAGATTTTGGCTGAAGCTATATTAGAGGATTTACGGTATGTAAGAAGCCCTGCAATGCATTGGCATTGGCAAGCGGTAAACGTTGTTAACCGTAATATGGCAGCTGCAGAGCCAAAGAGTTGTTCGACCAACCAGTACAGGGAAGGGAGATCTCTAATCGGTTGTTGGCTCTCAAGCAAGGTAGGGATGCAGCTGGAACAATGAGGCTGATATTGTCATACATCACGTTATAAGAATACATGTAAGCAACATATTCATTATTTTAAAGTTATATTTTTAGCCTTTTATTGTGGGTGGACAGCGTGAGAGTTTAAGGGATGAGAGAGAGCAAGGACATGCTTTAAAAGCAGGCTGCAGGGCAGATTCAAACCTGGGAACGCTGCAGAGAGCATCAGTACATGAGGCGGTAACTCTACTACTGAGCTATCAGTGAAGATACTGCTGTCATTCAATCAGTCACATCTAGTAGTTCCCTCATGGTGGGGTAGTCATATTATACGTCTATTAATACTATTAATATGACTTACGAATTCACACTGTCGGTGAGTTTTTGCAAGCTGTCCTTCCTGCATTTGGCAGATGAAACTGATGCTTTTTGCCTGTAATATATTAACTTCTGTCATATTTCTCATAGCTTCGTGTGACTGCTTATCCCGATTGCCTTTGTTAGGGTTACTTAAGCTGGATCTCTGACAGATACCCTGGGTATGTTGAACTCGCTTCGTAGTACGCCCCTGGGGCTCGACCCCTGAGCTATGAGCGCGTGCACATGAAAGAGGCGGCGTTTGCAGCATTTGACCAATCGCAAACATGGATCAGTCTACGGCAGCGGAGCTGCATATTTCACGTACCAGGAGCCATCCATAATCTTACAGAAATACCAAGTTAAACATATAATACAGGCAAAAGGCAACAGTTAATCTGCCAAATGCAGGAAGGACAGCTGGCAACAACTCACCAACTGTGTGAATGTATAAGTCGTATTAATAGTATTAGTAGTAGTATAATACGACTGCCCCATCATAAGGACACTAGCAGATCTGACTGATTGAACAAGTATGTTAACTATGCTGAAAGCTCAGTGGTAGAGTTACCGCCCCATGTACCGAGGCTCCCTGTAGCGGTCCCTGGTTCGAATCCGCCCTGTGGCCCTCTTTTAAATCATGTCATCGCTTTCTCTCGTCCCTTTAACTCTCACGATGTCCTTCTGCAATAAAAGGCCAAAAAATACAACTTTAAAATAATGAATGTGTTGCTTAGATGTATTCTTATTACGTGGTGTATGACGATATCAGCCTAATTCTTCCAGCTGCAATCCGTGCGGTGTAAAACGGACTTGGGAGCAAATAAAATACATATAAAAACATAATTCAAAGTGGTCAGTAGGCTGTACGCTGACACAGATAAGTCCTCCGATGATAATCTGTATCTCTCATATAAAACATTGTCAGACACAGACAAAAGGGCTTTGCCGGTCTCTGAACACTCTAGTTCTCCTCAGAGACCTGATCCACGATCCACCGAGCTTTTTTTTTTTTTATCCGCGCACCAAGAGGAATGATTGGTCAATAGGCGGTGTTTTTCTCCACGTTGATCTCTTATCAGGAACATAACCTGCTCCGGAGCAGGTTAGTTCTGCAGCTTAAGTTACCATGGCGATCTACCCTCGCAAGAAGTGAACCAGTGTTGTAGGACGGAAAACCCAGAGCTAAGCCCAAATCCTGCTTCATAGTACAGGCCCCAGGTCTGTCTGTGTGAGTGTGGTGGGCGTGGTTTCTTGTTCCCAGATGGCCCCAGGTGCAGCTCGTTGGTGATCAGGAGCACAACTACAAAGAGTTTCTCTGGGTGCAGTCGAATAGTCAAAAAATAAGGTCCTAACTCCTATTCCTATCTCCTATTCCTTGACCTCTGGGGAAAACGTCACGGGGTCAAGGAAAGGCGATAGGAGAACTCAAAAGGACTTAGGAATAGTCGACCGCGGTGTTCAGAGAATCCGACCGGACTTTCACTAAGCTACGTCATTATATCGCGGCCGCTGATGATTGACAGCTGATGATCGGCACCGGCGATTGACGTGCGTCTGCGCTGGAGAAACTACAATAATGGACTACAAAAAGCGCATCTTCCACTTCTCCACATGTTGGTTTTATCAACAGCTGGTTCACTGACCGGCTTCAGGTCCAGCAGCTCCTCCTTTCTGTTTGACCGTTGTTTTATTTACTTTTCATTTGTGGTTTTAGTTTCGTTTTTGTCAAACATTTGTAACATGATTGAAATAAATAAAAAAAAAACATTAAATTATTATCACTGTCCACACATTTATCATCACTATTCCAATTACTCTGTCTGCATGAAAGTCATTGTTAAATATGTAAATGCACCTATCGTTTGTTTTCATGAACGGCCGAGGTGTGCGGCACTTTAAATGTTGCTCTCGCAAAGAATTGTGGGTCGGCGTAATCTCCTTTCCTATGGCATAGGAAGGTCCGTTGCATCCTATGCTAAAGGAGCTCTGAAAGGAAGCATTGGAGCTCCTTTCCTATGCATTTAGAGAATTCGAACAGCTCTTATCATGGCGGCCACTTGTTTACTTCCGGGTCACTTCTTCAGTTAGGAACCTTCCTAAGCAAAAAAGACTATTCGACTGCACCCCAAGTCTCACCTCGCCGCCTACTGGGGCCCGTTCCAGAAAGCAGGTTCAACCAACTCTGAACCTAACCCTGAACCTAACCCTGAACCCAACTCTGAGATGGGCAACTTTGAGTTTTGGTTTCCAGAACAGTGGTTTTGAATTAGTTCAATCAACTCTGAGTATGTAAACTCTTATGTTTACTCTGAGCCTGCCGACTCTACAAAGCCATCATCAATGGAGCTCCGATACTACGAAACCTGCTTTCTGGAACGGGCCCCAGATTGTTTTACCAGCTTGTGTGTATTCTTGGCCCTCTGTGATTTATGTCTGCTTGTTTCCTTCTGCTCGTGTAGCTAACCCCTGTGTCATCTCTGTTTGCTCAAGATCACTGTTAGTGTTTTTTCATCAACTGTGCATTTTTGGACACCACCCTGGGATCAAGGACACTGCCACGTGGAACCTCGCACTACCCCTCCCCCGTGCACATTTGTTTGAGTCACTTTTTGGAATAAACTTTTTGGCACAGTAAACTCAGCCTCGGAGTTGTGCTTTTGGGTCCAGATCCAGTACTAGCCATAACAGAAATTTATGGAAAATGAAAAAGTTCACGCTAGAGTGACTGACAGTGATCATTAAAGTAAGGCATTTAGGTAGCATGCAATGGTGATTTCCTCATCTCAAACAATTTATTGAAACAAAAGCCAGCAACAGTGGTGGGTATACCACAACAAAACATGTCAATGTCTCAATAACTTGTCATGTGACCAAAGGACGTCCACGTCTCTGCTTTCTGTGACTCTTCCAGTCTCTCTGCGTCTCCGTAGCAACCTGCTGATGACACTCTGTGACTCTCTAAGCTCAGTGGCCACTTCCCTTTGACAACATCCTGTTAGACGCTTCGCATAGCGAGGTGCTGTTGATCACTTGTTAGTTGTCGTCTTGGTCTCATGATGTCAACATGTGAACAGCATGATGAAGAGAACTGTTTAAATACCAATTCTAATTCAACCAGGACATTAATTGGTCGATTCATGGATCAAACACCTGTTGTGAATTTTGCCGTTCAGCTCTGTGTTAGAGAACAGCAAGTTGTGCAAAAACCTGTAAAGGTTATAGTGCATTTTAGGTTCATCCTGAAATTTCACTTGAAAGCCGAATATCCCTAACTTTTTGTGAATAGTGTACTGGCCTTATTTGATACGCCTGCATCTACATACTCTGTCCACACGAGGGCAGACTTTTTCCTCCACCATGAGAGAGTTTGGTCAAAAGATGAAAGCAGTCTAACCACCTCCGGTTTACTGTAAATGTTTTAAAAAGATGATCACAGCTGTGTTTTGTCTCACTATAGAAACAGAATCAGCTGAGTTATCATTTTATTGCCATCATTGTTTATTAAATTCAAGGAGCCCAGTTACACAACATTTGGAAACCGTATTCAAATGACGGGAAATGTTTTCCAGGGCAGCATGTATTTGAATTGCAGGTGCTCCATGTGTCGGTTTGTTTAGGGAAATCCCTGTCGTTCCACCTGTGATCAGCTCCAACTGACACAATCCAGGTGCAGGTTTATAATTGGGTTATTGACTTGCTGTACAGCTGCAGTGTTTTACTTGCTGGGAACCAATGTACGTGGCGGATCTCAGGCCATTACAAGTGTTGAATAGCTCCATTCATACATTTTCTGGGATTATGCATTTGTAATGACTTTTTGTGTTGGAGAGAGAGAAAGAGATTTTGAACCTTTGCCTCAAGCGGGTCTTGTGACTGTTTGCCACTACGTTGCTGTTGGAGTGGCCAGCAGCCCGGGGGAAGCCGTGGTGTGAAAGGAGTCGGCAGAGAAGAGGCACTAAGTCACAAGGCAGGACAGTGGGGGGCTTTGTGTGGGACGACTGGAGGGGCAACAGTTCCCTGCCGGACCATGTGCATGTACAATGTGCCGCTCAGTGGACTATCAGTCCCCAGCTATAGTTGGACAGCAACTGTGTTATTATTGCTTTTCCTGAACGTGTCAACGAACTCAATCTGACAGCATTCTTTGAGAAAAGAGTTCTCTGGTGTCCTGTGGCAGTTTCAGAAGAAGAATTGAGAAGCTTTATTTTAACTTTTCAGTGGAAGTTTCTATCAGAAGAGGTAAGGGACAGTACGTTATTTATTGTAGGCCTAACGGAGGGATTTTCGGACCTCTGATAACTTTATGGATAACCCCCCCCCCCCCCCCCCCCGGCAATATAATTTTTTTTTTACATGACCCTGCAATCGACATGGCAGAATTGATATGACCCCCTCCCCCCTGGACAATTTATCAAGTCAATATAACACGTCACAAATATTGAGTGACGAATGGTCAGTTATTAATTAGTTTAGTGTGTTTATTTCGGTCTTATAAAAACAAATACAATAGACAAATATAAAAGTATAGATACAAAACAAAACAAAACAAAAACAAATCAGATCAAAACAAAAACACAACAAGCAATACAATGCACATTGAAGGTGTAGGCTGAAGCATCAGCTTATTTTGCCTACCCTTATTAAATTAACATTTTCTGTTCACTCGCTACTTAACATTACTTCAGGATTGTTTAAGTGTGTCCTCAGTTTATAGGTCTCTAATGTGAAGTTTGCTAAACAACACTAATACATATAAGGCCTACTGTAGATTATTATGGACTATTGAAGCAGTGTATTATTGCTCTGAGTGGATTATTATTAACTCTACTGAGCTAGTTGTGTCTTTCTTTACCACATTTATTAGAATATTTATTGTGACAATATAATTTGAACAAATGTACCTACATTCCTACAGTTTAGTTATGTTTTTGATGTATTTGTTTTATTCAAAAGAATCAAAATAACGCAAATTAAAGTCAATATAAAGTAAACAATACTATATAGGACTGTTAGGTCTGCCCAGAGAACAAAAGTTAAGACCAGATCATCAGTTAGACAAGTAGTCCACTTTGTAATACTGTGTGAAATATAAACTAACATATTCCTTCAATATCACATAGTGCTCATCAGTCATTTGTCTTATAACTCTTTGAAACTGCTTAAAAGTGACGTCTTTGAAATTGGATGCATACTTTAAAGGAACACTGTGCTGTATAGACTTGTGTTACATTTCAAAGGTTCCTTACTACCTCAACATTATTATTCTTGTTAGCTTTTTGTTTTTATTGTTTGCATATTGATATGGATGCTGGCTCAGTGTTTTTCTAAGTAATAGCCTATTTTATTTTCTGTACAACTTTAATTATTTATTTATTATAGTTTTGGGTTTGTTTTTTTAATGTATATTCTTTATATATATATATATATATATATTTTATGTGTTATATATATATATATGTTATATGTTTAATGTTAACTTAAAATAAAAGAAAATTGAGGAACACTCATCAGTTTCAGCCAAAATCTTACACTGAACTCAGTTGAAAATGAATGGCTAACGGCTTTGCGGCACATGTCGTCATAGGTCTTACGTCAGCCTCCATGGGAAGTAAACAAAACACAGCTGCGTTCATTTCGTTAAAAAAAATTAATGCGTTAAATATTTCATAATTAACGCAAAGATTAACACGTTATTTTTGACAGCACTATATTTAATATATTATTATTAGGGCCGGGACTCGATTAAAAAAATGTATCTAATTAATTAGAGGCTTTGTACACAACAAGCACAAGAGACTGCTAGTTATAATATAATACGATTTATTAAAATCAGTAATAATGATCACAATCAATAACACTGTAATTAAGAAAGCCTTATTACCTAACTACCTAAATGCACACAAAGCTAAGCTAAACAAAGGAAGAGACACACGTGGAGTGTGTGTGTGCGCGCGTGTGTGTGGGGGAGGAAAGGTGATGAGCGGGAGATGGCCGCGCGCAGCCACCAGGTGGAGCTATTCCTCACAGCGTTCAGGGGCGGAACCGCTGACGTCAGATAGAATAGCGAGAGAGAAAGGGAGAGATGGCCGGGTGCAGCCACCAGGTGGAGCTATTTCCCTAGGTCTGGAGAAGGAAACAGCTGGCGTAGGATACGTGTGTATGTGTGCGTGTGTGGGTTAGCGGAGAACAAACAAAGAGAGAGAATGCGCGCGCAATACACGGAGGTTCTGTAGTCGATTACTATCACACGGGAGCTCGTGAACGAACGCCGGGACCCCGGTCCTTTAACTGATAGTAGACCGCCTACTGAGCCTGTGAATGTGGCCGAGGTGGGGCCAAACACTGTTACAGAAATAGATGGTTTTAGCTGGTTGATGGTTTTAGATGGGCTTAGCTGGTTCAACAGGCTATTGATGGTTTTAGATGGTCTTAGCTGGTTGATGGTGTAGAAGCTGGTTGAATAGGCTGGTTGATGGTTTTAGACGGTTTTCAATGTACCCTTATGAGCAGGTAATAAATTATGTGTGCATGGTTGGGGGATGAGAGCCAGTTAGTGCGTTGTGTTTAAATTGAAACGTGCAATGTGACATTGTTGCTGTAGCTGTCAGGCTTGGACAGAAAGAGGACTCAGGTGCAGAGTTAGAACGGTTCAGGGTGGATCTTTATTCTCAGCACTTCCAACGACGAAGTGTAAACACAAAACAGGCTATGAAAATACTAAGCTAAGAACTGAGGATCGTGGAAGTACTAAAAAACACAAAACACCCTGACGGGGAAAAGGTAAACAAGAATCACTCCTAACGGAGGCAAAGAAAAAAGCTATGAGCTGCGCTGCGCTAAAAGGGAATACTATAAACTTTACGAAAGGAAAATCCTACGGAGGAAAAAGGCAAGGCTATAAATCAAAAACACTCCAACAGAGATTAGCACGAGGCTATAAAAAAAAGTAACAGGCTTATCTACAACTAACCAGAATTTACAACAAAAAAATCACTCTTAACGAGGAAAGCGAGAAAACAAAGAAATACAAACTCGGAGGATTCAAGGCGTGGACCGTGGGCGATAGCATGTCGTGGTACATGGAACAAACAACTCGGACGCAGGACAAAGGGAGACACAGACTATTTAACACATGAGGGTAATGGGCAACAGGTGACAACAATCAGGGACTTTAGACCGGAAACACATGAGAAAGGGCAAGTGACCTGAAACGAGAGGAGCTTTTTGAAATAAAACTGGAAATTCACAAGACAACAAACCCATAACGAGACAACCCTCACCGTGGCGTGACAGTAGCAAGTGGTCAGATCGGGCATGGTGAAATTATTTTAGCTCTAATGCAGAAGGATACATTTACATTTAGGTCATTTAGCAGACGCTTTTGTCCAAAGCGACTTACAATAAGTACATTTGTCAAAAGAAGGAAACAAGGAAACCACAACGAATCATTGCCGATAAAGTAAGAGCTAAAAGTAGAACAAGTTACGGAGAGGTAAGTTTTGTTTTACCGAAAGTAAACCTCTCGTCCAGCAACTGGGCCTTGCGCTGTATTCCTCCACTCGCAGATCAGCTGTTGCCCAGTTACGCTAATGCATAGGGATACGGGGGTTCTGCGGTTGAGAAAATGTAGTGCCAAAAGAAAGCACGGTCTGACAGCAATGTAAAGCGGTGTGAATTTATATTTGATTAACAAACGCAATCAAAACAGAGCCAACTATAATACTAAAACATTAATGAAATTGAATATAATAAACTAAAATCAGGGGGCTGGGGCCTCAATGGGACAGGCTACTGGAAAGAACCACCACCAGTACACCAAGACAACACTACAAATATCAAAACATGCACCAAGAGCCCCAGTGCCAACTTGCATGCAACAGGAGCAGGGCCTGAAGTTAACTTTTAGGGCCCTGGTCCCGGTGGAAGTCATAAATGAGGGTGGGATCCACGATGTGACGGGCCGGGACCCATTGTCTCTTCTCGGGACCGTAGCCCTCCCAGTCTACAAGGTATTGTCTGCCCCGGCCCCGGTTGCGTACTGCTAAAAACTGCTTGATTAATTAGTAAATTTTTTTTAATTGATTGACAGCACTATTATTATTTATATGAGATTTTGGGTGAGCGGTGGCGGCGGCGGCGGCTGGCCGGCGACAGGTGGTGGCGGCCGGCCGGCGATAGGCCGCGGCGGTGGGTAGAGTTCTCAACGGGCCTGAAAATTACAACCCGACCCGACCCGGCCCGTGGCTTTTAAAGCCCGGACCCGATGTAACCCGACACATCAACATGGATTATCTGCCCGATTTTTTTTCTCATACACGTATTATCATGACCAGAAAACGGCGACGGTGAATTCACCTGCGGCAAGTTTACTTTTCACCAACTCCATCTACTTCTCCAGGCTAAAAGCGTGCAGGCAGCGGCGTCAGGTGTGCCCCCGCCCCTCTCCATGATGCACGTTACACGCAGCAGCCAGACTTTCTTTATGGTGAACAGCAGTGATGATTTATACTTTTTTTTTTCACTGGGCGTAAAAAATTAAGCCCGAGGTCCTACCCGACCCGAGTCATTTGCTTATATTGTAGACCCGAACCCGAACCCGGCCCGAATCAGGGAATTGGGATCAGGGACGGACTGCAGCCTGTTCAGGTCAGCGGGATCGCGGAGATGTGGGGTGCAGATAGTGCTGCAACCTGGTCCTGAAGTCCACCTGGACCCAAACGGGATCGTTGAAAATTAAAATAGCATTGAGGACGATGTAGTGATCGTCTCATTATTGTAAAAACATTTTTTTTCAAGAAATGAGACGGTCACGGAATCCCCCTCCTGCTGGAGGACTCGTTCTTTTCGTTTTGTAAATTTTCACAACGAATATGTATTAAAAAAAATTATCCTGGTAATTTCTCTGCATGTGAGTGTGTGAGACTTTCTAGCCGTCGGCGGAATCTGACACGTATTAATTATGCGTCATCAACGGCGCAGAATAAAATCCCCCGAGTAGTGTCCGAAAGTGTTTCCCGAAAGGGAGTAGGGAGTAGGGAATGATTTCGGACACAGCCCAAATCTTCCAAAACACAAAGCCCAACTGGCTTGCCGGCAGTGTTGCCAGGTGTACGATAATTATCGTATTTGTACGATAATTTTGCCCTCTGTACGATGTACGATCAATAATCCCAAAAAAGACCAGAAATACGATAATTTCACCATTCCGCGAATGTGTGGTTGTAATTGGTTGTAATCAGCCTGTCGCAACTGTCTGTCGGAGTTTTTTTGTGAATCTGAAGGCATCTGTTTCACGATTGGGTGGAAATTCCAGCCAATCGTGCTTTTCTAAATGTTAGCCCACCAATAGACTTGTTATTTTGGTTATGACGGGTGTACGATAATTTCCCTCAAAATACAATAATTTTATGTCTCTGGTACGATAATCGTACATTTCTCACCTGGCAACACTGCTTGCCGGGAGTTCAGGCGTTTGGCTGTCTGGATGTAGGCCACGCTCTTGTGGTCAGTCCAAATGATAAAAGGATGTACTGCTCCTTTCAGCCAGTGCTGCCACTCCTTTCGGGCCTGCTTGACTGCCAGGAGTTCTTGGTTGCCAATATCATAATTATTTTCTGCAGGTGAGAGCTTCTGAGTGAAGAATGCACATGGGTGTAGTTTCAGGGAATGACAGCAGGTTTAAGGGGCTGTGATTGAACTGTAGAGGGGGGGAGGGGGTGCAGATATAACAGTTTTATTTTCATGTATTATCCTCAACTAACTAGTTATATTTCGTGACAGATGCATTAATAAACACATTTATTAAATGTTTGTATGCTGCTGTTAATGGCTAGGTGCACTTCAATTATGTTTCTAAATGTACAGTTGAACATTTGTAATGTACAGTTTAACATATGCTTTGCATTAAAAGAGAGAACAATGGTTGTTCTCTAATGGATCTAATGGTAGGAATAAAAAGCAGTGAGGTCTGAACTGTAATTCAATTTGCCGATAGACAGACAATAAATGAAAACCTGATTGTTCCCTTTCAGGCATATGGTGATGTATGAAAACCTGATTGTTCCCTTTCAGGCATATGGTGATGTATAGCCGAGTTTTCAAGGTCAAGACACATGACACATGACACACATGACATTCGTGTCTGATTTTGTCCTTCATACTGTTACAGGAACACCATGGACAGATTAGCTTGCATCAACAAGACCTTTGAGTTTTATTTGGTACATTTACATGTCCCCACTAGTGAGAACACTAATAATTCAAGATTGGTTCCTCTGTAGAGATGTTGAGTCCTTCTGTTCGACCACCACCATCTCATTATATTTCATGGAACAATTCAAATGGTATGAAATAAATGTGTCCGCTCCATTTACTACTGTACATATCTTTCTGAAGTAAGGACCCATGGGGGACACAGCAAGAGGTGGGACTAAGCCTCTCAATGACGCCAGTGTCTGTATAAGTTCACGTACTATAGTCGCAATGAATACTGGAGTAGAACAGGACCAAGTCAGGTGATAAAAGCCACAATAAACTCAAAGTGTACCATGTTCATCCAGAAAATAATTATGGGGTGACTCAATGGTGAGACCTTTGTGTAGTCGTGCACCCAACGAAAGATTCAAGTCCTGGTGACACCATAAATTGGTACAGTATTTTCACTTCTTCACAAAATATTTGTCCCTCAAAGCAACATAGTGAGCACTGGAGGTGCTGGTTGGTGAACCACACTGCTAACACTGGAGCTGCTGGGAACATCCCAATATGAGTCAGTCCAGAGCTTCCTTTAATGTGGACGTAATTTCATTCAATAACGAGCTGTGTCCAAAATCACTCAGCAAATAGTGATTTCCCCATGTTGTAGTCTTGTCTAAATGTTTGTGATGTTCCTCTAGTCTAGACTATATGTTCCTCCTAGTCCTTTAAGTAGTCTTCTACATATTCCTCTATGTGGTCCATGACATAGTTCTTTACATAGTCCTCTAGTAAGCAAGTAAGAAAATAAGTGAGTAAATAAGTAAGTAAGTAAGTGGGGATAAGTGACATCAGCCATGTTGGGGGTCAGGCTTTGAACACCATCAACAGTATCTTAAATTTAATCTAGACTGGACTGGAAGCCGGTGCAAGGAGGCTCAGACAGGCGTGATGTGCTCATATTTTTGGTGTTTGGAAGCAGCCTGGCAGCTGTGTTTTGGACCATCTGAAGCCGTGACACCAATTTGAGGGTGATCAAAGTAGAGGTAATAGGCAATAATCTAAACGTGAGGTTATGAACAACAGGAGATTTTTTTGTCTAGGCTAAATTCCATGCATCCATCCATCCATCGTCTACCGCTTATCCCGTATTCAGGGTCGCAGGGGGGCTGGAGCCGATCCCAGCTGACAATGGGCGAAGGCAGGGTACACCCTGGAGAGGTAACCAGTCTATCACAGTGCTGACATGTAGAGACAGACAGGTAACCAGTCTATCACAGGGCTGACATGTAGAGACAGACAGGTAACCAGTCTAGGTCCCCATCCTGCATGTCTTTGGACTGTGGGAGGAAGCCGGAGAACCCGGAGAGAACCCACGCTTACACGGGAAGAACATCCACACAGAAGGAATCCGAGCCCAAACTGGGAATTGAACCCTGGACCCTCTAGCTGTTAGGCGACCATGCTTGGGAGTCTAAAATAACACCCTGGGGTTTGCATGGGGTTTAATGTATGGGGCAAGGAGACCATGGATGGAATTCTTGGATTTTGAGGGGCCAAAGATAATGATGTCATTTAACTGAAGGAAGTTATTTGCCTCCTCTATATAGTCCTCTACATAGTCCTTTATATAGTCCTCTACATAGTCCTTTATATAGACCTCTACATAGACCTGTATATAGTCCTCAACATAGACCTCTATATATACCTCTACATAGTCCTCTAGAGAGTCCTTTATATACTCCTCTACATAGTCCTCTATATAGACCTCTACATAGTCCTCTACATAGTCCTCTACATAGTCCTCTATATAGACCTCTACATAGTCCTCTGCACAGTCCTCTATATATACCTCTCCATAGTCCTCTAGAGAGTCCTTTATATAGTCCTCTACATAGTCCTCTATATAGACCTCTACATTGTCCTCTACATAGTCCGCCATATAGACCTTTACATAGTCCCCTATATAGTCCTCTACACAGGGCCGCTGCAGGGAGCCCTCCCCCCCCCCCCCCCCCCACACACACACACAAAACCGTCAAAGTTTCCACTCAAATCTTTACAATTTTTTTTAATTGACATTAAATACACATATAACTATGTACATTTGTTATATTATGCAATATATAGAATTTGAATTGAATTACCCCTCGATGATCAATAAAGTATCTTTCTATCTATAACAGCGAGAACAGCAGCATCATTAGTAATATAAAGTAATGTATAAATAATAAATAAGTGATATATAACTTGCTGGGGTTGGTGGCTGCTTGTTGCACTGCTTGTAGAGGGTTGCTTATCATCCGATTCATCCTCCTGCCGACGTGGTGCTCCTTGAACAAACTTTAGCATTGACCCTGTGAATATGTTTTAAATTAAAAAAATGTCATTAGTAAAAGGTAAATAAAAATACCAAAACATTAGGATTTTCTGATGACAAAAAAAGCCTCTTGGACCTATGCCGTAAAATGTACAGGAAGTCAGCCATTTCGAATTTCATGTGAAATTTTAACCGATTTTTCGCCTTTTGTATGCAGTATTTTAACGAACTCCTCCTAGACCGTTGATCTGATTCCTACCAAACTTTGGGAGACTGGTCTAAATGCCTCAACGATTAAACATCATCAAAAGGTCTTACATAGGGGCGCAGTTGAGCAGCGACATGTGAGGACGTGTTTTTGAGAGCTCTGCTTAGATGGAACATTAACTTAATATCCCTCCTCTCCTCCCCATCTCTACCAGTGCGACCATATCTCTAAGAAGCCAACTTCCTCGAATTACGCATGTTTTTTTTATTCAAAATTGCTCATAATGCCCAAATCTAAAAAAAGCCTCACACTTGCCCGACATGGATCCGGCCGCGGAAGCGGGGTCAGGGTCGGATCTCGACGCAGTCATGGCTGCCATAAAGCAAACGGAGCGAAGTGTACTGTCCAGGATCGAATCGTCTGTGGGGGCGGCTGCAGGTGAACTGCACAGGAAAATAGACAGCTTGGCGAGTGATTTAAGGAAAGAAATCCTGAATGTGCGTGCAGAACAGACACAAAACGTCACATCCTCAAACCGCTTGGATGAGCTCGAGGAGGCAGCTAATGATTACGCTTGAAGTTAATACTCTGACAACACAAGTCACTCGGCTGGCAGATAAGGCGGAAGATTTGGAGTCCCGGCAGCGACGAGATAACTGCAGACTAGTTGGAGTCGAAGAGGGATTTGGGAATATACGACCAGAAAAAGCGGTGGCCGAATTGTTGAAGGAAGCGCTCGCCCTCGACTATACGCCGACGCTCGATCGTGCGCATGCCATCCTTTGGCCTCAGCCTGCAGCCGAGGCCAAAGTATGGGGATGCCCCGAGGCCATTCATCGTCAAGTTCCACTACTTTCAGGAGAAAGTGGATGTTCTTCGAAAGGCCGCGAGTGCAGGTTCCATCACCCACAAAGGCAAGCGTTTCAGCATCTACCCAGACTACTCGGCAGCCGTCAGAAAAAAGAGAGCAGCTTTCACCGAGGTGAGAGGATTACTTCGCCGGTGCACGGGCGTGAAATACGGCCTCCTATATCCAGCTACACTGAAGATCACAGCCCCAGCTGGCGAGCAGGTATCTTTCGAAGACCCGGTCAAGGCAAAGCACTACATCGAGACCAACCTGCACCCACGGAAGACGGAGGATGAGTGGCAGTTAATTCACAGGCCCTAACAGATATCATATATGCTGCGTGTCAACATTTCAGCTTGCACATGCTGACTTATATTCTGACTGGTAAACATCACCACTCTACAGTTGGATGCACTTTATGTTTGGACTATGGACAAGGCTAAGTGACATTTTTTCAGTCCTCTAAGGAATATAAATGGGTGGGAGGAGGGAGGGAGAGAGGGGAAAAAGGGGAAAAAAAGAATATGGACTGATGACGCATGATGAATAACTAAGCTATCACTTACTACACTATGTGAAGGGTTTATGTAGAGACAATATCTTGATTTCTACCACATGAATGCAAGCATTTAATGTTAGTTCTCAATTTGTCACCATGACCCTTTTTTTCTCTCTCTTTTTTCACGATCTTCCCTGTTCTTTACTTAGGCCAATGAATCCCCCTATAACTACTATTAATCACTAATCTTTTTTTGATTTTACGCTTTTTCCCACTGAGGGGATATCTTCCAACTGTAAGTGTTAAGAACCATATCAGCCTGTGACCAAATAAGAGCCAGTACACATGCAGCAATGATAATTTTGAAAGGAAAGCCCTACTGTATTTTGTTCTGCCCTTGGCAGAGTTCATGTAGGAGTTCAAGTTAGATTAGACGTGTTATATGCATAGGAGAGAGAGGAGAGTTTTCAGGGCAGTCTTAGGCTTAAGCAAGACCAGGAGTCCAGGATGGTAAGGGGGTTATCTATGTTTATCTGTTTGTCTATGTCAGTTTTCCTTTGGGCTTATTTGTGGTTTATGGTTTGACTCAGACATGCACTGAAATACTTAGGTATGGCCAACATGTAGGACTGGTTCATTTCAAATTGTGGCGCTATGATTTTGGATAATGTAAATCATGGGGCAGTTTCATTCATTAGCTGGAATGTCAAAGGGCTGAATAATATGGTTAAACGGAGTGAATTATTTAGCCATCTGAAATCATTAAAACCTGATGTAATATTGCTACAGGAGACGCATTTAAACATTTAAGACCCAAAAAAGACTAAGTTGTAAATGGATTGGACAAATATATCATTCAAGTTTTAATCATAAAGCAAGGGGAACAGCAATTCTAATTAGGAAAGGGATTCCATTTGAACACTCTGAAGTAATATCAGATGCTAACGGCAGATATATCATTGTAGTGGGCAAGCTTTTTAATACACCTATAATAATAGCTAACATCTATGGACCAAATTGGGACAATGCACAATTCTTTCTTGATTTTTTTTCAACTCTCCCAGACCTTAATTCCTATAAATTAATTCTAGGAGGGGATTTCAACTGCGTCCTTAATGCCCAGCTAGATAGATCAAGTGTAAGGTCCAACGCTCTCTCGTCGGCTGCAGTGGCTATCAATTCCCTTCTCCGTTCTTTTGGCCTGGCGGACAAAAAAATCCAAATACAAAGCAATTCTCCTTCTTCTCTCCCGTGCATCACAGTTACTCTAGGATTGATTATTTCATTGTCGATAACCAGCTACTCCCTTTAATTTCCAGCAACAGTTATCACAGACCACAGCTCGGTGCAGATGGATCTAATTTTTCCAGCCAAGGTAGCTCCCCAAAGAACTTGGCAGCTAGACCCCCAACTACTTTTATGTAAACATTTTAGAACATTTCCCAGCAGTCAGATTGACTTCTTTTTGGAAGTTAATGACACTCAGGACGTGTCTAGGGGAGTGTTGTGGGAGTCGATGAAAGCTTACATTAGGGGCCAAGTTATCTCTTATGTGGCATATAGGGATAAAGAGCGTTCCAAAAAACTTAAAGAGCTAGCGGACAAAATTGCAGATATGGACAGGCGCTATGCTCTTTCACCTACGCCAGACCTTTATGAGGAAAAAATACTGTTGCAAACTGAATTTGATACACTTATGACATGGAAAGCGGAAACAAATATCTTAAAATCTAGACAGGTATATTATGAACATGGAGATAGAGCAGGGAGGCTCCTAGCACTCCAACCTAAAGTCAGCTGAACAAATGATCCCTGGAATTAATACAGGTGCTGACTCGATATCTTGGAGCCCCAGAGTCATTAATGACCAGTTTAAACAATATTATTCTACTCTATATCAATCAGAGGTAGATAGTAGCTCATCTGAGATTTATTCGTTTCTTGATTCGCTCGATATCCCAAAACTTTCTCCAGATGCACAGTCACTTCTAGAGCAGCCGTTGTCGCTTGAGGAAATAGTGACTGCCATTAGGTCATCTCAAGCGGGAAAGGCGCCAGGTCCAGACAGATTCCCCATAGAATTTTACAAGGAATTCTCTTCAAAACGTGCACCCATCCTTAAATCAGTCTATGAATCTCTGACCGATGGAAAATGACCCCAAACGCTTACCCAGGCTACAATTTCAGTCTTACTAAAAAAAGATAAGGATCCGTTACAGTGTAGTTCATACAGACCAATAAGCCTTCTGTGCTGCGACTATAACATTTTAACTAAAACTCTTGCACAACGTTTAGACCCTATAATTCCCACAATTATTAATGAGCCAACCAAACAGGTTTTATCCCCGGACGGCAATCATTTTTTAATATGAGAAGATTATTTAATGTGCTATTCTCCCCCCATTCAACAGTACAACCTGAAGTTATTCTGAGCCTTGACGCTGAAAAGGCGTTTGATAGAATAGAATGGACCTATCTTTTCGCAACCTTGGAAAAATTTGGAATGGGGCCCACTTTTTGTAAGTGGATCAAAGTTCTTTATTCAACGCCTATGGCGGCAGTCAGGACAAATGGCCTGATCTCGGAATATTTTTCGCTCCACAGAGGTACAAGGCAGGGTTGCTGCCTGTCGCCCTTCCTGTTTGACATTGCAATCGAACCATTGGCAGTTGCTATTAGATCAGATGGAAGGATTAAGAGTATATCCAGAGGCGAAATAAACCATAAAACCTTGATTTATGCTGATGATCTGCTTCTGCAAATATCAGATCCCATTGAGAGCATGCCCACCTTCTCTACTGGTTGCAAAAATTCAGTAGCATTTCAGGGTATAAAGTTAATCTGTCAAAATCTCTATTATTTCCAGTGAATGAATGAAAACAGAACAGAATTTCCCTTTCAAAATTGAAAATGTTAAATTCACCTATCTGGGAATAGAAATAGCAGGCTCAATTAAAGGAGAAAACCGGTCATTTTTGACCCCATTTGCATTGTCCCCAGGGTCATCCCGACTTATTCGAAGCAAAAAACCCGACAAAAATTGACATTGCCTAGCCCGAGATCTGTACCTGCCTGGCAGCCTTCCAGACTCGCTCCAATGCTAACCCATTGGGGCAACTTTTATCTGCTTTCCTGGGCCTCAGAAAACAATTCCAAGACCTATGCAACACAGGTTGGGTCCGTACGAGACACAACGGCGCTCGTTTAGCTCAAATAGTGTGGCAAAACGACATAAATGTGTGTTTTTGCATGGAGTTACTCACCTCAAATCACCCTGTAGACATTAGCAGAAGATAGCCGAGCGCTTGTCGTCCCTCCCAGTCACCGCAGAAACGAAAACGTTTTCCACGTAGTTTTGATTTTGTATCCATAAAGAAACGACCGAGCTGTGCAGTCGATATGTCCGTAATAAATCCATGAAGCTGTTATGTCCATATGTATGACTATGTTACAACATAGCAACGATAGCTTCAGCTAGTAATGTGCCGGGCGCTCGTCCGTCCCAGTCACCGCAGAAACGAAAACGTTTTCCTCGTAGATTTTGTATCCATAAAGAAACGATCGAGCAGTGCAGTCGTCATGTCCGTAATAAATCCATGAAGCTGTTATGTTATCTTGCTATTCTTTACCGTCATATAAACTGTTTCACCTTTCAGATGAGAAAAAGAATTGTCTCTCAACTATTACTTCCTACATTGGATTATGCTGATATTGTATATCAGAATACATTTGAGGTACATCTTAAATCCCTCAATGTCATTTATAATAGTCTTTGCAGATTTATTTTAAGGTGTCCATATCTAACTCACCACTGTTCTATGTACCAAATACTAAACTGGTTATCCCCCCATGCTCGAAGATGCTACCACTGGTTCCAGTTCATCTTTAAATGCATCCATTTCAACTACCCTTCTTATTTAAAACTATCCCTGTTACCATACACACCCTCATACCCACTAAGACATATTCAGCAACCTTTTTTCTTTATCCCAAGAACCAACAAAGAAATTGGGAGACGTTCATTTAAATTTAAAGCTCCTTCTGACTGGAACACCCTGCCTAGTTCCATAAGAACTATTAGCTCATTTCGTCTATTTAAAAATACACTTTTGCCCTTCCTTGTGGAACCATGTACCTGCTACTAGTGTTAGAATCTTCGAGCTCCTCCTATCATATGTGTGTGATTATCTGACATGGCTATTGTGTATGCATGGCCATTGTACTTTTGTGTTATTGTGTTGCATAGTCCAACAGTCTTGTATTATATTGTGTCACAATGCCATGAAAAGATTTGTCATGCAGTAGTGTTGACCGTCTGCATTGGTGTGTGTTGTGTGGTTGTATATGTCAAGTCAATTGGCAATTGTTATAATTGCAGCAGGTGGGGATGGAGGGGTTTTGGGATTGGTGTCTGGATAGGTGGGTGTCATGTCTCACTCTATGTTGTAGTTTTTGTCTCTGTCTGCTATTTTGGAGTATTCACCTGTCCTCTCGTTTCAGATCCTCTCTCCCTGCCCTTGTGGTTTCTCCTCCCTCAGTGATTGACTTCCCCCGCCCTGATTACCTTCACCTGTTTCCCATTACCTCCCCTCTGTGCATATATAGTCCCTGTGTTTTCCCTGTCCGTTGCCAGTTCGTCTTTTGTCCTCGTGCTAAGCGTTCCAGCCTTTTCCTCAGAGTTTCTAGTGTTTGACGTTTTTTTTACTTCTGCCTGTTTTCCCTCGACCCTGTCTCTGCCTAACCCCTGCCGGATTTGTTTGCCTCCGCTGACTGACCTCCTGTGTACCAAACCTGTTTTAAGTATAGACTTTATTACTTCATCCGTGCTGTGTCTAGTCGTGCTTTTGAGTCCATACAACTGTCGTCACCCAGTCGTGATAGTACGAACTGGCCAAACATGGACTCAGCCGACCCTGATACAGTGCGCGCTGCGCTTCGATCTCAAGGAAGTCGGATCCACAACCAGGAGGAGCGACTTACCTCAGTTGTCCAGGAGATCCAGGGAATTTCCAGTCAACAGCAAGGCTTCCAGTCCTCCGTCTGTGAGCAGCTCCAGATCTTGGGTGAACAGATGCAGCAGCTGACCCTCCAGATGGGGAATCGGGGTGCCGCTGCTCCTGCTCTGACAGCCGCTCCGGCCATCATTCCGGCACCTCAGCCCGCTCCGCCGCTCGCTTCGGTTCCGGCCCCTCACCTTTCCAGCCCGGCGAGGTTTTCTGGGGACTCCGGAAGTTGCCGCTCCTTCCTGGTTCAGTGTGGGCTGCATTTCGAGCTGCAAGCTTCTTCGTTCCCGACTGACCGCGCCAAGGTGGCGTTTATTATCACTCACCTCTCCGGCAGAGCCGAGGTGTGGGCCACGGCGGAATGGGCGAGAGAGTCTCCAGTCTGCAACTCGCTGAACGATTTTAAGGACACACTCTCCAAGATCTTCGACCAAACCACCCCTGGCCGAGAGGCGGCCAGAGCGCTCATGGGGCTCCGTCAAGGCAGACGCCGGGTCGCGGATTACGCCAATGAATTCCGCACGCTGGCGGTAGACAGTGGCTGGAATCCCTCCGCCCTGTGTGACGCTTTTCTCCATGGTCTGGAAGACCTGCTCAAAGACCAGTTGGCTCCGCTAGAGCTTCCTGAGGACCTTGACTCTTTAATCTCACTCTCTATTAAGATAGATAAACGTCTTTTTGAGAGGGAGAGAGACAGATCACAGGGGGCAGTCCGCAGCGGTCTCTTCTTCGTGGCGTTCTCCTCGTTTCCTCCCGGTGAACAGCTCGTCAGCGCCCCCTGTTGTCTCAGAGGAGCCCATGCAGCTTGGAAGGACGAGACTCGAACCCGAGGAGAGACGTCGTCGTTTGCAAGAGGGTCGCTGCATCTACTGTTCTCAGCTGGGTCACTTCATCGCCTCATGTCCAGTAAAAGACCGGGCTCACCCGTGATAAAGAGGGCACTGGTGAGCCGTACATTTTCCTCTGCTGCCTTCTCTCGCCGCCTGGTTCAGGCTAAACTGGTGTGTCCGTCCCAGAAGTCCTGTCATCCTGTGCTGGTGGACTCCGGGGCTGATGAAAACTTTATGGACTGGCAATTGGCTAAGAGACTCGGACTGAGCCTGTTGCCCCTGCCCAAGCCTCTGGAGGCCAGCGCCTTAGATGGAAGGTTATTATGCAAGGTAACTCACCGCACTCAGCCCATCAGGCTCATTATGGCTAAAGGACATACTGAATCTCTGAGCTTCCACCTCTTTGACTCTCCCTCTCATCCTCTCCTGCTGGGTCCTCCCTGGCTCTCCAGACACAACCCACAGATCAACTGGTCGTCTGGAGAGATTTTGGGTTGGAGTGGGGATTGCTCACCTGCCTGCTTCTCATCAGAGCGGGTTCCGGTTCCAATGACTCCTGTGGTTCCTGAGCCTGCTGCTGTTCCCGTGTCTCCTGCTTCCTCGTCTCCTCCGGCGTCATCCGACGCGGATTTCCCGGACCTCTCTGGTGTCCCTGCATGTTACCTGGATCTAAAAGAGGTTTTCAACAAGGCCCAAGCTACTTCTCTGCCTCCCCACCGGCCATACGACTGCTGCATCGATCTGCTTCCCGGGTCGTCTCCTCCCAGAGGTCGTCTCTATTCACTGTCTGCTCCAGAGAGGGAAGCTATGCAGACGTATATCACTTCATCTCTGAAGGCTGGGATCATCCGGCCGTCTTCCTCTCCTGCGGGAGCAGGTTTTTTCTTTGTGGACAAAAAGGATAAGACTCTCCGTCCCTGCACAGACTACAGAGGCCTGAACAACATCACCATTCGTAACAGGTACCCCCTTCCTCTTATTTCATCTGCATTTGAACTATTACAAGATGCCAAGATTTTTACTAAGCTAGATCTTCGTAATGCTTATCATCTGGTGAGAATAAGAGAGGGGGATGAGTGGAAGACTGCCTTTAACACTCCCAGTGGACATTATGAATATCTGGTGATGCCGTTTGGACTAACTAATGCTCCAGCTGTGTTCCAGGCCCTGGTAAACGATGTTCTCCGGGATATGCTGGATCAGTTTGTTTTTGTGTATTTGGACGACATTCTCATCTACTCGCCTGATGAGCAGACTCACATTCAGCATGTGCGTCAGGTGTTGCAGCGCCTCCTCGACCATCAGCTGTTTGTGAAAGCTGAGAAATGTGAGCCTCAGTTTCTTTTTTGGGGTTTGTGGTTTCTGGTTACAGCATCCAGATGGACCCTGCCAAAGTCAGTGCCGTTGTGAATTGGCCTACACCCACTAGCCGCAAGCTAGTCCAACGATTCCTGGGGTTTGCTAACTTTTACAGGCGATTTATTCGCAAATTCAGTGCCATTGCTGCCCCTCTGCATGCCTTAACCTCTCCCCAGGTCAAGTTCCAGTGGAGCCCCGAGGCTGATTTTGCCTTCCAGAAGCTGAGAGAGAGCTTCACCTCTGCACCCATCCTCACACTACCCGACCCAAGTCGTCAGTTCGTGGTGGAGGTGGATGCGTCTGATCTGGGTATCGGGGCGGTTCTGTCTCAGCGGTCACAAACGGACAACAAGCTTCACCCATGCGCCTTCTTTTCCAGGAAACTCTCGTCAGCTGAAAAGAACTATGATGTTGGCAACAAAGAGCTCTTGGCAGTTAAGGTGGCACTGGAAGAATTGCACCACTGGCTGGAAGGAGCGGAACACCCATTCCTGGTGTGGACGGACCACAAGAACCTGGAGTATATTCGGTCCGCTAAGCGACTCAACTCCAGGCAAGCCAGGTGGGCACTTTTTTTTAACCGTTTTGATTTTTCTCTGTCCTACCGTCCTGGCTCTAAGAATGTTAAGCCTGATGCTCTGTCCCGCCTGTTTGACCCGGATCCAATGCCTAGGTCCCCGAGCTACATCCTGCCCCCTTCCTGCATGGTTGGGGCAGTCACATGGGGAATTGAGGAGAGGGTCAGACAGGCAAATCTTAACTCTCATATACCGGATGGTTGCCCCCAGAACCGGTTGTTTGTTCCTGACTCTCTTCGGTCTCAGGTGATCCACTGGGCTCACACGTCCCTCCTGTCCTGCCATCCTGGTGTTAAAAGAACATGCTTTGTGATCAAGCAGCGTTTCTGGTGGCCTGCCATGGAAAAGGAGGTGGGTGAGTATGTGGCCGCTTGTCCAGTGTGTGCCAGGAATAAGGTCTCCCATCGGTCTCCACCGGGTCTCCTTTGCCCTCTCCCGGTGCCCCACCGTCCCTGGTCTGACATCTCCCTGGACTTCGTCACAGGATTGCCTCCCTCTAAAGGTAACACCACCATTCTCACGGTGGTGGACAGATTTTCTAAAATGGTCCATTTTGTCCCCCTTCCCAAGTTGCCCTCTGCCAAGGAGACGGCGGAGGTATTGTTGCTGCATGTATTTCGTTTACATGGTTTTCCTAAAGATGTAGTGTCAGATCGGGGGCCACAGTTTGCTTCACGGTTTTGGAAGGCCTTCTGTTCTCTCCTGGGCGCCACGGTCAGTCTCACCTCCGGATACCATCCCCAGTCCAACGGCCAGACCGAGCGTCTTAACCAGGAGTTGGAGACTGGACTACGTTGCCTTGTCTCCCAGAACCCTGCTACATGGAGCAAGCACCTCATTTGGGTTGAGTATGCCCACAACACTCTGCCATGTTCTGCCTCTGGTCTCTCCCCCTTCCAGTGTGCCTACGGTTATCAACCGCCATTGTTTCCAGCCCTGGAGGAAGAGGTTAGCGTCCCTTCGGCCCAGGCCTTCATCCGTCGATGCCGCCGGATATGGAATGGGGCTCGTCAGGTGCTGCTACAAAGCTCGGCCCAGACCAAGAGAGCAGCTGACCGTCGGAGGATCCCAGCTCCGTCCTATAGACCTGGGCAGAAGGTGTGGCTGTCCTCCAAGGATCTCCCCTTGCGAGTGGAATCCCGCAAGTTGGCTCCTCGCTTTGTGGGTCCTTTCCCCATCTCCAAGGTGGTCAACCCGGCAGCTATGCGCCTCAGGCTTCCCAGGTCCCTGAGAGTGCATCCTACATTTCATGTGGCCCGGGTCAAGCCGGTGGAGGAGAGTTCTCTGGTCCCAGCCTCCAGGCCCCCACCACCCCCCCGGTTCATCGATGGTGGCCCGGTATATACGGTGAAGCGACTGCTGGCTGTTCATCGACGTGGTCGTGGTCGCCAGTACCTGGTGGACTGGGAGGGATACGGTCCTGAGGAGAGGTCCTGGGTTCCCTCAAGTAACATTATGGACCCCACTCTCATCCGGGACTTCCTGCGCCGTCATCCTGAGCAGCCTGGGACGTCAGGTGCCGTCCCTAGAGGAGGGGGTACTGTCATGTCTCACTCTATGTTGTAGTTTTTGTCTCTGTCTGCTATTTTGGAGTATTCCCCTGTCCTCTCGTTTCAGATCCTCTCTCCCTGCCCTTGTGGTTTCTCCTCCCTCAGTGATTGACTTCCCCCGCCCTGATTACCTTCACCTGTTTCCCATTACCTCCCCTCTGTGCATATATAGTCCCTGTGTTTTCCCTGTCCGTTGCCAGTTTGTCTTTTGTCCTCGTGCTAAGCGTTCCAGCCTTTTCCTCAGAGTTTCTAGTGTTTGACGTTTTTTTGACTTCTGCCTGTTTTCCCTCGACCCTGTCTCTGCCTAACCCCTGCCGGATTTGTTTGCTTCCGCTGACTGACCTCCTGTGTACCGAACCTGTTTTAAGTAAAGAATTTATTACTTCATCCGTGCTGTGTCTAGTCGTGCTTTTGAGTCCATACAACTGTCGTCACCCAGTCGTGATAGTGGGTTGATGCGAGCCTCTATGTTTCTATGTATTTATGTATGTTATGTCTGTTGCTGTAACAATGTCTTGTCTTGTATTATTGTATGTTGGACCCCCTTGAAAACGAGATGACTGTTCATCTCAAGGGGTTATCCATAAATAAACTTCAAACTTATGTCCATATGTATGACTATGTTGCAACATAGCAACGATAGCTTCGTCAGTCCCACTCACCGCAGAAACGAAAACTTTTTCCTCATAGATTTTGTATCCATAAAGAAACGATCGAGCGGTGCAGTCGTCATGTCCGTAATGAATCCATGAAGCTGTTATTGTTAAAATAATTACCCGATGGTTTAGAACTGGAGGAAGGAGATCGGAGTCAGCTCAAGGTCCAAACAGGGATTTAATCTTGATCAAGAGGAGAATTCACAGAGCAACATGCTGGTCCGTTACAATGTGAAGGCTCAACGTGCTGTGAGACAAACATGGTATTTATCCATCTTCTGTGGGTGTGTTTTCACTCAGTTCACAGGGATGGAAGTATTAAACTCAAATGTTCAACTAAACCTTGCATGGGTCACAAACCCCACCTGGGTCATAAACCACACCTATGTCGCAAAGCACACATGGGTTGCAAAACACACAAATGGCCACAGGACACATTTATCTCTCATCAAGAAGTACAAAATTTCCATATCAGTTATTTCCATAAGTATGACTATGTTACAACATAGCAACGATAGCTTCAGCTAGTAATGTGCCGGGCGCTCGTCCGTCCCAGTCACCGCAGAAACGAAAACGTTTTCCTCGTAGATTTTGTATCCATAAAGAAACGATCGAGCAGTGCAGTCGTCATGTCCGTAATAAATCCATGAAGCCGTTATGTCCATATGTATGACTATGTTACAACATAGCAACGACTGCTTACAGCTAAACAGTAGCCTTTGGACAAAAGCGCTATATAAATGAGGCCATTTACCATTTATTTACCATTTATGGTGGTTTGGGTTTACCTAATCTTTTATTTTATTACTGGGCAGCTAATATTGTCAAGCTGACATATTGGATCACCATGTTCGCAGATAAGGAGGCAGGGTCCAAAACTAACTTTTTCGCTTACCAGCCAGGCTGGCTGGTAAGTGAAATTTTTTACCAGCCAGGCAGATATTTTACCAGCCAACCAAATAAAAATTGCTTTTAAGTGTTGTGAATTGCTATCAGTATTATTTAACATGTCATTTGGGTCTAATATGCGATTCTCAATCAATATTTTAATAGTATATGCACTAATACTAGTAGCAATGTATGTTAAAATATGAATCACTGTTTCTGATTTTAGCTCAACCAGACTGCAACAGCCCTATATAAACATGAATATCTGACCAGTGGTGGACAAAGTATTCAAAGACATGACTTAAGTGAAAGTTTTTTTTTTAATTCATGTAAAAGTGGCTGCCGGGCAATACAGATAAATCAATTAAGAATAGTTTTGACCAAATACAGATATTTTTATAATATTGCAGGAATGACTGTCTGTGCTTTAACAAAATATTTACACAAATAACATACAAAAAGAATAATCAATAATGCAATTATGACTAAGTGGATAAAATGCAAATAACAAACAGCTAGGAAATCAGGAAGGAACACCTATGCTGTATCACCATATAAACATATACACAATCTAAAATGATATCTATACAGAGTATAATATTGTTATATTGTCCAGCTATATTGCATACATGACAACATGTATCACTGACTTCAGTCTTCATCGGACAGTCCAGTCAAAACACAGCCATCTTGGTCCTCCTGGTCCTCTGGAACATAATCTGGTCTTCTGGAACGGACAGTGTCACTGTGCCACAGGTGAATGGCAGTAGAGGGATCAAAATCATTGACATCTGGTGAGCAAAGCTGGATTGTCATGAGATCTGACAGTGATGAGGATGTGAGATTGGACCTCCAGTCAGTCTTGACCTATATTGAGGAAAAAAAGCATAACACATTGAGTCAGTGAAAATGTACCTTGTTGGCACACAAAGGAAAGTCAATCCTGTGTTACATCAAATGAAAATAAAAAACATCAGTAGATAATAGAAAATACTGCTTGATTGTTTATCTTGATTGAGATAAACATGTCACATGAATACTCTTCGACACACTCGAAGGAGGGATTTTGATTGAGTCTTTACCTGCTTCATTGTACTGAATCCCCGTTCGCAGTCAGCAGTGGAGGCAGGGACCGCTAGCACCAAATCAATCAAGTCAAGCACATCAGGACACTGTTCTCTGTCACGTTGGTTGACTTTTGACCAGGACGTCGTCTGCACCGTCTGTGTTTGTGCATAGATCCTGCTCTTCAATATAGTCCACTGATCTGGTATTTTCTCAACACAGACACCAGCGGAGGTCAGCACTGGTCCAAAATGTTGGCATAGAGCCTCAATCTCTCTATCCCCAAAATCTGGAAATGGCAGAATACATACAGTATAAGAGCCAGATTTGAAAATGGCATTCTACCTATTTTGAAACTGAAACTGCTCTGCTGTTTAAAATTCGGTATTTCGGTATTATTATTGGAACCTGTTCTGACACAAAGAACCAACCTGTTTCTACAGATTCTCTATCAGTCCAGTTCTTGAAACTCGCCAACATGGTTGCACGCAGGACTCCCTCACTAACATCCTGAAACCTGTCATTCAAGCTGTCCCTGAGTCTTGAGAGTAGAGTCTGCCCTGCGGTCTTGACTGCTCTGTCGTCATTCTTTCCCACACTTAACTTGACTCCTTCAAATGTCAGACCACTGGTGGCCTTCATCATTGGCCCTGCCCTTAAGTTGAAAATTATACACATAACACATTACTACAATATTTTTTCTTTTCTTATATCCTTTATCAATTAATTAATTGAATAGTTTATAGTTGCTCACTGCATATTAATGATCATTTAAATAATCACACTGACAAACCTGGTTTCATATTTATCCAGCACAGCCTGGGTGGCAAGCAGGGAGGCGTGTGCCTCTGCCAGGGTGATAGTAGGCTTCTGCAGAGTGGCAGAGAGGCTGCTGAGGTGGCTCAGCACATCAAAAAGGAACCCACAGAACTGTAACAGAGCACTCTCCTTTGCCAAACTGTGGAACTTCTTTGCTTTAGCTTGAGGCACACTACGGACCCCCTGTGCGTCAGGGGATTGAATCTGGAATATACACAGACACAAAAAAAAGACAATGAAGCTGCTGTACTTTATATTACATATTACATTAAGTGTTTGTGTAGGCCAACTATTAATTAATGTGTCAATAACCTGTTCAAGATGCAGCACAATGGCTGGGTATCCCCTCAGGTAGTGGTCCAGCGCTCGAAGAAGGTGGCCCACCCAACGAGTTCCGCCGATTCTTGTTGGCATGAGGGGCTTTGCTTTGAGAGTCGCGTAGCTCTTGATTAGATTAGCCCTGTTTAGGGGACTTTTGTGGTAAAAAGAGTACAGTCCACCCAGTAGTTCATCCATTCTGCGGAACATGGCAGATTCCTTGATGGCATCAGAGAAGGAGAGCTCCAGACGGTGAGCCATGCAATGAACACCAATAACGTAAGTCTTGTCCCCTTTCAGTCTGGTCACAACCCCACTCTTCCCCCCTGACATGACAGCAGCCCCATCTGTGACACAGGCTACAAGTTTCCCCTCCCACCCTTTACAAGCTGCATCCATTTGATTTTTGATGGCTTGAGTAATGTTAGCAGAATCAGCTTTCTCCACAGCTTCAATGCCAATAAATTTCACATTCACATTCCCCTTTGTACAAAAACGTACATAGACTAACTCCTCCTCCTTCACGGCAGTATCTGTGGATCCATCTGATAAAATAGAGCAGAATTTGGTCTCCTCCAACTCCTCTCTGAGTTTGATTTGTTCCGCCTTTGCTATATATTTTGTGAATAACCTACACTCCACTTCATTTCTGTAGGTTTTCCCAACCTTCAGGCCTTTTTTCTCATCCAAGCTGTAAAGAAGGAAAGAGAAAAACATATTCAATTGCTATGAAATAATAAATGAAATTACATATAATAGTGCATCATACTTCATTCATGCTTATGCTGTGAAATATTAACATTCCCAAATCAATAAATTGCTGGAGGCAACAGCCAATAGTAACATTAGGCCACACACTTTACTTTTGATATAAATATCAACAACCATCATGTTCTATCTTGACCACGTTTGTTACATAGTGTGTGTGTGTGTGTGTGTGTGTGTGTGTGTGTGTGTGTGTGTGTGTGTCAGAGAGTGGCGCTTATTTAGCTTAGTTATTGATTAAGCTGTAAGCCGTTACATGTAGTTAACATATAATATAATATTTGGTGGGTAACAAAAACACAAAACATTAACACGAGGTTAGATCAACTTACTTGCACATCCATTTAAAATCTGAAAACGGCCGAGCATTCTTGGCAATCGCATGGGAGGTGCGGAACAGTATTGCCATCTTCTCCTTAGTTGCCTCCGGTAATTTAACCAGAGAGATAACACAGGGTGCCTGTTGAAGAGGCTCTGACACTTTTTCCTCAGCAATCAGGCAGTCTTTGTGGGACTGAGAATTTTCGTGGAATACGATTGTTTCTAGCTTCATGGTGGTGCAGCCAACCACAAACGCATTTCCCCTCCGCTTTCCCTTTGCGTGAGCACTGCAGACATGACAAAACATTTTTTTTTCTTGGGCTGAATGCACTAGCCATGGCCTTGCGACCCGCCATCTCTCGAGGAAATGCCGGCTAACGTTAGCAGGTTTAGGCGGCTGAGACTGAGCGGGAGCGGGAGCAGGAACAACAGCAGCGGCAGCATTATCCTCCGTCTCTTGGTCGTGGCCGCGGGTCTTCGGAGTGTCTGCCTCGGAATCGGCATGCTCTTTTACTTTTCTTTTTGCTTTTTTTGCGGGAGGCTCCACTATATCCGGCCAGCATCTCCACATCCTTGCTTTCTTCTTCGTCTTCTTCTACTACTGAAATGCGTACGACCGTAATGACGGCGCGACGCACTTACGTGACTGTCAGGAAACTAGCAGTTCTACTGGGCGCGCCAAACAACACCAATGGGTACGCTGAATGGTGGCATCACGCGCTTACGTGCCAAAAGATCGTCTCTGCTGAAAAGACACATTACTCTGTCAGGAAACTAGCAGATACCAGCGTCGTTCTCCTCCAGTAACGAAAAATTAAATTTTCGCCGGTAAAAAAAAATAATAACTCGCCAGAGTGGCGAGTGGTCTTAAAAATTTACCAGCCAGAGACAAAATCTACTCGTAATTGGCGAGTGGCGAGTGTTAGTTTTGGACCCTGTAAGGAGGGTCCAATCTGGGCTGATATGGAACTGAGAGCTACGCTCCCCAATCTCAGTTCTAACTGCCCCTCTCCCACTAAAGATCAAAGCATCTGAACTAAACCCAAATTTGGTGGTCCAAAATTCTATTAATATCAGACGACACCTGGAAAAATACTATACAGCGTATACACACATCTTCTCTCTGTATTAGACATGGCCTGATTCAATTTAAGATTGTTCACAGGTTGAATTATTCTAATGACAGACTGGCGAATTTATACCCTAATGTTGAACCAAACTGTCCTAGATGTCAATACTCCCCGGTTTCTTTGGGACACATGTTTTGGTCATGCCCATCTTTGTGTGGATTCTGGTCTTCAATCTTCCAATCGCTCTCAGCCATATCTGGCAAAACACTGCAACCTGAGCCCTTGATAGCTATTTTCGGTGTAGTTAGTGGTGAGTTAAGGTTGTCCCACCTCCACAAAGATGCAATTGCCTTTGCGTCATTACATGCCCGCCGTTTGATTCTACTGAACTGGAAGGGGAAGAACCCTCCTGCCTATGTTCACTGGATTAGAGAGGTAATGTTGGGGTTGGCCCTGGAAAAAAACAGGTATGCAGTACACGGGTTGGAGGGCAAGTATGACAGAACCTGGTCGCAATTCATAACCCATATCAAGAATCTGCCTTTTGCCTGACTTCCTGTCTTTATTAATTAATTCATTAATTTTAATTTCTCTCTCTTTGGCTAACATCCTAGTCTCCTCAATGCTCATGTTATGACTGTTGGGACCTGTGCTTTTATATCAGAAGTCCAGCATGTTGGTGCTATTACCACAATGATCAATACAGATTAGTCTGAGTCCTTTTTGTCCGAGAGTGTGTTTTTTTTTTTCTTCTTTTCTTTTTCCCCGTCTTGTACTGGTGTATGTTTGTTTACCTGTTTGATGCGTGAGTGTTTAAGTAGATGTGTTTGATGGGATGCCACCTGGATGGGGTGGGGGGCGGGTTCACAATTCTTTTAAAAAATAATTATTTGAATGTTTTCAATATTGAAAAATGATAAATAAAGTTGTTAAAAAAAAGGTCTTACATAAGTCAAAGGGCGTGGCCAGGACGGCGCCACGAGTGCGAACGACTGTCATGCTTCACAATACTCTAAACTGTTATAACTTCAGTGTGCATTGTCTGATCTGGTTCAAACTTCTCACGTTTGATGAGAGTCCCACCCTGAACGCGTCGGCACTGCAATATTGACCTGAGGTCAGAGCGCCTCCTAATGGTACCTGGAAATATCATGTTTTTACACTTTTACCGCACCTCCTAAGATAATGATCACCTTTAGCTTTGAGGTACCCGCATGAAACTTTGTAGGTACATAGAACATGTAGAGATGTACAAAAAAGCCTCTTGGACCCATACCCTAAAATCTACAGGAAGTCAGACATTTTGAATTTCATTTGAAATTTGAACCGATTTTTCGCCTTTTGTATGCAGTATTTTAACAAACTCCTCCTAGACCGTTGATCTGATTCCTATCAAACTTTGTGAGCCTGTTCTAGAGGCCTCAATGATGAAAAATCATCAAAAGGTCTTACAAAAGTCAAAGGGCATGGCCAGGACGGCGCCACGAACGCGTACGAACTTCATGCTTTGCCACAATACTCTAAACTGTTATAACTTCAGTGTCCATTGTCCGATCTGGTTCAAACTTCTCATGTTTGATGAGAGTCCCACCCTGAACACGTCTGCACTGCAATTTTGATTAGGGCCCAAACGCTGACAACGTCGGGCAGCGAAGCTCTATTGAAACTGCATTGATTATTTCTAAGGCCTGAGCGCCGACAACGTCGGGCAGCAAAGCCCTATTGAAACGGCATTGATTATTAGGGCCTGAGCGCTGACAACGTCGGGCAGCGAAGCCCTATTGAAACTGTACGGATTCTTATTAGGGCCCAAGCGCCGACAACGTCGGGCAGCAAAGCCCTATTGTTCTTCTTTTTATTATTTCGCAAGTTCGACGGCCTTTTTGGGGGCCTTAACATATTCAGAAGTAGAATTTTTTTTGCATACTAATAGAAAACGACGAAAATTCAATGATTTTAAAGGTTTCATAGTTGGCCACAAAAAAGTGGCTCGCTAGCGCCCCCTAACGCAAAGAAGGATGGCCAGCTCACACCGTAACTCCAATTCACTTGACAGACATGCAGATCCATGTGCTCTACAAAAAATTACATTATGGCACCAAAGTCCGCCTACTGAAATTGTCCGCCATTTTGTGGCCAAAATGTCTGTAAATCATCATTAGACCTAGCTGGTCAAGTGCTATTAAAAGCTTTGTGAAATATACTTGCGTTCAGAAGTTATTAGCCAATGAACATCAGAGGGGCGGGGCTCTACAAATCAATAGACATAACTCCACAATATTTAACCCAATCATCACGAAACTTGCAGGATATGTTGATATCTCCCTGGAACATATCCTGAAAGTTTTATTAAAATCGACCACTCGGGGGCGCTACAGTGAATCAGCCATTTTAGGCGATTTTGAAAATTGAGGCAAGGGAAACTAACCGAGTTATGTGCCATGCGAGGGCCCGTTCATCACAGCTCGCAGTTTTAATTTTGAATGTTTCTTACGAGTTCGACGTGCCTCATGGGGGCCTCAGCATTAAAAAAAATTCACCAAATTTAGTGTGCACCTTGCGGCCTTGTTGAGAAATTTGAGAATTTGGCGGATTCGCATTTGGCCACAAAAGATTTGCTCGCTAGCGCCACCTAGCGTGGAGATTCGCCAGCCCCGGCACACCGTAACTCCGATTGACATGAAATTTTGCAAACATGTGCGGACAGTGGTTTTTTTTCAAAATGTTCCGCCATCTTGGATTAGTTAATCCAGGTTAATTTTCATCAAAATCTAACAATCTGGGTCGCTTACAACAAATTCCCAAAATTGCCATTTTTGGCTGTTTTTGGCCATTCACAGGGGTTGTACTTGATCTATAATCGACTATACCGTTGATCCAATTGATACCAAAATTGGATATATGGTTGGAAAGGCCTTAAGGACAAAAAGTTATCAAAAGATGTCCAGAATATTTAGGGGCGTGGCCAGGGCAACGCCATGACTGCGCTACTATTTTGAACCTTCGCCAAAAGCAACAAAGCTGTTATAACTTTAGCGTTTCTTCTCCAATCTGCTCCAAAATATTCATACTTGATGAGAGTCCCGTCCTGAACACATCTGCACTGCAATATTGACTCACAGTCAGAGCGCCACCTAATGGCGACATGAAATTTGACTGATTTTATGCCCTTTTTCTGAGTAACAGCCCCCCCTCTAGGTTGGGCGTACACGCACAAAATATTTTTTCCTAGATAGACCATGTGGAGATGTACAAAATAGCCTCCTGGACCTACCGCCTAAAGTCAACAGGAAGTGGGCAAAAAGAAAATGTTTTAACCAACTGCGTATCAGCTCTGTGACTGTAAATAGTGGGGGAGGGGAAGGAGAAACACTCAGGGGACTCAGAGATATGTCAGGAAGGCATGGAGAAGATGTGACCTCTCTCACTGTTTAACACCAGATCAACAGTCATGAAACTTTCCACACCTGCTAATGACTTTATACATTTTCTGATCTGCTCCAAACTTCACATGCATCTCAGACAGCTGTCAGTTGAACCTTCGCCATAAACATCAAAACTATTATAACTTCAGTGTTTCTTCTCTGATCTGCTCCAAACTTTCCATACTTGATTAGAGTTCCTTCCTGAACACGTCTGCACTGTAATATTGACTCACAGTCAGAGCGCCACCTACTGGCGACAGGAAATTGATTTTGTGACTTTTTCCAAGTACCAGCCACACCTGGTTATATTTTGACTAATTCCTCTCATTTCAGCCTGCAAGGAGGACACAGGGGGAAGAGGAGGGGTCACAGTAGGGGAAGGAGGAGAGATGTCAAGAAGGCATGGACATATGTGTGAGCTCTGTGACTGAAATGTAGTTTCACTTTGGATCACACCAGCTCAACAGTCACGAAATTTTCCACACCTGCTAATGATTTTATTCATTATCTCATCTGCTCCACACTTCGCACGCACCTCAGACAGCAGTCAGGGAGATAGATGGCTTTGAATGTCGATCGCTTGTGTCTAAACTTGCGGCACGAGGAGGCGGCCGCAGCACAGACACTACCGTGTGACCGCAGACACTCCACGACCGCATATGAGCGAGGGCCTATCACGATACTGCTTGCAGTTTTAATTAATTATACATCCTGCAATGATATAAACAGATTGCATCCCTTTACACATGGTTTTGCTTCAGCGTTTCTTTTTTACACATGAAGTTAACTTAAAACACTGACGTTTGGAGGAAAAACAATGAGTTGATGTATTTTAGATTAACATCACCCTATGTATATTTGATCCATTTGTGCTTCACTGAGAGAGAGAGAAGAGGAGGAATAAGAAGAAGAAGAAGAGTAATGCATATGTGTTTTATCATAAAACAACTGGACACAATGTCACTGCTGCTGTGCTTTCAGTAAATACGCATCTTTCCCTCCGTGTCGTTATCACCCTTACTTATTATGGATTCACACACACAGACACACACACGCACACAAAGAAAAAGCAAACATCCCCAATAGTCACTCCAATTGACATACTCGGTTTAGCTTTGTGAGAGATTGCAGGTTTGCATAAGTGTGTGTGTGTGTGTGTGCCCAGTAGACTAAGTTATGAGTGTGAATGTTATTTGACCGTGTGCATGTGCTTTATGAGATGAGCAGCCTTTAATGACTCTGTCACCAGTAAATGGGCTCTGATTTGTAGCACAGCTGTTGCTCATCATTCTGATCACACACACACACACAGCTAATATTCAGCACATGCCCCACCCCTAAACACCTAACCCCGGTATTAAACCAGATCCCACAGTACGGTTCATGTGGATTGGGATTCTGGCACAAATAGTCTCATTAACGTGTTGATTAAGAAAGTAATTGCAATGTGAAGAGTAGTCACAAAGAAGTTACAGCTGTTGAGATCCAGGCAGCAGTCAGACATTAGATCTCATATCCGATCAATGCTCCTCTTCCTCAGAGGGGCTGATCTGTAACATGGAATTGGCAGCGAGGAAACGGAGCAGGTGGAGTTATGTTGTTTATTAACTAGGAGGGAGGCTCTGGTGGGGTAGTGGGAGGTGGAGGTAACAAGCCTCCACCCTGCTGACATACTGGGATCAATAACATATGACAACAGTGGAGCCTGGTCCCCGGGGATGTGGTCTGGTGAAGGTTCCCATGTTAGACATTTTTAAACCAGAATATAAACATCTGTACTTCATGTTGCTGTTTATTAGCATCCTGTACCTCTTCACTATCTATTTCTTATTTCTTACAGAATGCTTTACTTTCATTGTTTTATTGGTGGTGATTTGTTCCTTTTATGTATATCCATACAATGTTTACATGTTTTCCTCTCTATACTTTATCTGTGCTCGGGCCTGTACTACGAAGCAGGATTTTGGGGGGGGGGCTCAGGAGGTAGAGCGTTTGGCTGGCAACCGCAAGATTGCCAGTTCAATCCCCGGCTCCTCCTAGCTGAGTGCCTGGTGTCCCTGAGCAAGACACCTCACCCCAATCGCCCTGCATGGTTGGCTCCGCCGTCGGTGTGTGAATGGGTGAATGTCAGTCATTCCTGTAAAGTGCTTTGGAGAAAAGCGCTATATAAATGAGGCCGCTTATCTCAGATTGCCTTTGTTAGGGTTACTTAAGCTGGATAACTGAAAGATACCCTGGGTATGTTGAACTCGCTTCGTAGTATAGGCCCCTGGACTCTTGACTTGGCCACACCAAAAGGCAGATTTTGTTGTTCTGAAGCCATTCTGTTGTGGACTTGCGCCAGTGTTTTTGGTCGTTGTCCTGTTGCATCACCCACCTTCTACACAGTTTCAGCTGATGTACAGATATTCTCACATTATCCTGAGGAATTGTCTGATATACTTGGGGATTCATTTTCCCCTCAATGATTTCAAGCTGGCCAGGCCATGCCATGAAGCAAAGCAGGCCCAAATCATGATGTTTCCTCGACCATACTTTACGGTTGGGATGATGTTTTCATGATGATATGCCATGCCCTTTCTATGCCATATGTAGAGCTGTGTGTTTTTTCCAAATAGTTCAATCTGAGTTTCAACAGTCCACAAAACATTTTGCCAATACCGCTGTGGAGTGTCAATGTGCTCGTTTGCAAACTACTGGCGTGCAGCAATGTTGTTTTTAGTAAACAGTGGCTTCCTTCGTGGTGTCCTGCCATAGATACCCTGCTTGTTCAATGTTTTACGTATTGTAGACTCATGAACAGAGATGTTAGCCAGTTCCAGTGATGCCTACAAATCTTTGGCTGTCATTCTGGGCTGTTTCTTTACCTCATTGATGAGTCTTCGCTGTGCTCTTGTCATTTTGACTGGGCGCCCACTTCTTGGTAGAGTAGCAACAGTCCCAAAGTGTCTCCATTAGTAGTTTGTTTGCCTAACTGCAGACTAGTGAATTTCTAAAGTCTTTGAAATAACTTTGTAACCCTTGCCAGCTTTATGAAAATCAACAATTCTTGATTGTAGATCCTCTGAAAGCTCTTTTTGGCGAGGCATGGCTCACATAAGCGTGTCCTTCTTGTGCAGAGCAAACTCCAAAAGTTTGAGGAGTTTTTATCGCTGAAAGTAGCTGTAGTCCACACCTCCAAACTTATCATCTTAACGAGACTTCAGGTGTGCAAAATCTGCCTCCAATTACTGTTTTGAGGTCATTAACTCAAGGGTTCACATACTTTATCCACAAGCACTATGAGGTTTTTTGGTTGTTCTCAATACATAGACATGAAAGTTAAAAAAAATGTCATGTTATTATTTCAGACACATTATATGTGTCAATACTCTTGACTTAGATGAAGATCAGATCACATTTTATGATAGACTTATTAAAAAAATTATGAAAAAGGTTCACATACTTTTTCTTGCCACTGTATGTTACAGTGCACCTTTTAATTATTGGTCATCACTAATCAGCAATTCCAATCCACCATGAATATTCACAAACTAAATCAAAACCAACATTTCCATTAACATGTTCCCATCAACTTCACACTTCTGTGTTTGAAATGTGTGAAGGTGTGTAGGTAATGTTGGTGATAGTTCAGGAAAGCTGGTTGTGATGCATGGTATGATCCTACCACACTATGGGAATGGTAGGGGCAGCCTATCTTTAGATATTGCTTGGAGGTGAGTTTGAAAAGTGTTCCTGGTTTTCCTTTCAGCTTCAGCTTGCCATCTTCTTTTCTCCAGCAATAAAAGCCTGACCAGTGTTCATCCAAATAACTTTTCATCAACAGCAGCAGCACAGAAGTAACTCCAGTGAATCAGATGTTTTCAAATTCAATCTCCAAGGTTAGTTGTGAGTGAAAAGCGTCAAGATGTTCTGCTGTTTCACTGGGTGGCCCCCTCGGTCTGTACTGGGTCCGGTTCTTTTCATTATGAGTCTCCTTCCACTGGGCACAATCCATCACCATGGTGTTCACTGCTATGTTGATGACACACATAAATCTCTTCCAAACACACCACTCCCCTTCCTCCCACCTCCCTTGCTACCTGCCTCCAGGACATCAGCAGATGAGCAGAAATGTTCTCAAATTTAATGGCAGTAAAACCGAGGTCCTGCTCATCAGCTCAAAAACAACCGTCTCCAAAGCCATCACTGCTCCGAACATTATCATTGACGTTCCCCTGTGCCCCTCTCCAGCCAAGAGAACAGCCACGGTGTCACTCTTGATAGCACGTCAACCGGACTGCTTTCTTCCACCTCTGCAACAATTCCAGACGCCGCCCATCCCTGTCTCAATTCAGCACTGAAATCCTGGTCCACGCATTCGTCTCATCCAGTCTGTACTACTGTAATGCTGTGCTGTCTGGCCTTCCCACCAAACTGCTCAAGGGGCTTCAAATGGTTCAGAACTCAGCTGCCCGGATCATTACCTGTACCAATTCTCATTCAATTCCACTGGCTCCCTGTTCGGCTTACCTCTCCAGGAGTACCGCCTCGCTCTCCCATTACCTGCGTTAATCCACAGCCGGCCATCTCACATCCCCACCTCAAAGCTCAGCACCATGGCTAAGGGCCTTTAGCTGCACTGCTCCCAGGCTCTGGAACTCCCTGCCCCCTCACGTTCAACAATCTGACACCATTACCACATTCAAAACCAACCTCAAAACTCACTTGTTCAAACTGGCCTTCTCACTATAACCATGATTGTTCCTCTGCACTTTCTTTTATCCCTACAGTATTACTGTTTTTATGTCTGTCCCTCTACTGTCTCTTGTTTGCTCTTTTTATTTCGCCTGTTTTTACCTTTTGAGTTAATTTATGCATTGTAAGGTGAGCTTGGGTGTCCTGAAATAAAATGTATTATTATTGTTTACTATTATTTCAACTGCTACGTGAGATCCTTCCGTTCCTGTTGCTGGCCAGGCAACATCTGAATGATTTGTTTGGTGTTTGCAAGGTGGAGAAAGTTGATTGGCTCAGGTGGTGTGATTGACAAGTGTTGGGACAGCCATGAACTACTACTGAGTGAATGAATGAATGAATGAATTAACTAGGATGATCTTTTAAGGGCTGATTTACTGTGGTGTAGTGGGTAGCACAGGGTTCGATTTCTGGTTCGAGTTCCTTCTGTGTGGAGTTTGCATGTTCTCCCCGTGTGAGCGTGGGTTCTCTCTGGGTTCTGTAATGGCAATTAACATTTATGTGTCGTATAACAATGTATTGCATATGTCATATAATGATGTATTACATATCTGCATATCTGAATTTAAAGCTCTTCACTGCCATTTCACATGAAGACTCATCTCACAAGCAGCTGCAACATCAAAGCGCTGCCTTATCGCAAAGGTCTTCCGATCCTGGACGCTGTGTGCTTTTGCAAGGCCATTCGAATATAATGAGCGAAAGTAGTTACTCAATTGCACAAACAGTTGACTCCTTCACACACACATCAACCTGAGCAAAAGACAGTACTGACACACGTCTCAAGATTATAAAGTATCTCCGCTCTTTTGCCGTCTTTGTACTCTCCTGCAGACCGCGTAGCACTCTGTATGACTTGTACCTTTGAAGCTTCAAATAAAAGACAAAGACAATTCTTGTGTTCGAAGTAACTTTGTTTTCTTATCCAATGGAGCTGTGGTAACAAAAGGGTGGTTAAAGAATTACCACGACAACTTGGCGTCACAAACAGGATAGTTTGAAGATCCGTCAGACGAACTTCGAGGACGTCGGTGGGTCGCAACCAGGATCCGTAGGGATCCCCCTCTACCTCGCCTTACCTGATTGAGAGACGAGAGGACCGACGCCGAAAAAGGGACTCCGATCGACTTCACTTCTATCCAAATGTGTACATAATAAGGTAAAAGTGAATACTTTTACGTGAGGTTTCCCAGAGGAAATGTCTAGACGAGGATTCAATTGAGTCCGGCGTAGGTGAGAACTATGCGGCGTAGGTGAGAACTACGTGGAGGTTTCCATATTTGTACCTCGTTGATTGAAACAAGTTTTTCTACAACCGAAACAAATAACGTGATTTGGCTCACGGGTGAGGTGGTTCTGGCACCTCGAGTGAACGAACAGTAGTAGTTCACTCCGAAACGCAGAAATTCACAGATACGTTCGTGTCTAATAATGGGGAAGGGACAAAGTAAATATGGGCCACCCGAGGGGCCGATCGTGGACATCATGGCTAAAAAGTACGGTAAAAACAGTGTAAAAAAAGCATTTCGAGTTCCCAAAAGGGGGTTCTTTCAGTCAGGAGAAACTTGCACAGGTCAGAAAGGGATTAGAGGATTTTATTCATTAATAAAAAAGGTTAATGAATAAGAAAAAGGTGTCAACAAGAGCTCTAACAAAGGTACGAGAGCACCTGGACACAGTTAAAGATTGGGAAAAAGAAGCAGAAAGTCGAACCAGAAAGCAGCTACAGAAACAGTTGAAAGATATAAAACCTACAGAGCCAGAACCGACAAACACCACATCCAGAAATACAAAGAATCCATTCTGCAGTGATCCTCCCCTGTCTTCTTCTCTGTATCCCCATTTAGGGCTGCACGATCCATTGCTCCTCGACCCACTGCCCTTCCCCCCTGCCCTACAACTCTGCAGACAGACCACATCAGCCACAAGGAAACAACAGTCCGGGTGCACCCTCAGCACCGGACGTTGACACCCCGCCGACCTCTCCAGACAATGGAGGGATGGCCGCCAGATCAGGAAGACCATGATGCAAGCGGTAGGACAACTGTCCTCTGCTGCTGGCCATTAACACCAAGAACATGGCCTGGGAGAGAGAGGACAAACACATGGACAGCCACGAGGCCAGGGACAACAGCCCTGGGGCCAGAGAAGCGACCCTTGTGGTCTACGAGACAATTGCTGTTATCGCTGTGTCAAAGAAGGCCATTTCGCTAGAGACTGGCCACCACATCCACAGAGGGAGAGAGGGAGAGCGCGCAGACGAGGACGCAGGCTTGCGCACTCAGACTGAGAGCAGAAAAGGGAGGGCGAGCAGATAAGGGAGGGGGAGCAGCTGTGGTCGACGGGGACGGAGCGCCAGCCAACTGCATCAGAACAGGGAAGTGTGATTGCAGAACATATACACACCACCATTGCACGTTTACAGAACACACACACACCACCTCTAGGCACATATGTTACATACGATTCAGAAGCATATCAGAAACTGCCACGTTTAACTTTGCGGGTTTCGGGAAAAAGCATGTCATTCCTTGTAGACTCAGGAGCAACACACTCTGTTGTTCGAAGCAGCGAACTACCAAATTGCAAAATGAGTGGTAGATATATCCACTCTGTGGGAGCTGCAGGCCTTACAGTAAAAGAACATACCACCACACCTTTGGTTTGTGTGGATGACGGTGACGACACAGGCTCACGACAAATCAAACACAGCTCTCTTTTGTCACCAAATTGTCCTTTAAATCTGATGGGAAGAGATTTGATATCAATTATGGGGATAAATGTCATGATCCCATCATGGCAGCCCTGCCTCTTTTCCCGTGTGTGTGTGTGTGTTCCTTGTCTGTTTTCCTCCTGTGTCTCACTCCGTCTGTTCTGTGCGTGTGGGTGTGTCTCTGCATGTGGACGTGGTCTTCCCTCCACAGGCAGCAGGCAGGTGAACCCACTCGGCAATCAACGCCCTTTAAGACCTCTGGATTCCCTCCTGCTTGCTGCCAGATCGTTTCGTCAGTCTCCGTGGTTGTACTCATCCTGGCTTTCTCAGTTGCAAGTTCCTGTTGTTACCTTCTTTTCCACGACCAGCTTGTGTAACTAATGCCTCTGTGCCTCTCCTGCTCTGCCCCAGATCGCCGTGCCACCGTGGTAGCTGTTGTTCGAACGGCCTAACTTACCTGTGGATTCAACCTGCACGCCGTCTCATCTCCGGTGTTTCCCAGCACAAGAGTATGCACGAGAAGACGGACCTCACGATACCTTCACCCTCGTCACTTCTCGGGACCCTGGGACCTCGCACCACTCCCCCACCTCTTGCACTGTTTTCACCTGGTTATTCATTAAAAAGACTTTATTTCACTATAGTTGGATAGGAAGCATGGGAACTACGTGATCCGGTAACCACGATCACCGCCTACTCCTCCACTGAGCAACTTCCCCCAGCCCTCGCTTCCGTTCCCGACACCCTATGGGCCGCCCACAAGTATGACATAGGCCTCATAAAAAAACGTGGACTCTGTCCATATCACGCCTAAATCGTCCTACACACCATGTCAACCTCAATATCCTTTGAAACCCGATGCCATCGAAGGCATCCGTCCAGTGTTCATGTCACTGTTAGAAGCAGGCATTATTGTCCCATGTCCCGATTCTCCGGTGCGCACACCAATGTTTCCAGTAAAGAAAATACGCGATGCGAATGCGGTTCGTACAAGTCCTCCGCGCTGTTAACGCCGCAGTACACGCTCAAACTCCGATGGTTCCGAACCCTCACACGATATTGTCACAGATCCCTTCCGACGCTGTGTGTTTCGTCGATCTCTCTAACGCTTTTGTTTAGTGTCCCCGTACATCCCGACAGTCAATTCTGGTTTGCATTTGTGTATGACAACAAACCGTACACGTTTACACGCCTGTGTCAAGGTTACACTGAGTCCCCCACCATTTACAACACCGCCCTCTGTTCCTGTTTGGCGCCTCTACAGTTACCGACAGGTACTGCAGTATGTGGACGACCTGTTAATCGCTGCCCACAAACAGTGTGTACACTGTCCAGCTGCTAACCCATTTGGCCGAAGAAGGACATAAGGCGAGCTTATCCAAATTACAATACTGCCAAACCAAGGACTGTGTTCCTCGGACACGTCATCTCGGGCACAGGAAAAACAATCTCACCTAAGCGTATACAAGCCATCGCAAACATACCAAAACCACGCACCAAGAAACAACTAATTCTAAAACATCCCTTTTCAAAGGTTTTCACAAATAACCGTCTTGTCTTCTGAAGGTTCTATGAAGAACCATATTGTATTCTACAGGGCCCGGTTTCCCGATAACGTCCACTCTTAGCGTGCTACGAAGACTCCTATGTTATGACTTACAAAAGTTGTTTACCTCTATAGTCATGGTTCCCAAACGGTCTTCTTAAGAAACACTCCTTACGTCGTACGTACACGGCGCTGTCCAGAAAGAAAGTGCTGAAATCGATTGCTTAGAGTTCGATTTTCCATTTCATGCACATGTGCATGTCAGCACTATATTATAAAATGTAGGCTATTGCATTGTTTGCGAATAAAACATTGCTAGAAATCCTTCTAGGCCTAAACATTTATTTAACCATGGTCGAACATACTACCATAGCCTATACTGATTTAAAAAAAGATATAGAAAATGTAGAAACAGCGGAGGAGATTGAGCCAATTAAATCCTTAATTACATGCGTATCTGTTGCTGTTGTAGTCGAAACTTATGCAATATAGCCGTGTCAGTCAATATATCCATGGGGTTGAAGTTGATCCTTATGAAATTATGTATTCCAACTAAACGGCTCCGAGGGCGGCGACGTCTTTGGTTCAGCACGAGGATACTTTGTATCGCTGCCACAGTTTTGCCACCGTTCACAAGCGTCACCGGCATCCATTTATGACATTTTTTAATTGTTTGACAATTTCCCAAATTGCTTGCAGGATTGTGAATGCCATGACATTGACTAGGCCTAATGGGCTAATTAAATGAACCCTGTAATATACCTAGGCTACTTCTGAGGTTGAGGTAAAGCTTAGCCTTGTGATGAAATGCATGCGCATTTTATTTTTATTTTCTTCATGAATGACTTAAAACCACTGGTGAAACACAACACTGGCAATGTGCAGTTCCATGCACAGCGGGGGATTTCTGGATTACTCTACAGTGGCGGCGACTTAGCCTGATGCATCAGCCGCTTACTTCATTACATTTCATATAGCGTCTGAACACGAGCCGTAGAGATTCGTTTGCTTCCGGGAGGCGGTTGCTTCCGTTTGCTTCGACTAATCGCTGCTGCTTGGCGGTGACGTATGCTATGCGCCGGAAGCCGGGTGGTTTAGCATTGTAGTCTTTTTGAGCATATTGAAAACATGTGTAGGCTATTGACATCCCACCGCCGTAAAACAACAACAAGAAGAAGAACATGTGTATTGACGAGTGTTGTCGTTTCTGTTCCTCAAATCTACGCATCAAAGGAACAATAACGCATTCAAAGATTATATTTGACAGTAAGACAGAAAGTCTGCTTTCAAAGTTCGGTTTGAATCTGATCAAAACACCGCTTCGCTCCAGTCGGATGTGCATGAAATGTTACCGAGTACTTGTCTGATTACAAAACGACACGGATATAATTAATACTTGGAAAGACAAGGAGACATCGGACACTGGAGCAAGTGCAAGTGTCGTTGAAAAAAGAGACAGAGAACCCACTCCGTCTAAAACTCCGAGGGATATTTAGAAATCTCGCAAGTCCACCGTAACGTCAACGTTACCTTCACGGACAAGTATTACTGGGGTGGGTAAAACAACTCTATTTCTATATTCATGGTAGTAATTAAACTTTTCCCAAACCCGGTAGGAAGAAGTCCAAAAACGTCTTTGCCCTCCAAAAAATTCGTCAAACATGCTTCTTGTTCTGGCTTTAAGTCTTTAATATCCTGAATAGTTTCAAGCACAGAGCGTATAGCTTCGCCGACATCCATCTCGTCAACTGTTTACCGCAGCTTGGGAACTACACCGGTATTTCAGTTTGGGCGCTTCAGTTCGACGTCATCGCCCGTCATCGCCCGTCATCGCCCGTCATCGCCACATCTGCTCGCTGATTGGTCCGTCCGCTCTGGCGGACGGAGCAAACCGAAACGCATTGCTAGTTCCCTGACTATATGGTTGAGGCAAATTAAATTTGCCGGAACCAGTAGGCGGCGCTAGCCTGGCTAGCGGCGACTAGCGTCAGGAGCTGAAACATCACTATGGTAGAGCTAAGAAAGCTCTAAGAGCGCTCCAGACCACTCTTACCAACGTATGACGTACGGAAGAGATTCATAGCAAAGAACGTTTCGGGAAACACGCAAAATGTTAAGTAGGAACTCTAAGTAGGGGTTACGAATAACGTAGTGCTAAGAAGGCTTAAAGAAGGCTTCGGGAAACCGGGCCCAGATCAGTTTAGTTCATATTATATTGTGGTCATTTATCATGTTGACATTGAACAAACATTCAAAACATTTTAATGAGAAAAACATTCATTTAAAGATAGTCCAACAGAACCGGCTGTGTAGGTCCCAGGGGAGAACAGGTCAAAAGTCAGCATAGGTCCAGTGGAATCAGCAACATGACAGGCCAGACACATCATGCTGTCCTCAGTAGGTGAATTTGTGTAATATCCAGCAATGGTGACATGGCAGAAAGGGGAGACAAAAAAGAGTTTTAGTTCCATCAATCCAAGGTGCACTTACTGCACCTTATTGTAAGCTATCTACAAACAATAACATAATGCATGGTACAATGAAAGGAATCAGAGTACATACTGTACGTAGTAATTGTGACAGTGGAACAGAATCATGAGAAAGTGAGGGAACCCAACGTTTTCACATTGATTTAAATAATGTTAAAAAACTTTTCAGTGTTATGTTACAAATACTCAAAATGTTACATATTGTAACAATAATGGAAATCTCGGCAAAACACTCTTTTTCAAGCCAATGGCACACTTTGGCTTTCATCCAAGCTGTAAGTAATTTCTACAAGAAAACAAACAAACAAGCAAACGAACAAAACATAACAAGAAACAAATGCTTAGTCCACCTTTCACCAAAAAAGTCCTCAGCTAGGGTCAAACATGCTGAAATAAGATATTATATTTAGCTCACCTTGATTCTCTGAAGTTTCTTCTGTTCTTCTTTGTTCTGTTCTGTTCACAGTAATCACTATTGGTATGTCACACCTGGTTTGTAGAGGGGGAAGACCAGACCATATGGTGCAATCCATGGGGCAACCAGCTCTTAACTCACACATGACAGCCACCATGGGGCCAGCTCCCAGGCCCAACACACAAAACCTCGCCCTTTCCCCTGGGAGATCAAGGTTCAATTCCCGGCATCAACAAACCCTGATGCGGTAGCCCCAAAGTCAGCATTACAATATGATTTCTGCATCAGTTAAGGCTTGGCCTCTGACATCAAAGACCTTCCTTTATCACTGAACTTATGTGCAGCTTCACAACTTGACTAAGCCAGTCAGCAGGCTACTTCTTTGCTGTGTGTCATTTCCTCCTGAAGAAGGGAGTAGTGTAACTAAACTTTAAAAAATAAACACAATTATAGCTGCTGCGCAGCGATGGATCGGGTCCGGGCTATTTTTGGCAAATTTAGGCAATTCTGAGCAACGAACAGGAAGGCAAGACAGTTGACATTATAATGTTAATTTTGCACCAGTTGAGGCTGAAATCCACAATTTCTGGAACCAAAGACCATTGTCTATCGCACTGAGCTAATTGGCAAGTGGCAACTCAACTGTGGCTTCACAAATTGAGTAAGCCATTCACTGTCGCGCAGGCAGATTTGAAACCACTGTTAAAAAAAACAAAAACAAAAAACAGTTTTTGAGGTAAAATTCTGATATGTTTTTGCCAAACATCATCTACCATGACTCTAAAATTCTGTACATTTGTTTCATAAAGACTACCAGGTATTTTGATGTATTACCATTATCACCCTTGTTGGGGCTTGAACCCACATCTTCTGGCACCAAGTACCAGCTCCTAGCCAACTGAGCTAATTGTCTGGAAGTGCAATCAGCAAGGTATGATATCTCTCAACATGGGAATTGAACCTGTGACCTAAAAGCAGAAGTCACACATTGTACAGACAGAGCTAAACAGACACATGATCAGTTCCCTCTGTCTGACCACTGACATGAAGGAGCTGTCAACCTGGCTGTGTGAGTGAGTGTGGCGAGTCAGAGGAGTCCCTGATCTACACATTCTGCTGGGTAGACTTTAGATTTGGAGGGTGGGGGTTAAAATCCCAGTCACAGCTAATCTTTGCCTGGGTCAACAAGATTTGCTGATGAGGTCTTGCTTTCTTATAATTAATGGTTGTGAACATAAATTGGTAACAGAACATTTCAGTCACAGGGCAGCTGTGGCTACTATCGTAGTTTACTACCACCGGTATGACTGTGTGTGAATGAATGGAACCCGGAACCCTGTCAGAGCGCTTTGAGTATCTTGAAAAGCGCCATATAAATCCAATCCATTATTATTATTATTATTATTATTATTATAGGACTGCCATAATTTGTATGTCTGATCAGAAGGTGTAAGGTAATAGACTAGTATGGTGGACCTGATGACTCAATGCAGCTAGCTGGTTAGCTCAGTCGCTACTGTGAGTGACTTTAGACTGGGTGGCAGGTGTTCAAATCCCAAGATGGGCAATTATGTTAAAGTTTGATCAACAGGATCTGGAGAAGAAGAAGAAAACAAATAAACCAAAAATGGATATGGAAAGTATTTGTATCAGTACTCACAAGGAATTGTATTTAGCACCATTATTGGTAAGTGTTATCAGGAAGTATGTCCCTGGTGACAAAGGATCTTATACCCATGCTTTCAACAATCCCTGAAGGACTCCTTCTTCGAAAAACGGTTCTCTGTATCAAAATAGTTCTTACTGGAACCCTTAGTGTTACCAAGAACTCTTTTAAAACCCTTTATTCAGGAAAGGGGTTTTAAAGGGTTCTCTGGATCAAAAAGGTCTTACTGGAACCATTAGGGTTACCAAGAACCAAATGGTTCCAGGTAGAACCTCAGCCCTTGTAGAAGAACCGTATTGTCACCCTTATTTCTAAGAGTGTACTCTTGTAGCTCACTTACGAGCCATTGCACACGCCGCAGGTCTGAAACCGTCCGATCCAGTTACATGGACCTCAGAAGCCTCTCAGGCTTTTTCAAACATGAAACTAGCGCTCCAATCTCCTCCCACCTTAGGCCTCCCCAACCCCACCAAACCTTTCACCCAAACAGTGGATGAAAAGGGAGGCTCTATGGTGTCAGTCTTACTTCAAACCCATGGCGACCGCCTACGCCCAGTTGCATACTTCTCCTCGAAACTTGACTCAGTTGCAGCCGGTCTCTCCACATGCCACCGAGCAATCGCGGCCGCAGAAAAAGCGCTTGTCGCCTCACGTGACATTGTGGGCTATGCCTCCACTCATTCTGTTTCCCTCATCTTACTGGAACAGAAGACTTCCCATCTCTCCGCAGCACGATTCCTGCATTACCACACAATCCTTCTTGACATGCCCAACGTCACTGTGTCACGTTGTACAGTTCTCAACCCTGCCTCCCTTTTGCCTCTCCCTAACGATGGAGACCCATATGACTGTCTGGCGGAACTAGAACTTGTCTGTTCCCCTCGCCCTGACTTACATGACAGCCCACTTCAAAACCCCGAAATGGTGCTTTTTGTTGACGGTTCCGCATCACATGACTCGACCGGATCTAAACGTGTTGGTTTTTCTGTTGTTTCAGATCACGATGTCCTCGTTGCTGAACCGCTTCCATGTCACCTCTCAGCGCAGGCGGCAAAGCTCATCGCCCTAACCGAGGCCTGTAAACTTGCTAAAGATAAATCTGTCACCATTTTCACTGACTCACGCTATGCCTTTGGCGTAGCTCATAATTTTGGCGCCATCTGGCGGTGTCCAAAATTCCTCAAATCTGACGGTAAACCAATACTGAACCACACCCTTATAGCGGCTTTGTTAGACGCTATCCTCTTACCATCACACATTGCTGTTTGTAAATGTGCAGCACACACCAACGCCACCGACTCCATCTCGCGCGATCACGCCTCTGCTGATGCGGCTGCTAAAGCAGCTGCTCTTCGACCATTTTCACCTCACACGGCGCACACTCTCGTTCACTTAACACAACCCGATGTCACTGCCTCTATCCAGGATATTTAACAGTTCGCTACTCCCGACGAACGCTAACTTTGGAAAACATCTGGCGCGGTTTTTTAATTCCGTCACAAACGATTGGACAGGTCCCAACGACAATCCTTCTCTCCCAAAACATTTCTTCCCACACTATGCCAAATTGACACACGGGTTAGACCATGTGTCAAAACGGGGGATGGTAAAGGCAATAGACCAACTTTGGTTTACTAAAGGGTTTTCTATGATAGCACAAAAACACTGCGAAACATGCCTCATCTGCGCCACACAGAACACAGGAAGGCCGATAAAAATTCAACACACAGCCGCACACCAACCGCCTACCCGCCCATTCGAACATGATGATGGATTTTGTTGAACTAACACCATCCGAGGGAAAAAATACTGTCTCATAATGGTAGACATGTGGTCAAAATGGGTTGAAGTGTTCCCAGCTTCTTCAGCTACAGCAAACACGGTAGCAAAAGCATTGCTAAGGGAAATCATGAGTGTGAAGGGGTGGCAGAGAGATGGAGACAACATTGCAGAAAGGACCACCAGTTGGACTCAAACATGGGTCCACTGCGGTGACTCGGGGCACCAACTCTACCACTGAGCTATCCTGGCACCTCACTGCAATGGCTTCTCTTTGTTGAAAGATAGGCCTGATGTAGTATGGCACCATTTGTAGTGTGCTACATCACTGAGAAGCATGTTGTCACCAGTAGTTTCAGGTCAAGCCAGGTTGTTAGACTGGATGAGGTCCACATAGCACAGAGTGAATGTGGCTGCCTCCAGAAAATCTGCTTTTCTCCGAGTGCTTCAAGTTGAAAATCTCTAATCTCTCAATGACATCTTGGTCAATTAAAATGACATTGAAGATGGAAGATTTAGGCTGCCTACCTGAAAGCTATTATGGATTATTGTTATTCTGACTTCTCACCAGCAGATGTCACTGTTACACAGTTTTGTCCTGTGTTATTATTAGTCTTATTGCTCTTGGCTCCTCATCAACTTACACACACTGATCCGCCCGGTTTACTCTGCACTCAGAGTTTCCTGACAGTGTAACAGGTGCAACCTTTTCATTCAGGGAAATGTCAGTGCAATCTTATGACAGTGTATGTGAAGAGAGAGAGAGGCAGAGAGAAAGAGAGAGAGAGAAAAAAACATCAAGTTTGAAATGTATTCCCACGTCCACACCATCATGTCCTTTGAGTGTTTGACTCTCGTGTGTGTGTGTGTGTGTGTTCATGCATGTGAGGTTCCACTCGTGTCTGCTGCAGCTTGTTGACTTTAGTCTCATTAGGAGACCAAATGAATATGACGAGTTGTGACATTCGGATACAGAACAAATGTGCCAGCCGCTCACTCTTCAGCCTGGCCAATTTACCTCTCCATTTCCTCGCACACATACACACACGTGAGCCCACTGATTTCCCAGTGACGGGCTTGGTGGGTTGATGAGTTTGCAACAATATTGGAAATGTAGATGGGTCTCTGTTTTGAATTGGATTGCATGCTTTGATGCAGAGACAGATTGTAAACTGTGATTTTATTAAATCCTTCATTAGGATTCATCAGTGAGATTGGATCAGAAAAAGGTCACCATGCAGATGCGCCCCCACCACTCTCCTCTTTGCTCCATCCTTATATATGCCCTCCTCCCTTTTCTGTCTTGTTTACCCCTCCCCCTCCCCTCAGCAGAGCATAAGAGACTTGCTTACCCCATGCTATCTCTCTCTCTCTCTCTCTCTTTCCGTGCTAGCTCTTACCCGAAACAAATTTGCGATGAAAATGGGAAAAAAGATCATCATGGGCCTGCTCGAGAAAGACAAGGTGAAAGTGACATTACCCCCCCCCCCCCCCCCCGGACCCCCCTTCCTCCTTCCAGCCATCCAGGCTGGCGCCAGTGGGGACGCCTGTGCCACAAATCATTTGTATACTCTCATTTCTGCAAGCAGATGCCTTTCAGAAAGAGGAGTGAATTGAGAGGGGGGGGGGGGGCAGTATGAAAGTACGTCTGTGGGAGTTGTAGCTGAAATTGAGAGGGAAATTGTGTATGCCATATGTCAAGTTCTGCAAAGGAGGTTTTCATTGTGCCCCTTTATTGTATGTGTGTGTGTGTGTGTTTCTGTTTCAGAATTTAGCATCTGGGTTGTTTAATGAATCACCTTGGCCATTGTCTGCATTCCCTGTTATTATCACAGACGGCGCTGCCCCCCCTAACAACGAGGAAATGTGAAATGTGGCACACATATTGTCTGTATCTAGTGTTTGGTCATCTTTGTCTCTCACATGTACACCCCCCCCCCCCCCCCCCCCCTCCACACACACACACACACACACACACACACACACCCTTCCCCCACCCCTGCCCAGTGTGAGACATGATGATTCTTCTGGTACACTGAATACATTCTCCATGCAGTCTGAGCATTTGTCCGTGCAAGCAAACGTGACATTTTCTGGGAAAAAGAGTATTACTTCACCTCCAACACAACCACACACACACACACACACACACACACACACACACACACACACACACAAGCACACACACATGCACAAACACCCATGTTCATAAAACAACCATAAGCACACCTATAAGTAAATGCATGCTTGCACAGATACATGTTCACCTTCATGTGCACACAAACACTCTATGCCTGTGTGCCTCTACACACATATATACACACACACACATATACACTGAAAAAATAAAAAAATATGTGCATACACACTCATACATCCATTTTTGTCTGGAGAAAGGAAGGAAGCTGCTTTGTCTCTTGTTGGTAAGTCAGAAACTAATTGTAGATTTGGGTTTAGGCATTCTGTGAGTAAAGCTAGTTGTAACACTTGGTCTTGTGTAGATAGCTTGTTGTTTAAATTCTTGTGAAGCTGTCTATACTGAGTGGGCAATTTGCTAGTTTCAGCCAGCTCAGCTGTAGTCTTGACTTGATTGGAGGGAGCTCAACAAAGACAAGGGAGTCTATCTGTGGGAGTATGTGGGAAGATACCTGAACAAAGACAAGGAGGTCTATCTGTGGGAGTCTGTGGGGAGACAGCTGAACAAAGACAAGGGAGTCTATCTGCGAGAGTCCATCGAGGAAGTCCATTGAGGTAGGCATAACATCTCAACCCCCTCCCATCGCAGCCATGTGTCTTATCCCAGTCAGGACATCACACTGGAGAAGATTTTACCAGACACCCTTCGCTTGAGGCTGTAACCCATCCAATCTCTGCTACCCACCCTTCTCCACCGGTAAGGAACTTGAAGTACTAGGGGGGCTGTGGAACTGCCAGTCTGCAGTCAAGAAGGCGGACACCATTTCAGCTTATGCCTCCCTGCAGACTCTCCACTTCCTGGCCCTTACGGAGACCTGGATCACCCCAGAAAACACTGCCACTCCAGCTGCCCTTTCAACTGCCTACTCGTTTTCACACTCCCCAAGACGAACAGGGCGAGGAGGGTGAACTGGGCTCCTCATCTCACCCAGGTGGTCCTACAAGGTCCTTCCTCTGGACCACCTACCCCGATCTGCACTTGAATTCCACGCCGTCTCTGTCCCTTCCTTTCAAGCTCAACATCATAGTGATCTATCGCCCACCCGGTCCTCTCGGTGACTTTTTAGATGAGATGGATGCCCTCCTGAGCTGCTCCCCTGATGATGGCACACCAGTCGTCGTCCTCGGTGACTTCAACATCCACCTGGGAAAGCTGCACTCATCTGAATTCCCCCTCTCCACCCACTCATCTGGCCGGGAACCAACTTGACCTTGTCTTCACAAGATCCTGTGGCATCTCGGCACTCTCTGTTACCCCGCTCACCGTTTCCGACCACCACTTTGTGACTTTCTCCCTCCTGAAGTCCACCACATCCCTCCCCTCTACGCCTCGAACTGTCACCAGCCGCCGCAACCTGAAATCCCTCACTCCCTCCGCTCTCTCCTCAACTGTTATTTCCTCACTACCATCCACAGAACAATTCTCCTTAATGCCTACTGAGGAAGCCTCCTCCATCCTGATGTCCTCACTCTCCTCTTCTTTGGACACTCTCTGTCCCCCCATCTCACGACCTGCACGATCATCTCCCTCCCCTCCCTGCCTGTCTGAACCTGTGCGAACCAACAGATCATTGTTGCGAGTGTCAGAGACAAAATGGAAGAAATCGGGCCAGCAGGAGGACCTTGATCACTACCACCACCTCCTCTCTGACTTCACCTCAACTGTTTCGGCAGCTAAATCTGCCTTCTACCTGGCAAAGATCAACTCTTCCGCCTCCAACCCCAGGAAACTCTTCTCCATGTTCTCCTCCCTCCTCACCCCTCCTACTCCTCCCCCTCCTTCCTCCCTTACTGCTGATGACTTTGCAACTTACTTTACCAAGAAAGTAAATGACATCAGCTCCTCATTCACGCCTATTCCCTCCCAGAAAACATCTCCCCCAACTCTCAACTCTGATGGCCTTCCAGCTTTAGCCCCCTCACCTCTGAAGACGTTCACGCACTTCTTACATCTAACCGTGCCACCACCTGCTCCCTTGACCCGATTCCCTCCTCTCTTCTCCAAGACATCTCACACGACATCTTGCCATTCCTCAACACCCTGATCAACTCCTCCCTCACCTCAGGTGTCATTCCAGCGGCTTTTAAGACTGCTACAGTGAGGCCCCTCCTTAAAAAAACCACCCTAGACGCTGCTGACATCCAAAGCTACAGACCTGTATCTCTTCTTTCATTCCTCTCTAAAACCTTGGAACGTGCCGCCTACAACCAACTGTCATCTTATCTCTCGCAGAACAACCTCCTTGACCCTAATCAATCAGGATTCAGGACTGCTCACTCCACTAAGACGGCCCTCCTCACAGTGACCGAGTCCCTGCGAGAAGCCAGAGCCTCATCCCACTCCTCTGTTCTCATTCTCCTCGACCTATCTGCTGCATTCGACACAGTCAACCACCAAATCCTCCTCTCCACCCTGACTGAACTTGGCATAACTGACTCTGCTCTCACCTGGTTTACATCATACCTGACAAATCGCACCTTTCAGGTCACATGGAATGGCTCTATGTCCAAACCCTGTTCTCTGGACACGGGTGTCCCTCAAGGCTCAGTATTAGGACCGCTTCTGTTCTCACTATACACCAGATCACTAGGTTCTGTTATTACATCGCATGGATTTTCCTACCATTGCTATGCAGATGACACCCAGCTGTTCCTCTCTTTTCCCCCAACCTCTGATACTCACATTGCAACTCGCATCTCGGACTGTCTGGCTGACATCTCTGTCTGGACAACTGCACATCACCTCAAGCTTAACCTGAATAAAACCAACTCCTCTTCATCCCAGGGAAAGACTGCCCTCGCATGGACCTGTCGGTCACTGTCGAGGGCATCACACTATTACCTTCCTCAACTGCGAGGAACCTGGGTGTAATCCTCGATGACCAACTATCCTGCACCCCCAACATCACTGCTGTGGCCCGATCCTGCAGATTTGCCCTCTATAATATCCGCAGGATTCGGACCTTCCTCACAAAGGATGCAACGGAACTCCTGGTCCAAGCACTGGTCATCTCCCGCCTTGACTACTGCAACTCTCTCCTGGCCAGACTCCCGGCCTCTGCGACTAAACCATTGCAGCGTATCCAGAACGCTGCAGCAAACCTGGTCTTCAATCTACCCAAATTCTCCCATGTGACCCCCGTGACCTCCACTGGCTCCCTGTTGCAGCACGCATCCAATTCAAGACGATGACACTGGCCTTCAGGGCCATCAATGGAACGGCACCCATCTACCTTCAAACACTGGTCAAACCACACGCCCCGAAGCGAGCACTTCGCTCCTCTACTTCAGCTGGCCAGCTGGTACCACCATCGCTGAAATCAAACAAATGTCGCTCAGCAAAGTCCAGACTCTTCTCTGTTCTGGCGCCTCAGTGGTGGAACGAACTCCCGACCAATGTCAGGACAGCAGAGTCATTTGCCATCTTCCGAAAAAGGCTCAAAACTCACCTGTTTAGACTTCACCTCGACTCTACATAGCATGACCCCCCCCCCCAAAAAAAAAAAAATACCTTACCTATAGCACTCTGATCATAGCACTGTTGCTCTTAAGGTACTACTTTACTCAGATGAGGACCTAACACTTGTTCTATTTTTAGCTCTTACTTTATCGGCAATGATACGTTTTTCTTTGTTTCCTTCTTTTGACAAATGTACTTATTGTAAGTTGCTTTGGACAAAAGCGTCTGCTAAATGACCTAAATGTAAATGTATGTACAAACATCTCCTGCATCCTCCCTGCATTCAAACATGAAGACATCCACCCACCCAGACCCACGGTCAGGTTCACGGAGAGTCACAGTGAGACCGTGTGGCCCAGTGACCTGCAGAGGAACCTTACACTTTGCCTGCTGCTTCCACAGACCCAGAGCTTCAGTAAACACATGCAATATTCATGTCTCAGTGACAGCGATCCACAAGGCAGGACGCTGCAAACACATCACTAGGGCATTATTGGTGATGGAGTGAACGCTATGTTCCCCTCTAGCATCACGTATCAGTGACGGCGTGAATGTTCTACGTTCCACTCTAGCATCACGTATCAGTGACAGTATGCAGTGCCGCCCCTGCCTACACCAGAACACGCACAGTGCGTAGGGCCCCGCGATCCAATAGGGGCCCCGTTTTGCACAAAGGATGCGCATATGCACAGCCGTGGGGCGTGCTACTGGATCAGCTGTCAGCGCGAGGCAGGAAAAAAGAGAGAAGAAGAGACCTTTTTTTTTTGTAATCTGACACCACACGCTGCAATGATTGACAGCAATCGATATGACCAATCACTGGTCAGATGCGCATACGCTGCAGGCACTTGTCAAGCAGCTGCAGGTGAAGACATGATGGCTTCGAAAAGAACCTACGAGTCAGGCGCGAGCAACAGGAAATAAAAAGCAAAACAAGATGAAACTCGTGCTTCTCTCGAAGGTGGGTATTTGTTGAAGTTGCATTCAGTTCTTCTAGTTGCTGAGTTTGCTTGTGCTATGGCTAGCGCAAGTCAATGGTTCTAGCTAGACAGGCATTAAAAACAGTCTTGCCCACTCCACAGTGCACCCGAGGTAAATCAATTTAAACACTAGACTGTCGATGTACATATCTGTGTTGATAGAATAATATTTGAAACAAAACTAACCTTGCATCGCATGAATCATCCATTTTTTGAGGAACTAGTTTCTCAGCAGCAGCGGAACTTTACTTTGCTCCGTCGAACTCAAAACCCTAAGATGCGCGGCCCGAAATACTGCCCGTAAATAGGCAATCGAACCGGGCCAACCTATCGGCACTTATACCCCCAGACCGCAGACCAACACCGGGCAGCGGGCGGCTCCGCGAATCCACACATGCGGACTCTCCGTCGGACTCAAAACTCTAAGACGCGCCGCCCGAAATACTTGCTGTAAATAGGCAATCGAACCGGGACAAATTGTCGGGACTCATGCCCTCAGACCTGGGTGAAAAGCGCTTGGACCTCACGCAAACACCGGGCAGCCCACGGCCACGCGAACCCACAATTACGCACCGCGAACCCGGACCTCTGCTCCGTCCGTAGACCCGTAAACCCTTGGACGCGTTGCGGGGGATTCCCTCCTGGCACCACCAGTCTCCATTTGTTCGGTCCCGGCATCCCTCTCGCGCAATTCTTCCTCTGTATATTCAGGCTCGTACAGGTACGGTTGGGTTTGGGTGGAAAAAAACTCCTCATCATTGTTTTCAAAAGTTTCACTATATTCTCCAAAAGTGGCCATTTCTGTGAGATTGAAGAAACTAGCACTGCAGGCTACTCTGCGTCTGTAGCAATGACAGCAGGTAAACAAACTATTATAGAACCGGTAACTTATAAGTGCAAGGTTGGTTTTATTTCAAACATTCTATCAACACATATGTACATCGATAGTCTGCCGTTACAATGGATTTGCCTCGGGTGCACTGTGGAGTGGGCAAGACTGTTTTTAATGCCTGTCCAGCTAGAACCATTGACTTCTTGAAAACGTCTCCAGAGGTCTCGAACACACCGGCTCACTTGGAAAATAGGTCTTATGTCCAAAATTCCGAACTATCCCTTTAACGGCGCCGTTAACACCGGTAACGCTGTTAATGGTGTTAACGGCCCAGCACTAGTAAAAATGTTAGACTCTGTGGCATAAGCAAGCACTAAACCTCCATGCTCAGCACAGCTGCTGCTGCTACTCAAGAGATAGGAGGAGAGATGCTAGACTCCAGTCCATTTAGCTAGAGTCTAGATGTGGACTGTGGTCTGGAGATGAAAGTAATTTTCCAGCGGCCCTTACCATTTATTAAATGTCTTGTTAACACCTTTGTCTGCATATGCATTCATCTCTGTTGAAAGAAACAAACTGATTAATCCAGGTGTGCCTGACCATTGTTGTGAGGTCAGACACACCTGGATTGATCAATTGGTCCAATAATGTAAGACAGGAAATAAACAAGCTGGCTTATTTCAGGAAGTAGTGGAGCTATGCATAAAGCCCATTCAGTGTGAATTTAGGTTTATATTTATGTTCTTTGTTCTTACTTATAAAGGTTGTCAAGTTCAATGGCATTTCATTATACTGTCGTGTTGTACCTAATATACATTTGGGATTTGGTAGGGTCGGGTGGCGGTGGGGGGGTGGGGCCGAATACATTTTTTCGCTTAGGGCCCCATTTTGGTCAGGGGCAGCCCTGACAGCATGAATGTTCTATGTTCCCCTCTAGCATCACGTATCAGGGACAGCATGAACGTTCTACGTTCCCCTCTAGCATCACTTATCAGTGACAGCGCAAACGTTTTACGTTCCCCTCTAGCAACACGTATCAGTGATGGCGTGAACGTTCTACGTTCCCCTCTAGCATCACGTATCAGTGAAGGCGTCAACGCTCTACATTAGGACTATGTAGAGGACTATTCTGGCATTTGATATGGAGAAAATTCCATGGAGGCCTGAGGAATCTCCTGCACTGCAAACAACAGAGGACAGCAACTTTCCTTCACAGGAATCTGAAGACAGAAACATTTCTTCATAGGAGCAACCAACCTTTCTTCAAGGACTGGTAACAATCTGGGCATAGCTTAGGACAGAAATGTATGACATTAATGTTTTAAGGAGATTTCTGTTTCATGTATTGTTGAGTAAAGTTTGTAACCTTAGTTCAGTTGTGAGTGATCTAGAACAGTTTGCGTGCTCACTAATCCAATGGCACTTCATATCTTACACTCATAGACAACATAGAGAAACCTGGTCTCCCGGGCCTCCCACAGAGAACCCCTGCTCCATATGGCCGGTCAACACTCACAGCTGCCATTTTGTAACCCACATACAGACACACACACACTCTTGTATAGTATTTAGTAGGGATGAGCGAGTACAGCATTATCTGTATCTGTATCTGTATCTGTTAACCATATGAATTATCTGTATCTGTATCTGTACTCGGAGTGGGCGGGGCCTAACCCGGAAGTGGGCGGGATTTAACCCGGAAGTGGGTCTGGTTGTCTTGAAATGAGCGAGGTTTTAACTGGTATGTTATTTTAAGCATGCAATTGATATGGGCTGATCAGAAACTGTTATTTATTGCTGATTAGAAAACTATTTACAGGTCAGCATCAGCATTGAGCTTCAGATCAATGGTTTTGATCACGATAGCAAACGAACTATTTACAGAACAAGTTTTGCAACAATGAATACAACACATGCGGTTGCAATTATCAAGTAAAATGTAATGAACAAGAGTTTTCATACTCAACAATAACTTTTTTCTTTTAACTTGAATTTTTTTTATGATCAGTGTGATCTTTTTTTTTTTTATATATATATATATTTTTTTTTTCCCCACACCAGGTGTGTGTGTGTGTGTAGCTTGATTTCCAATATTTATACCACTACCAGCTTTATTTTTTCACGAAATACAGCAAGAAAGTGTTAGAGCCAGGCAGCCAGATGACGGTTAAAAAAAGAAAAAGAAAAATCTCCGACAGGCAGAGACGCAACGCGAGTCGGCACCACGTCTGAACGAAGTACCAGAACTCTACTAGTTCATAAGTAAGTACCAACCTAAGTAATAACAAACCTGAAGCTGAAGAAAGAAACCCTAAACATTAACGGAAAACGACCCGCGAACCTGAGTGACTGAGGGAGAGACAGAGAGCTGTTCTGTGTGTGATGGTACAGACACACCAACTCCGGCAGCGACAGATACGGATGCAACGGACCGTCGAACGCACCGGCGAGTGGGCAGGTCTGTGTTCAAGTTGGATCAATTGGATAGACGTCCTGCGAAGTGGGCGGGACTTGAGTTTCGCTCTGCCGTTTCCAACATGGCGGCCGGGCCACAAACGATCTCATTTTACAGTTAAACTACACGCTATAGCATGTTTCTGAAAACATTTGAGGCGGGAAATGTGTAGTGCAGTAACAGAATCTGGATTCATATTTGATCAACACTGCCTAGTTTGATAGTTTGAACGAAGTTTCTAGACGGACGGCATTTGCATAAAGTTCAATCCATCAAACTTTATGCAAATTCACGTACGGCGACAGGGCCGCCAACTCGACGTGCCGTATCCATCATGCGGAGCTCCTGCTCTACATAGACAATGAATGGGATCCGTTGACTTGACGTCTGCTGCCGGAGTTGGTGTCTGTGATCAGAGCGGATACAACAACACATCTGCGAGTGTGTAGGGAAGGGGCTGTAGCATATCACAGGACTCATACACAGTCAGCTACCCAATGAGGATTTTTATTTAATCCGAGCACAGATATTGACTCGTATTACTCGTATAATACTCGTACTCGGCAAAAGTGCTTTATCCGTACCGGATACTCGTTTCAGCCGAGTATCCGGCTCAACTCTAGTATTTAGTTTGATAGGCCACTTAGACTTAGTGTATATCAGGGGCGGGGTTAGGGGATGGCTACTTGGGCTCAAGCCCCGGATATTTTTGCCAAAGCCCCGAATGTTTACAGTAGGGGGAAAAAAGCTCAACGCGGTTTATGTCGGTCTCCCTCCCCTGACCGCACCGGAGTCTGAAGTGTAGCCTACCTGCAGTGCTGGAGTCCAACAGAGAGGCAGCAGCAGGAAAGTAACCTGCGTTCATAGCCTGCCCTGCCGAGAAGAAGTGTGTCCTCTCTCTCTTTCCTGTGTTGATTCCGCCCGCGGGTTCAAATCGACATCTGTCAGATGGACGTAGCTACATGATGGACAGGAGAATGTTTTTCTTGGAGGCGGCGCAACGACCAACGTCGGAACAGATGTTTTAGGTCTGTGAATGTTAAGCTTAACACTCGGTGTGTGACAAGTTACTGACTGACAAAGTATTGTTTTTCAAGCGCGCACGTGGCCGAGTGGTTAGAGCGCATGCTATATACGCATATACGCAGCCGTCCCTGGTTCGAATCCAGGCTGGAGGTCTTTTGCTGCATGTCACACCCCCCTCTCTGTGTTTCCTATCTGTCCACTGCTAATAAAAGGCATCTATGCCAGAAAAAATCTTTAAAAAAAAAGATTTAAAGTTATAGTTTTTGCTAGATGGTTTTCATTACCGTCAGTTGTAATAACAGTTAGCATACGCAGAATATATGCCAGAACTTTGCGCATACATCTTTCGTCCCTCTGGGCTAAGCCTCGGATCTCCCATAATCCTAGATCTGCCCCTGTTGTATGTTTATTTGTTTATTGTTAATAAATCCCTTTTGAACATACTGCTGTGTTGCTGTTGTATAAGAATGAATGATATCAACTAGGGGTGGGACGATACGGGTAACTCACGATTCGATACTGTGACGATATTTGGCCCACGATAACGATAATATCACGATACCCGATATCTGCGATATTCGATATATTGCAAGAAATTTCATCAACGATATATCACGATATGTGACTGAAAAAGAAAAAATATGCATAAAAAATAAATTCCAAAACTTCGTACAATGTACAAATGAATAAACACTGTCCAGCTGGACACATTAAAGTGCATGAACATTAATAACATGTCTTATGTAAACCAGGACAGTGCTTTCTGATACTGAAAAGTCAGTAGCAACTTGTTTTATGTAAACTTGGGCCCGTTTTAGTTTAACAATAGCTAAACAAGATAAGAATAACATCAGAATTAAATGAAATATTGGGCACATTTCAGTATGCAACCAATTATGTGCAGAGTTATGTTCACCCATCCAGTACCTGGGAAGTCGGGCCTCATGCCCTCAGAGCTGGGTGAAAACTGCTTGGAGCTCACAGCAACACCGGGCAGCACACGGCTCCGCGGATCCACACATGCGGACCCTCCGGCGGACGGTAAACACGCGCCGCCCGGAATCCTGCCCGTAAATAGGCAATCGAGCCCGGCCGAAAAGTGGGTCCTCATGCCCTCAATGCTGTGTGAAAAGCGCTTGAAGCTTACAACAGCACCGGCCAGCACACGGCCACGCTTATGCGGCGTTCACACCGGACGCGATAGACGCGAATACAATCGCGTGAGACGCGTGTATCGCGCCGCTTGATCATTTTGGACTACTCGCTTCATTCGCGTCATTCGCTTCATTCGCGCATGACGCTCATTTTTGAACCGGTGCTGCTCTAGCGGGGGAAACGAGGGCAGCGCCGACGGGGAGCCGGCGGGTCACGTCGGCGGACCCTCCTCCTCCGCCTCGGGGTACCCGATGCCAGAGTCCGTGAGTCCATGAGTCCGTGAGCCTCTCAACTCTAGCGCGCCACTCGGAATCCTGCCCGTAAATAGGCAATCAGACCGGGCAGCGGGCGGCCCCCGCGGATCCGCTCCGGAGAACCGTAAACTCTTAGACGCACCGACGGGAGTCTAAAAAAACCCGTAGACCCAAAATATCGATATTTGCCGTCAGTGTATCGATTTATTTATTGCGACAGAGAACACAACAATATATTGCAATATCGATTTTTTTCCCCACCCCTAATATCAACCTCTTCTCTGCAAATAATTCATGTTTATTAATTATTGGCTTTTTTTATAAACCCCTCTGGATTGAGTCAAGGTTGGGTTATCTTTTCCCTGATTTCAGGGTGGTTCCCTGTTTTTTTAAAATTATATTAATAATCCTCTTAATATCAATCATTTTATTGATATGAATAATTATCTATTAATAACCAAATCTGCTTCTGCTAGTGCCACAACAGTGGCAACGAACCCACCTCGCATCCCGGCAGGTAGCCCCTCTAAAAATTGCTCCAGCACCTCCAATTCCAGCAGACGGCCTTGCCAGGGACTCCCCCGACTCCAGTTACCTAGAGGACTATGTAGAGGACTATATTGAGGACAATATAGAGGACTATGTCAGACTATATAGAGGACTATGTAGAGAACTATATAGAGGTATATATCAGAGATGGGGGACTCGAGTCTAGTGACTTGACTCGAGTCAGACTTAAGTCGCCAGATTGAGGACTTGTGACTTGCTTGATCAACAGTGAGAAAAGACTTGACTTGACTTGGATGGACTTGGACTTGACTTGCTATCTATGACTTGAGACTTGACTTAGACTTGCATGAAATGACTCGACAAGTCATTGCTGTTTTGGTTAATTGGTGAATAATAATAAAAAAAATATTTTAGATTTTATGTTTCCTGTTGCATGTGAGCGAACCTGGCAACCGGTAATCGATCTACTACGTGATGCGCCCGCCCATCTAACAGTAGAGCGGCTGGGGTTTGAAGGATGGAATGTGCACGGTGCTACCAGTTCTGGTAGATAAGCAAAGTAGATAACTTGGATGTTAACGGAAAATCACCCCCTAAGAAACTGAAAAGTATTCCTGCAGACTTCGTTGGCTCCGATGAAATAAGAGGTCCGGGCGGACTTTCTTTTCGTCTGCGGCTTTTTGTTGGATGCAGTCATCTCCGACGTAACTACTGTATGTCCGCTCTCTTTCGGCAGCTAAAGAATCCATCCGTATGCTGTACGTAAACTCTTGAGAAAGTTTGTTGCTACATGAATGGGGAGGGTAACCTTGTTGTCGCATCTTTTTTTCGACAGCGAAGTTTGATTAGCCTCTTGTATTCCAATTTGCATTCATAGCAGTACACATCCCTCCTTTGCCCACATGGTCTCTTCCATGCGAGAGCATAGGTATGGAAGAGAGCCAGTGGCAAATAAGGTTTACTGTCAGAGCCTGTCCAAACCCAGCCTTCAAAGGTAGCACCAGAGCGTGTGAGCTGGGAGCGCTCCTATGCATTGGCGAGAGACTGAAATGTGGGAAGATCAGCATATGGACTAAGGTCAAGAGTAGTTGAGTGAGAGGGAAAAAGGAGCCAGATGAAGCTGCTGCCGAAGCTGCTGCATCTGCCACTGCATTTCCTACAGAGACAGGATCAGAAGAAGAGGTGTGAGCTTCACATTTCACAACCGAAATGGCTTTCGGTAACCAAATGGCATCTAAAAGAACTGAAACCAGGGTGTGATGTGCAATAATAGAAATAGAGTTTCCACAAAGACCCAGAGTCATGCACTACACCAAATGCATAGCATGAGTCAGTTTAGATGTTAACGGATTTCCCTTTAGCTAGCTTACATGTTTCTGTAAGTGCAATTAATTCTGCTGCTTGTGCGGAGAGGTGTGAAGGAAGACAGCAAATCCAACCTGACCACTGCCTGCGTCAGGAGAACGAGACGCCGAGCCATCGACACACAGCTCAAGGCCTTGGGGTACATGTCAAGACTTTAACCCAGTCATGAGGTTCACCATCGTCTGCAGTTGGAAGGAGTGTAGCTGGGTTAAGAACATTGCAGCCTTTCACCGTAATGTTGGGCAACTCCAACAACGTTGTATGATACCTAAGCCATCATGTGAAACCAGAAGTGTTACGTCCGAGTCACCAACAATGTCACGGGATGCCAATGCGGCTTTTTCGGCTGCTGCCACTGCTTGTAAACAGAGGGGGAGACCTGAGGCAACAGGGTCAAGTTTTGAGGAGAAGTAGTCGACTGAACTAAGCTTCCCACCGCGAGGATTGAATTGCTGTAATACGTTTGGGAGAGAGAGATTTGCCCCCTCCTGTGATCACATTTCCCACATAGATTAATTCTTTTTTTACAAATTGGAATTTTTTCAGGCTAGCCTTGTTCTTTGCTAAATGTTTAAGTAGCGCTACTGTGTCAATTTGGCAAGCCTCCTCTGAAGGGCTCGGGATCAATAATTCATCAACATACTGCAAAAAAGGAGACCTGGCGGAATGAGTAACAGAATCGTGTGTGGATTTGAGACTTCTGGTGCTCGCTGGTAGGTAGCGGTATTTTCTGCTTGCAAATCCTGCACAAATCTCCACTCAGTGGGTTGGCCTTTGTCACAAATGTTTTTGACTGGGAAAATAGGTGTGCACACAGGGGAATCATCACAAAGAACAATAATGCCTGATATTTATAGTTCAAATACCGGTTTCATACCATCGATGGCTTCTCGTTTGTGGGGGTATTGTTTGAGGCACGGCCTATAATCAGATTTGGGGTGCACTTTCAATAGTGCGGCACCTTTCATGAGTCCCACATCATATTTTTGAGTGGCCCACAGAGAAGGATGCACCTTTGACAGCGCAGGGATTCATAACTGATAGAAGCTGTGTTGTTGGACATTAGTTTCCACTTATAGGAGTGGGCTTGAGCTATTTTTAATCATTTGAAACCATGGAAGTGCCCTTTTCAATACTTTGACACCATCTAGTCTGAACACAGCACAATGCCAAAATGACACATAAAGTCTCTTCCCATCAGATTTACAGATCAGTTCTGTGACACTAGGAAAGAGTGTTTTGTCTCAAGGTCATCTAACTCTCATCTTAATGGAACCAAACAGCTTTCCGAAATGGGAACACCGCTTGATCCCATCGTAAGACTAGCAACTGTCAGTGGGATTATAACAAAGTGGAAGCGAGTGGGAATGACAATGCGTAGAGAGCCTCATGGAATGGGTTTCCATGGCCGAGCAGATGCATCCAAGCCATACATCAGCAAGTGCAATGCAAAGCGTCGGATGCAGTGGTGTAAAGCACACCACCACTGGACTCTAGTGGACTCTACTGGACTCAGTTTGGGGATGTTCCAACATAACTGTGCACCAGTGCACAAAGCAAGGTCCATAAAGACATGGATAAGAGAGTTTGGTGGAGATGAACTTGACTGGCCTGCACAGAGTCCTGACCTCAACCCGATAGAACACCTTTGAGATGAATTAGAGTGGAGACTGAGAGCCAGGCCTTCCCGTCCAACATCAGTGTGTGACTTCACAAATATGGTGATTCTGGAAATATGGTAAAAAAATTCCCATAAACACTCTCAACCTTGTGGAAAGCCTTCCCATGAGAGTTGAAGCTGTTATAGCTGCAAAGGGCGGGCCGATGTCATACTAAACCCTATGGATTACTCAGTAACAAGTAATCTAACATGTTACTATTTCCGGTAATCAGATTAAAGTTACTTATCCAAGTCACTGTGCATTACTATGTTTGTCATTTTCTTTAATAAAAATATATTTGCTTTCTTCTTGCGTCTCTGAGAGTAGTCACATTTTCAGCACGAGGACAGTTCACGTGTAGGCTACGCAGACACAAACAAAAACAACAATGGAGGGAGGAGAGAGATGCGCATTTGCTAGCTGGAAATACAGTCACTATTTTTGTTTGTGTCAGCTAAAGATGGCAATATTAAGGTTTGTTGTACACTCTGTGCTGGTGGCAACAAAGTGCTATCTAGCTACAAAAACACTACGTCAAATTTGAAGAAACATTTGAAGAGTCGCAGCACTGCACAGTCAAACTTACAGAGCAAGTCCCACCAGGTGGTACGAAGCAGACGTCCTGTTAAAAAAGCATTTTCAATAAAGTGAGTGTTGGCAAAACAGCCATTTTTATGTTCAGGTAGTTCGGGGGTGTTGTCGGCAGCTGCTGAATGTAACTAATAAAGTAACTTGTAATCTAACTTAGTTACTTTTAAAATCAAGCAATCTGTCAAGTAACTAAGTTAATTTTTAAAGAAGTAATCAGTAATCAGATTACTTTTTCAAAGTTACTGTGGCAACATTGGCTATCATCACAGCATCCCTAAAATTTGCATTGTCCACGTGTCCACGTGTCCATAGTCTGGATCCACCAGGCGAAAATTCATTCTTGCCAGTGTAAATACACTTTGAACCTTGTGGTTCTCATTTGTCACTGATTTACTCACCATACGTTGTAGTTCTGACATGGTGGGTCGGTATTCTCTGATAAATTGTAGCAGGTCAGTTTCCCATTTGGTGAGATTGTCCTTCGGGTTGCAGATGTAGTTCATTGCTTCAGCCACGTCTGTATCAGACCAGGGTCTGAACACCAGCATCAGGCCCTGTGACCCCACCAATTCTACCATTGGCATGGTGGTTATTGAAGGAGTTCCCGTCATGTTCCAGATCCTGTCCAATCTCCATTGAGCTTCTCCACGGTCATATAAGGTGAAAAAGTCTGCTTACCAGTGCCAGTGGATGAATCTGATAAGACTTCCTCTGAGCTGTCTCCTGGCGAAGGAGAGGTGGCCTGTGCTGGCACAGTTGATGAACCTTGCTGAGGTAATCACTGGATGGCATAGGGTGGCAGGTCGGAATCCACCAATTTCCTCAGTACCTCAGAAAAACAAGGATAAACCGTTTTAGGGTGGGAGGTTTTCGCAGACTTCATATTTCAGTGAATTAACAGCCTTTTCAGTGTAAGGTGTATCATATGCTTTCTCTCTCTGTCTCTCTCTTTTCTCTGACTCTTATGTCCACATCTCAAATGCCCCCCAGTCTGCCCTGAATGGCATAATCTTTCCCTGCTTTCTCTTGGACAGAGTTGCGTGTTGCGCTGCACAAGTTATCTCCATCCTCGTCACTTGAATCAATTGTTTTAGTTGATTATTACTTAAACTCCTGATTGAATGAAACCCCAATTCAACCCACTTCTCAACTTAAACTCCCAGGAACGTTCTGACATATTTTTACACAAGGGTGACAGGATCCCCGTATCATTCTCTGCGCTTGTCTCCTCTTTACTATGACCGTTGCCCATCTCTAGTTATCTGTGAACGTATTACACTGTATGTGCGCGCCAATGAATTACCAGGATTCACCGGATGCATACAAACGAATAATAACAGGTTTAACCATGACACATCTGTCAACAACTCTCAATAGTTGTGAGGAATTTTTCTTCAACAATCTTTTTTTGCTCTGACTGTGTATGCTTTAGCCAATTTAGCCGCATTTTTTCCCGTTGTCCCTTCAACTGGATTGGATCGGCAATCAGGGCTCCGCTGGAGGGCAGCTTCTCACCACTTGGGGAGGAATCACCTACCTTATGGCCTTCTGTCCATCCGTCGGAGTCCAGATTACACGTCCAATCCCATCCTCGTCACCAAGTTTGTGGTGGAAATCTGTTTTCGATTACCTGGTGAGAAATAAGAATACTACTCCTAACAGAGCTTTGAATAATTTATTAAATAAAGAGTCCAAAACAGGCTAGCAGTCGCAACAGACAGACTGTAAATAGACAAAATCTAATAAGTCAAAGCCCTCGCAAACAGGGTGTCCAAGCAGTCCGCGTCACCAGCATACAGCATCAGAGCAAAGCTACTCTGGCCAGACTTGTCGAGTCTGACCAATTCTTCAGTCTTGAGAAGAGATTTTTTTTTACAGTTGTTGGTGGTATGTCATCAGAGAAGCATTGTTCCGTTGTTTGTGTAGACGGCAAACTTTGTCTAGGATGTGGTGTTGGAGCCACTCATCAGTGTCTATAGGTCCATATTGACTTGCCAGCTGGTGGTGTCACAAGGTCCATTCTACAACAAAACACTTGGCATGACATAAGTACAGAATACAGGTAACCTCATGACACATGGAATAGTATAAGTTAAAATTACTCAAACTGTTAATAAACTACTAAATGGCTCTTGGCGCATGCTGTGCTGCGACAGCACTCACCTTACCCCGCTCGGCCGCATGCACGTCTGTCTTCGTCCTGTCTCACTGACTGTCTGTCTGTGTATGTTACCTGGACTGGTTAACATGATCACCCTCTAAACTATTCATCATCCCTGTGACTATTCTGCCTCGCACTAAAACCTGTCGCTGTCCACGGGCTACTCACCTATGGCCCGTTGACCACCGTAGCTCACCGCTGTGTAACATCAAACCGGCGGTAGCTATCCCACCGGAGCTACGGCCAAGAAAAAGAGGGAGACACGGAGGTGTTCGATGCAAGCTAAGGAGACAGCCTTTCAGGCCTCCTCTCCCCTCCATCATCCTCTCGAATGTCCGCTCCCTCCGGAACAAAATGGACCTGCTTCATGCCCGGTGCCGAATGGAAAGGGCCTTCAGAGACATCTGCATGATCGCCCTGACTGAGACCTGGCTGGACGAGTCGGTATCCAATGACGAGGTCAACCTGGACAACTTCACCATCATCAGGTCAGACAGAACCAGAATCTTGGGGAAGATGAGAGGTGGCGGGGTCTGTCTCTACATCAATGACAGGTGGTGCAGCAACATCAAAACACACCGGAGAGTCTGTTCACCCGACCTGGAAATGCTCACCGTGTCCCTTCGCCCCACTATCTCCCTCGGGAATTCCCAACTGTTGTGGTCAGCTGTGTGTACATCACTCCCAGCGATAACAGCAGAGCTGGTAACCGAGGATGCTAACGCTATGGCAGCTAAATACCCTGGCGCTCCGGTGCTTATCCTGGGGGACTTCAACACCTGCAGACTCGACTCCGTGCTACCATCATTCCAGCAGTATATTGACATTCCTACCAGAAGAAACAACATATTGGACCTATGCTATGGAAACATCTCCGACGCCTTCAGAACAAACTCATATCCACCGCTCAGACTCGCAGACCACAATGTCATCTGTTTACTTCCGCTGTACAAACAAGTACTCAAGTGTATCCATCCACAGTCTTACAGCGCCCAACAATGGTCTGAGGACTCCATTGCACAACTCCACTTCCCCTGGCATGCACTGACTGGAAAATCTTCAACGGAGATTTGAACAGCAAAATTACTGCCATATCCGACTACATCAACATCTGTATACATACCACCATACCACTGAAAGCCATAAAGAAATATCCAAACTCCAAACGCTGGATCACCTCTAAAATGAAAAAAAAGGCCTGAGACAGAAGCACACAGCCTTCAGGCTCAATGATATAGCTGGTCTCAGATCTGCAAACTGGAATATCAAAAATAAAATCTTCATGGCCAAAATACAATTCAAAAACAAACTAGCGCATTAGTTTAGCACCATGAACACAAAAGATGCCTTTCAGATGATAAAAACCCTCACCGGATATAAATCCACCCACAGCAAAACAAAATCACACACCACAGATGCTCTCACCTGAACTGAACACATTCTTCAACTGGTTTGACACTAGGGGTGGGAATTGATAAGTTTTTATCAATATCAGTGCCATTGTAGATTCTGCCTATCGATCCAATTCCTTATCAATTCTCTTACCGATTCCTGAGTAGTTCAATAAATACTATAATAGGGGATTTTAGCCCATAAATTAAAAATAAATAAAAAACGCACCTTGAATTTTTACACATTTTATTAACAGAAGCACTGCAAACCATTATAACGAAAGAAAAGCTCAACATAGAAAGTTGCACACACTTGTTTGGATTATGCTAGAAGTTATTTGAAGCTTCTAGCTGCTTTTTTCTATGAAATATGGATATTCTTTTGGGTAGTGTCTATGGGTATTTTTTTTTTTTTTGCCAGGAATGGTCCTTTCCTCTCCCTGCCCTAAATATGTGTGTATATAGTGAATTTCTTCTGTGCCATTCATGTATTTAACTTTCTCTATCACTACAGTAACTTTTTGACCGTCATTTTCTCTGATTTGAACTCCTCTGTGTTTCCCGTTTAGGCAAACACAGCCAAGCGTAAATCAGGCTTTCCTATTGGCTGTAAATACGGAAGCCAATACGAGCGTCCGATGCATAAACGTAACTCTATACGTCACTAGCAAGATGGGGGATGAGAAGTTGATCGATATACATAAACAAAAGGGAGAAATGCGCCACGGAGACGAGGAGACATCTAGACACATCTTTACAACTTTACGCATTCGTTTTGTTGTCAGAAATAAATTGCTCACATGGACAACCAGGGTACCGTTGTTTAGCCCCGTTTCTCTTGTTTAAGAGGGAAAAAACGCATGTTTCTAGCGCCAACCATTACGGAGTAATGACACTCTAAAGACATCATGATCTCTTGTAGCGTATACGCTACAATGTCTATGCCTCCACTGATTACACACGGCAGCATTTTCATCGCGTTTGGTGAAATGTAGCCAGACTTTCGATCGCTTCCTCCTCTCCATGATGCTGCCTCGTTGTTTATAGGTTGTCTGCGCGCGCAGGGTCGTCGCAGAGAGAGTGACGCAATGTACCGCGACGCAAAATTTCGAGTAAACCGGAAAACGTGGTGCGGAATCGTTAAGAAGAATTGATAACGTTGGAAGCGTAGGATTCCGATGGAATTGGTTAGTTGGAGCCGGTTCTGAGTAGGAATCGGTTCTCAATTCCCACCCCTATTTGACACACAGGACTTCACAGATGAATGAAACTTAATTCGCTCCCCCTAATAGATCCCAATGAGCCTGCCCCTTTCACAGTGGAGGAAGTTTGCCAACAGCTCAGCCGGTATAACCCATCCAAGGCCCCAGGACCTGACAGCATCCCAGCAAGGGTGCTGAAGACCTGTGCCACAGAACTAGCTCCAATTGCCCACTCCCTCTTCTGTGAATCATACCTGACTGCCACAATACCCCTTCTCTGAAAAAGCGCAACCATAATCCCTGTACCCAAGAAACCACGACCCACTGAACTGAACCACTACCGTCCCATTGCCCTCACACCCATAATAATGAAATGCCTGGAAAAATTGCTGCTCAAGACCATCCTCCCGTCTGTAAAACCTCAACTGCACCCAGTTCGCATACAGGGAAAAAGGGGGACAGAGGACGCCGTCACCTGCCTGCTGCATCTTGTCCTCCAGCACCTAGACTCCTCAGGCACTTTCGTATAGATCCTCTTCGTGGACTTCAGCTCTCTTTCAACACCACCCAAAGGCACCTGCTCATCCAGAAGCTACATGACCTCAACACTCCACCCAATCTGATCCATCTTCAGAGCAACTTCCTCAGCGACAGACGGCAAGCAGTCCGGGTGGGCACAACCACATCACCGACACTCATCAGCCCTCAGGGCTGTGTGCTAAGCCCTTTCTTCTACACTCTGTACACCAATGACAAACAAGATAAAATAACTCTAGAGCCTCACTCTGTCATATACTGTATCAGTCTACAAGTTTATGTTTTATGTTATGTGTTTGTCCATATGTGTATTTAATGTTGGTGTGCTGCCCATAAACTGTACAGTGAAGTGTCCCTCTGGGACAATAAAGTTCAATTAAATTAAATTAAATTTTATATATAGTGTCAAATCACAACAGAAGTCATCTCAGGACACTTAACACATTGAGCAGGACTACAATAGGCCAGGGGCGTTTCTGGGGACTGAGAACATTGGGGGCTGAGCCCAGAACTTTATAAGGAAGTCTAGGGGATCCTACCTGGGAAAAAAGCTCTATGCTTTCTTGAGCCTTATTGCGTCTTGTCTACAGCCAAATACTGCCTACATGTACTTCAAAATGTGTCAAAATAAAATTATATTATATTGATTGAAACAGGATGATGCACTTATAGATAACACAGGAATTAAAGCCAAAAAAATAAATATTTTGTAAATATTTTGACTGAAGCCAAGTCATATTACCCCTCAATTTTTAAAAAAATCGTAGAGGTTGCATGATTTGTGAGACACCAGACCATGTGAAAAAGTTGAGTGATGATGCCTACAGACTATATCAGGAGCCATATTTTCCCCAAAAAATGCACATTACATGAGTCAGTTTAATTTTTGGTATTTTATTTTTCCTTCCACCCCTACTGTGTTGCACCTCTGTCTCTGCTGCTCTTTTTTCTCCATCTGCTCATTCCTTCCATCCTTTGAATCTGCTGCCAGAAAAACAAAGAAATGTATACTGAATGACAACAGAACATATTAAATGAAATATTTTAAAAACATTTCTTTTTTCACTTGGACAATTTTCAGATAAATGTCATTGAGTGTTACTGTACCTTTCACTTTTCCAGACTGCTGCTGTTTCCCTCCATGACTCATGTTTCTCTTTGTCACACATCTTCTGAAAAAACAAACAAAAACAAAAAAACATAAACAAACTGATTTCAGGCACACACCATTTTCTGATGAGGCTTACTCACCATGCTGTAGGTTTTAACTCTCCATCTGATTCTCTTTTCTCTCTTTCCCTCCATCACTTGCTGCTCTCCATTGACTTGCTTGTTTCCCTCTTTCACTTGCTTGTCTCCTTTCACTAGCTTCTTTCCCTCCATCACTTGCTTGTCTCCTTTCACTTGCTTCTTTCCCTCCATCACTTGCTTGTCTCCTTTCACTTGCTTCTTTTCCTCTTCCACTTGCTTCTTTCCCTCTTACACTTCCACCCAGGCTGCTTTCCCACCACCATCCAATAATTCTTTTCTCTTCCTTCTTTTTCTTTGTTTATGTGTTTCTGTTTTCTTCTTCTCTCCTCTTCCTCTTTTTGTATTAGTGTTTGCACTTCAACAAGATGCCTTTGAATGTACTTGTGTAAAAACTAAAATACAATACATTTTCCCAAACATATCTCTTCTCTCTCCCTCTCATTTACTTCAATCTTTTCTCTTCCTCCATCATCCGCTGTCTTCTCTTTTTAGTGCTTTGAAGATGGAAGTGTTAGGCTGAAACGCCTTGGTTTTAGCTTTGCAAATCTATCTATGACCTCCCCGTGGTCAACATTAGCCAGCACCCCCCTCTCAATTGACATTATAGCCAAATTACTTAACCGCTCTTGACCCATTGTATTTCTCAGCCATGTGTGTAGTCGTCGGAGGGCACTGAAAGATCTTTCACAACTGCAGCTGGTGACTGGGATTGTCAAGGCAGCTTGAAAGATGGCCTTGAGGGAGGGGAACATATCCTTGTCCAAAAGGGAAAACACACTCTGAATGGTGGGTAGGTCTTTTTTTCTTTCAAGGAAATTTTTGGCCACAACAATTTCTTCAGGTTTCATGGGGATGCTGTAGTGTTCAGCCAGATGTTTGAGGGCCTCTTCCTCCAAGAAATGCTCTGAAGCAGGTTGACATGCCTGTACACCAGTCAAGATTTTTCCCCAACTACAGAAAACCTGTTCTGGAGCTCCTCCTGCATTCGATAACTGGAAAGAAGACTCTCCCTTTCAGAACATCTGACAAATCTGACCGTGTGCCACAAGATGTCTCGACTACAAAGTCGTCCATGTTTTTTCTCTTCTTCCTCTTTGTCTCAGTTGAATGAATCTCAAGATCGTCGCACAGGGTCTTGGTCTTGTCAAAGATTTCATGTGCTTTCTCATTGCTCCTGTAGCTTTTGAGTGTGCTCTGAACTGCCATTTTATATTCCATTGCCTGCACCAAGTCGGCCCTGATTTACTGAGAGCAGTGTCTCAAACATGACAAGCATGTAGATGGTGCTGAATTGGCTAAGCTTGCTTTCCAGCCCCTAAGCTACAGGTGCTGAAATGCTCCCCAAAGCCTGGATCAAAGCAGGAAGGTTTTGTAGAGTGGCTTTCACACTCTCAACCTGACATGCCCAGCGAGTTGTAGACAACTCCCGGGCCCCCACCCCAAGTTGCCTCTGAAATTCTTGCAATTTCTGATGGTGAAGAAGAGATGTAGAAAAGAAAGAGTAGAGACACTCCAGGAGATTGAAGAGGTCACCTTCTTCTGGGATGGCTTTCCAAGTGGCACAGAGAACAAGATTAAGCTCATGGGCATAGCAGTGAACATACAGTATAATGCCTCTGGATGCTTTTCTCTGAATCGGGTTTGTACACCGCTCATTTCTCCGCTCATAACCCAGCACCATCATAGGATTGAGCAACACATCTTAGGTGTCCTATTCCATGTTTCTCAAGCTGCTGCTCTATGGTGTCAGTGATGGACCTAGCACCAAATGAATCAAGCCAGGAAAATCCAAGGAATCTCTCTTTCACCAAGCCTTGTGGAGAAACATATCGTACACACAATGCAAGCTGCTCTGACCGATGATCCCTTGCTTCATCCACCATTATCGAGAACATTTCTGCCTCTTTAATTTATAATAATAATAATACATTTTATTTATGGCGCCTTTCAGGGCACTCAAGGTCGCCTTACACAACATATAAACAGTCATTTAAAAAAGCAAAGGACACATATAAGTGCAATAAAAACAAAATAAAATCAGAAAACTGCAGGGTGGAAGACAACTTAAAGTGAGTATGAGAGTTTGAAGAGGTAGGTTTTTAGACGGGATTTGAAGATGGATAGAGAGTTAATGTTCCTGATGTCGGGGGGGAGGGAGTTCCAGAGGCGGGGGGCAGAGCGGCTGAAGGCTCTGGACCCCATGGTGGACAGACGGGCAGAGGGCACAGTTAGGCTGATGGAGGAGGCTGATCTGAGTGCCTGGGAGGGAATGTTGATGTGGAGGAGGTCAGAGAGGTATGGGGGTGCGAGGTTGTGGATGGCCTTGAAAGTGTGAAGCAGGATTTTAAAGTCTATGCGAAATTTGACAGGAAGCCAGTGGAGTTGTTGAAGAACGGGCGTGATATGATCGATGGAAGGAGTTCTGGAGACAATGCGAGCAGCTGAATTCTGGACCAGTTGGAGCTTACGGATGGACTTGTGGGGGAGACCAAAGAGGAGGGAGTTACAGTAGTCTAGGCGGGATGTGACTAGGGTGTGGACCAGGATGGCAGCGCTGTTGGAAGTGAGGGAAGGACGGAGGCGGTTGATATTGCGAAGATGGAAGTAGGCTGACCGGGTAACATTATTAATGTGAGTCTGGAATGACAAAGAGCTGTCTAGGACGACACCCAGGCTCTTAACCTGAATGGAGGTGGAAACAGAGGAGTTGTCAATGGGGATGGTGAAACTGGGAGTGCTATTGAGAGAGGATTTTGAACCAACAAGGAGGACCTCAGTTTTATCGCTGTTGAGTTTGAGAAAGTTGGAGGATAACCAGGATTTGATTTCCTGTAAACAGACACAGAGGGAGGGGGGCGGGAAGGTGGAGGTGGGTTTAGAGGCGAGGTAGAGCTGGGTGTCGTCCGCGTAACAATGGAAGTGGATGTTGTATTTTCGGAAAATATGACCAAGAGGAAGGAGATAGATGATAAATAGGATGGGGCCAAGGACAGAGCCTTGAGGAACACCAGAGGAGAGGGGAGACGGTTGGGATGTGAATGATTTAAGCTGAATGAACTGAGTGCGACCAGAGAGGTAGGAAATGAACCAGTCCAGGGGTGTGTCAGACACTCCAATGGATGCTAGCCTGTCGAGGAGAATGGGGTGGGAGATGGTGTCGAAGGCCGCACTCAGATCAAGGAGGATGAGAATGGATGATAGTCCGGAGTCAGCTGCCATCAGGAGGTCGTCGGTGATCTTGAGGAGAGCAGTCTCTGTGCTATGGCGTGGGCGGAAATCAGACTGGAACTGTTCATATAGGTTATTGTTATGGAGGTGAGTATGAACCTGAGATGCCACTGCCTTTTCCAGGATTTTTGAGATAAATGGTAGGTTAGAAATCGGACGAAGGTTATTGAAGTTGTTGGGATCAGAACCAGGTTTCTTTAGAGTAGGTGTTACAGCCGCAGATTTGAGAGATGATGGGACAGAGCCAGAGGTTAGGGAGGAGTGAATGATGGCAGTTATCAGGGGCAACAGAGAGGGGAGGCATGCAGTGACTAAAGAGGTTGGCAGTGGGTCGAGCTGGCAGGTGGATGATTTTGATTTCAGGATGAGGTCAGAAATTTCAGTGGGAGAGGGGAGTTGGAAGCTTGAGAATGGTTGAGGGGGGGGGGCATGAGAAGCCAGAGGAGACAGATTGTAGGATGAGTGAGGGGTCAGTTGCTGGTGAATCTTGCTTATTTTCTTGTTAAAAAATGTCATAGAGGAGGTGGAGTGTTCTGTCGAGTAGAAATGAGGGGGGAAAGAGTCCAGGGGGCGTAGTGTATTGTTTAGCACTGAGAATAGGGCCCTGGAATTCCCTTCACCGGCACTGATCAGATCTGCATAGTATTGGGATTTGACTGAGGAGAGGGTGTTTTTGTAGTAGACAATGTGGGAGTGGTACATTTCCTTGTGGACAGTGAGTCCAGTTTTCTTGTAGAGTCGTTCGAGTTGACGTCCTTTGGTTTTGAGTTGTCGTAGAAGAGGTGAAAACCAGGGAGCAGAGTGGGTGAATGAAACGGTCCGAGTTTTTATAGGGGCAAGTGTGAGTGCAGAGATGATCATTGTAGAGGGTAACCAGTTGATCAGGAGGGGAGGAGTAGATGAAACTGGGGAGGCTATCAATACCTGAGGAGAGAGCTACAAAATCAATGTTTTTGATATTACGGAAAGAGATAACGTCGTGACTGTTTAGTTTTGGACAGTTTTAAGCTGGAGTAGAATGTAATTAGCATGTGATCAGAGATTGGAAGATCATCAGCAGAACAGTTAAAAGGAGTGACACCAGAGCAGCAGACCAGATCCAAGATATGTCCTTTAGTGTGGGTAGGGAAGTCGATGTACTGTTTGAGTCCAAAACTGTCCAGACAAGATGTAAAATCCTTGGTAATAGCCAGATTGAGGTTGTCCATATGAATATTATAATCACCAAGCAAAATTACATTGGGAAAAAGAGAGCAGATGTGAGTCAGGAGAGCAGAGAAGTCATTAATAAAATCCTTGTTAGGTTTGGTTGGGCGATAGATTGTAAGTAAAATAGTTGGAGTCGGCCCATTAAGTTGAAGAGCCAGAGTTTCAAAGGATGAATATACTGGAACTGTAACGGGTAAAACCTTCCAGGTATGGCGGTAGATTATCGCGAGACCTCCTCCTCTGCCGGTGAGACGGGGCTGGCAGGAGTAAACAAACCCAGGTGGTACAGTGTCATTCAGCTGAGAGAAGTCATTGGGTTGTTGCCACGTCTCAGTTAGACATAAGAAGTCATACTTGCGGTCACGGAGGAGGTCCTGGAGCAGTGGTCCCTTCGCCGTAACGGAACGGATGTTAAATAATCCAATTTTGACGTTGCTGCGCTCGTTGGTGAAGTTGACGTTAGCCGACCTGGCTAGGCTGGCTAATACACTGCGGTCCACTTTCCTACCGGAGTTTGTCGGAGGATGTCGAGTTGTGGACCAGATGGAGTTGATTGCAGTGGAGTCATCGATGTGGTAACTTCGTCGAGAGCCACGGTGGATGTATTTCCGAGGAGGTGGGCGAGCGATGTCAGGGCAGAGATGCTGAAGCAGTGGAGAATCGTACCGGTGGAGCCGAAACTGGAGGAGCTCAGCAGCCGTGTATTGGAGTAGGGCTGATGATGGATTAAATATGACGGACAGGACAATCCAGGCAAGCACAAACCTTACGGCAAGGTTGTGGATCTTCATGTTAAGCCAGAGAGGAGTGGCGTACCCGGAAAGCAGTAGGAGTAGGACGGCGTGGGAGCCCCACAGGTGAGCAGACCAGATCAGACAAAATTGACGAGCAGATCGTTTTGATGGGGGAGCCAATGTATAAATCCAACAGCGTCGTGTTTGCCGAAGGTAAAATATGTACTGCAGAGTCCATATATCAATATAGTTCGAAAAAAATCACAGAAGAGGGCCAGTGAGCAGCGGCAGCCAAATGCGCCAGCGTGCACTCAACCGGAAGCCGTCAATCATTTCAGAGATGATCCTTGAAATTATAACTTCAGAGGTGCTTTGGATCATCTCATTCTGGGATGAGGGTGAAAGGTAAGTCGCAAATGAAGTTGGTTTATAATTTTGAAGGGTCAAATTTCTCAAGAAGCTGCATGCATTCCATAAAATTCCCCGCAGCTCCGGCAGGCATGCCCCCCTAACACTACACGTTTCACATAATTTTGAAGGAATAAACAGAATTTAAATTATTCATTTACCTGTTTCTGGTAACGGCTCCCCAGAGACGTGATCCTCAGCCGAGTCAGCCTCCTTGTTTTGGAAAAAACATCTTATATCCATGATCTTTTGTGTTGTTGCTAAAACGTCTCCCTCCAGCGCGCCAACGGGTTAGATACCGGAAGAGCCTGGTGACGCGAGGCTATCAGCCAATAAAACACGGATGCTTCACGCAACCCCTCTCTCTGATTAACCAGTCTCGACATCATCCTGTGTTGCATTCACTGAAAATGGAAAACTACAACTTCTTTAGTGGCTCGTTAATGTACAGTTATCATTATTTCTTCTGAAGTTGAATTATCCGGGGCTTAAGAAAAAACATTCGGGGCTAAAGCCCCAGATGCCCAGGCCAGGCAACGCCACTGGAATACGCTCAAAATTTCCAGAGTCAACACAATTTCAAAGTCCCAACATCACCCAGGGGCAAGCGTTACAGCGACAGTGGCGAGAAAAAACTGCCTTAATAGGCTTTTAGGCATAAATCTCGTGCAGCCCAGGCCTTTGGGTTCCAACTGCATTTGGTGTTGGTAGTATAGTAGTAGTAGCATTAACAGTAGTAGTGGCATTAACAGAAGCAATAGTATCAACAGTAGTAGTCCATGGCAGCAGGCACAGCCAAGCCGAGATGGATCCATCCCAACCACGTCGCTATAGACCAAAATGCAGGAGTAGTTGAGCAGTCACACAGCGGACAGGTGGAGCTACAATGTGATGTTTCCAGCGTCAGGCCAGTTAGCAGTCTGCATCGGTCAGGACCTTAGTGGACTCTGCTGGACCAGAAAACTCAGCCAGACTCCCGGGAGTAATCCCGGGAGTGTGGCCATTCAAATGTATGCTTCTCTGCCCGGCCGTCCATATGGATCCGGCGTTCCAAAAACGGAGCCGAGAAAGGGGGGGCAATATTCCGTGAAAAAAGTTGCAGATTTGCTACTTTTTTACGATGCTAACAAACAACCGCTAGCTAACTTCCCATGAATGTAGGCATTTATTTGTCTAATTAATCCATCACAACGTGTGACAACGCCTGGTCAAGGTCCTTAGGGTGACGGCTGTTGATGGTTATTGTTGGTTCTATTTCATCCTTACTGACCGCCAGAGGCAGTGCTTAACACTGGATATCTTCTGTCTCGAGCATGCGCAGGTCGAGTAATAATATCAACAATGTCACCTGTGACCTCGGATGACCCCCGGCTCAGGTATAAGTTTCGGTGTCATCCGCGAGATCGCTTCCTTTTCATCTTCTCGCTTTGCAGGTTACCGCTTGTTGCTGCGGTATCATTTGCTTTAGCTAAAGCCCTATATTATAGACTATTCGGCTCGTCATTTGTAGCCTCGTGGTCTCTAGATCGGAGTTGCGTATTCTTCGCCCTCCAGAGGCTGCGACAAGCCGTCCTTAGAGGAGAATCGGTGAGTACAGACGTTCGGCCTCGGCTGGGACGGACGGATCCTCCGATCATCACTCATCACTATCTCCACCAGCCGGTAAGGTCGATTGGTTTATGGTGTTGTGTTATGCTAGCGGGAGCTAGGAAATGCTGATACGGCGTCAGTGAAGTGAGTGTCCTCGCTCCTCTCTCCTTGCCCGTATCGTTTTTCGGCTTACTTCATGGCGTTTTTCGCTAATGAAGCAAGCTAACTTAATGTGGAGAAGACGAAGAGTATTGTCTGCTCTCCTCTCACTGGCATTTATTTCATAAGTAACACGTCCTGCGTTCACGGTGCTCTCGCTCTGGCTGCCCTGAAAGGACGCTAGTGGGAACGCTAGCTTCAGATCGATAACTGCCATATCAGTGAAGGTGGGTGTCCTCGCTCCCCTCCCTCGGTAGTATTGATCACCGTTTGGGGGTGTCCTCGTTTGGGGGTGTCCTCGCCCCCTCACTATAGCATTAACAGAGGGAAATTCACGGAGAATACATACGGTCGCTAGGTCGGTAGAGTGTGTTCCACTCTCCTCTCACCGTAGCCTTACAATCGTTTTATGTCCCGTTCTCACAGTCAGCAGAGTGCTCTCGCTCGGCCTGACTGTACTGGCACCGTTGCCGCAATGGATTCACATGCCTGTAATTCCTGTATGGCTCCTCTTCAACCCGAAGATGGCCATGACCATTGTCCCTCTTGTCTTGGCCTTGAGCACCTGAGGGAGGGTCTTTCAGAAGACCCCTGCATGAACTGCAGTTACATGCCTCTCGCTGCGAGAGCGGCAAGGCTGACTGAGGTGGAGAGCCTGATGGCCGATGCTGGCTCCACATTGTCGGGGCAGTCGTCCCAAGCCCTGCCCGCCCGTCCGAGCAAGCGGCGTGCCACAGGGGCTGCCGGGGCTCCCTCCAGGAAAACGGCCAAGTCTGACAAGCTGTCCTCAAAGGTGGATCTGCTTGCAACAGAGCTGGCCCAGATGAAATCTCTCCTCCTGTCCCTCCGCCCTGTTGCTCGTACAGAAACCGCTGTTTCACCCGAGCGAACATCCATGCCTGAGCTGTTTCCGGAGGAGGACATTGTTTCCGTGGCAGCTTCTGCCACTCTCTTTAATGAGAGGTCCTCCCAGGTCTCTGGGCCTGGCTCTCGTTCCTCCGCTCAGAGCTCCGTGGAGGGGACAACAGATCCATCATTCGTGCAGCCCTGGCACGCCTGCAGCTGGATCTTCAGCAAGCAGGGCTAGTGCTTTCTTCAGGCGCACTCCGGCCCCTGCCACCTTCACCGTCCCTCCCTCTGAGGAATATCTGAGGGAGTTGCATGCATGCTGGAGAGACTCTAAGGCTCTCTCCCACCTTACAGCAGACGGCCGGACTCTGGCTGCAATGCAGGATGCGGCCAAATTTGGCCTTGACCACATGCCGGCTGTTGAGCCGACAATTGCTTCCCTCATAGTTTCCCCCGACGAGGCCCTGAGGCCAGATGCCAGGTGCCCTCGCCCGCAATGTCGCATTACGAACGACCTTCTTTGTAAGGCCTATGGCACAGCAGCCCGGATGGGTCGTATTGGCAATTCACTCTCGCATCTGATGCTTGCCCTGTCAGCTTCCCTGCAGCAGGCTGAAGTGGATGCACCCACCATCAGCCTCAGTGATGCTTCGCTGCAGGCTTTTTCCTTAACGTCGAGGGAAATGGGGCGTCTGATGTCCACTCTCGTTCAGACTCGCCGCCAGGTCTGGCTGGCACAGTCACCCTTGTCCGAAACTTGTAGGAGGACCCTTCGCAAGGTTCCGGTGGAACCAGGGGAAATGTTCGGCGCAGCCGCTCTGCAGGCACTCGAGCGGACTGTCCAGGCTGATCATACCAGGTGGCAGTTCTTGGGTCTTAGCAGACCCGAGCGTCGGGGCAGCTCTCTTGCCTCTGCAGTCGCAGGGCTTGAAGATCCTACCATACCTGGACGATTGGCTAATTTGTGCGACGACCCGGCTTCAGGCCGCCGAGGACACCGCTCGCCTTCTCTCTCACGTGTCTCAGCTCGGTCTGAGGGTGCACTGGGAGAAGAGCTCTCTGATCCCCTCACGGACCATAACCTTCATCGGTGTGGATCTGGACACAGTTACGATGGAGGCCCGGCCCTCGCCTTGACGCGTGGTCGATGTCCTACATCATCTTTCCTTATTCCAAGGGGGCAAGTTGCTGCCCTACAGCCAGTTCCTTTGCCTCTTGGGCAAATTGGTGGCTGCCTCGACTGTCATTCCCCTGGGCTTGCTGTCACTACGCCCACTGCAGAGGTGGTTGAACAGCTTCCACGGAGGCTCAGGGTGTCACAGCAGTGCCTGCGTGCCCTATTGCCATGGAGGGAGGAGTCATACCTGACGAGAGGTGTGCCCATGGGCTCTGTTCCATCCGGAGAGGATGCCTGCCTCTCCGGATGGGGCGTGTGGCAGAACAGGACGGTTCAGGGGCAATGTTCTGCTCGGGACGGCACAGAGCATGTCAATGTGCTCGAGCTACGGGCCATGCACCTAGCACTCAAGCACTTCCTGCCATATCTGAAAGGCAAACATGTGCTTGTCCAGTTGGACAACACTGCGACAGTCTTCCACATAAACCATCAAGGGGGCACCAGGTCCGCACGGCTACTGCAGGTGTCCCAGGCTCTCCTAACGTGGGCAGCCCCTCGCCTGACCAGCCTACGGGCGGCGTATTTACCGGGGGATCGGAATCAGGTCGCAGACTTTCTCTCCCGTCACAGGCCTCCACCAGGAGAGTGGCGGCTCCACCCAGAGGTGGTGCACAACATTTGGGGTCTCTTCGGCAGAGCAGAGGTGGACCTCTTTGCCTCGGAAGAGATCCCACTGCCCACTCTGGTTCTCCTTAATGGAGACGACCAGCCCTCTGGGTCAGGATGCTCTGGCCCACGCATGGCCAGACAGCCTTCTCTATGCCTTCCCGCCACTTCCCCTGATCCTCCAAACGCTTCTCAGGGTGCTTCACCAGGGGCAGGATGCAGGATGCCAGAAGAAGAGTTTTAACTTCAAAATAAAATAAAATAAACAAAAATAAAATAAAAGAGCAATGGGGACGAGAGAAACAGAATTAAAGCGGGGGAAGAAAAAAGAAGAGCCTATGATTGTAAACACGCAGCTGACTCAAAGGGGCGTGTCCAGGGCGGACCCATTCAATTTACAGTCCGAAATCTATATGACTAAACTATTATAAATGTGATCCTATAGCTATCATACACTCGAACGCATAATCTCGCCATTATGGTCATAGCGCGTTCCTTGAATTACATTGTAAATAACAGAATCATGTCTAAGTAAATTAAACATTACTTATCAACATTTCTTTGTATAACCAGTTTGAATGAACTAATCTTGATAGAGTTGAAAGGAAGTTTGTTTCAACATAACACCGTACACTTAACCAAGCTAGTCTCACGTAAATTGGTTAAGTGTACGGTGTTATGTTGAAAGGAAGTTTGTTTCAACATAACACCGTACACTTAACCAGGCTAGTCTCACGTAAATTGGTTAATACTGTAGGGACCTCACCAAGGACAACACAGAGCGACCGGCTTGAAGGCCAGAAGCCTTCACATGTGGTCAGAACAAAGGAGGTAAAAGAACTACAAACCTCCATCTTGTTTACTTCTCACCAAGGTGTGAAATGTGACGTCACACTAACTCTCCTATTGGCTGACAACCACAGGGACTCCAGGGGTCCCCGGAAGCAGCCGTGGCGTATATAAACCGGCGCCACCTTAAAAATGTTCTCTTCCATTGCAACACAACGTTGCAACAGGGGGTGAGCTCCTCCACCGTAGCACCTCGCTACAACAGGAGGGGAACTTTTAACGTCTACAGCGTTTCCTTTGTCTTAGGCCACAGTCTTTTCCCCAAACTCGCTGGACGAAAGACAGACTGTTTTCCCCCTTTTTCGCGACTCGCCCCTTTTTCTTTTACATTTTTGGATCCTGAGAAGATCGCCACAACTGCACAATTCTTTGTTTGCCTGCAGAAGAGGAACACAAAGGGTTCCTTTATCCCAGCTGCCAGCGAGAAGGATAACCTCTGAGCCCCGCTCTTGTCTGAAGTCAGCTGACTAAATCGCCAAGCCGCGCGATTCTATTGTTGCCCGCGGAAGGAAGGAACACAAACTGTTTTCTTCATTCGAGTTGATCAGCGAGAAGGATAACTGCTACGCCTCGCTCTCGTCTGGACTCAACCGACTCGTTGCGTCCCCCGCTGCCGCCGAGGACACGCAAACTACCGCCCGTCGCCGCTGGCGCGTCAAGAAGCACCGCCACCGCATAAGGGGAGTCATAGCTCCCGCGAAGCAGCGCATATCAGCATTGAAAAAAAAAACTATGCATCTATGATTAGGGAGCCTCCGACGTAATGTAGTTTGGGAGAAGGGAGGAAGAGGAGCCCACAGCTGTGGATTCTCGGAGCTTCTTCGGTAACCGGAGCAGACGGGGGGCGAATGTATACTGAATGCAGACTGAATGTAGGCTGAATGTAGACTGAATATAGGCTGAATGTAGACTGAATGCAGACTAAATGTAGGCTGAATGTAGACTGAATCCAGTCTGAATTTAGACTTAATGTAGGCTGAATGAGACTGGATGCAGAGTGAATCTAGGTTGAAAGTAGACTCATGCAGACTGAATGTAGACTGAATGTAGGTTTAATGCAGACAGAATGTAGACTGAAGGCAGACTGGATTTAGACTGAATGTAGGTTGTGTCACAAACTGGCTCAATGTGTGTGACAAAGAGGGGAGACAAGGATTTGTAGATATGTCGTTTCAGAGCCAATGAAAATGTTTTATTGGCTCTTAAACAACATATCTACAAAAAGCATGAGTAGTGGAGAGTAGTACATCAGTAGTGAATGTAGTGTATGGATGAATGTGGCGTGTGTGCTGCTGTTGAATGCTAAAAGAAAACACCAAAATGAACGAATGAAAGAACGAGAGAGAGAGAGAGAGATTGGTCAGTCATATTATCCGACGATTAACTTAAGCACGCCCACAGTCGGCGAGTTTTTGCCAGCTGTCCTTTCTGCATTTGGCAGATGAAATAGTTGCTTTTTGTCTGTATTATACTGTTATGTCCCCCGTTGTGACGTCCAGGGGAAAAAGGGGGAGCAACAATTAATAATGAAACCGGATGATTAAAGAAAAGGAAGATAACAGAAATATTTGGACTATTAACCTTTTATTCTAATACAAACACAAAACCACTTCCTTAAAAGTAAGTAAGGGAAAACATAATTCGAACTAAGCAAACCACTGGTCCAACCACTGACATTATCCCTCCACTGAGGGAGTAATGCCCGCCGCAGGGTTAGTCGTTCTAGTAAAAAAAAAGCACACCACACAGCTCCGAACCACGACTGCCACGCTCTGTTCGGCTCTCTGGCCCACCGCCCACCACCCGTCTGCTTTCATCCCTGCAGCTTTCATCCTCATCCACCTGATTGCTGAGGTGCTGCAGGTGTGCCTGTCCAGTCAGCTGGGGAGGGCGGTACCTGGATCAGGACACAACAAACCCACATACACGTAACATATACTAATTCGTATTTCTGTGAGATTATGGTTTGCTCCTCGTACATGAAATATGCCGCTCTGCTGCCCGTAGACTGGGACAGGGAAACCCTGGGTTGACTTACCGAGTTGATAACCAGCGTAGTGTGACCACTGATCTCTGATTACCTTTGTTAGGGTTACTTAAGCTGGATAACAGAAAGATACCCTGGATATGTTGAACTCGCTTTGTAGTACAGGCCTCTGGGCCTTACCAGTCAGAACACACTGTAGCAACATGGTTCTGTCTGGCCAGTCTCAAGCATCTGCTATCCTCTTAAACAGAGGCCTCCGGCACAAGACTCCAGCCTCAAACAGACCATGCTTTAAACATGTATTCACACTCTCCTTTAACTTCCTATCAGTATTGTCAACGTCATGGTGCGCTGAAATCCTCAGAAGCTGTTTTTTAGTACACTGCTCTAGCAAGGACTCTGAAGAATCCTGGATGAAACTCTTCACAAGGGAAGCCATCCTCAAAACCACTCAGCCAAACAAGTTACTAACCTTGACTGTGTCACGGCCCTGCTGGCCTTAACCTTTCATCCCTGCAGGAGGTGCTGGTGACGGTGATGAGGCTGATCGGGTGCACCTGGGCTCAGTCCTGTAGGAGGCTTTAAAACCCCGGCCCAGCTCAGTGCTCTCTCGCTTTGCCCTGCCTGCTGATGCACATTTTGGTTTGCTGTCTTTTGGTTTTACATCCATCATGACATCCACACACCACAGCCACTGATTATACAGATGAACACACCTCATCTTTTGTCTATGTTAAACCTTAAACTCTTGTGTTAATAAATTATTTAATTTATTGGCACTCTTGCGTTCCGTTGTTTCTTTTGTCACTGCTTTTTGTCTGCTTTTCTGTGTCAACTGGGACACAGAAAATCCAGACCTGGGGTAAAAGGTGAACATGAGCCTCACCCCTATCCTGATGCTAACTACAACCATTAAAGCAAGTCATCCCTAGTCTTCGTGCAGTCAATGGTGGGGGTACTTATGCATGCTGAAGCAGCGGTGTGAAGAAATAAACCAGAAGACTAGCAACCCACTCACATCCACTGAGATGCTCCCGAGCTAAAAGCTCTACCCACCTTGACTGCCGCCTAAAGTAGTCACCACGAGTCCCCTAGAGGAACCTGCTGCCAAGTATAACAGGGGAGAAGGAACTCCTGCTTAAACAGACACCAGAATACACCAGATAGGGCCCACCACAAAACCCCAGTGAAGTCCAACCAAAAACCATTGTCTGCAATAGGAGAAATCAGAAACATATTTATTGCCAAGAAGGATTTTACACCAACGAGGAATTTGTCATTGTGACACCAGCCGCCGCAACCTGAAATCCCTCTCTCCCTCCGCTCTCTCAACTGTTCTTTCCTCACTACCATCCACAGAACAATTCTCCTTAATGCCTACTGAGGAAGCCTCCTCCATCCTGATGTCCTCACTCTCCTCTTCTTTGGACACTCTCTGTCCCCCCCACCTCACGACCAGCGCGATCATCTCCCTCCCCTCCCTGGCTGTCCGAATCTCTGCTAAACAGCTACTACTTTACTCAGACGAGAACCTAACACTTGTTTTTATTTTTTAGCTCTTACTTTATTGGCAATATGTTGTAGTTTCTTTGATTCTTTCTTTTGACAAATGTACTTATTGTAAGTCACTTTGGACAAAAGCGTCTGCTAAATGACCTAAATGTTAATGTAAATGGTGGGTTTGAGTGCAGGTGTGCAAGTGTCAGTGGGGGTGGGGGACCGGGGACTTGACCGGGGTGGGAGTGGTCGGCCACAATCTTACCTGCACACCTCAGATCCCTGGAGCTGTGCAGGTCCTGAAAGGATGGAAGTTTGCAGCCAATCACCTTCTCAGCAGAGCAGATGATACGCTGCAAACTTCCATCCTTTCAGGACCTGCACACCTCAGATCCCTGGAGCTGTGCAGGTCCTGAAAGGATGGAAGTTTGCAGCCAATCACCTTCTCAGCAGAGCAGATGATACGCTGCAGTCTGCTCTTGTCCTTAGCAGTGGCAGGAGCATACCAGGAGGAGGTGAGGATGGACTCAATGATGGTGGTGTAGAAGTGCACCATAATCGTCTTTGGCAGGTTGAATTTCTTCAGCTGCCGCAGGAAGAACATCCTCTGTTGGGCTTTTTTAGTGATGGATCTGATGTTCAGCTCCCATTTTAGGTCCTGGGTGATGATGGTGCCCAGGAAATGGCAGGACTCCACAGAGTCGACTGAGAAGCCACACAGGATGATGGGGGAAGGTGGGGCTGGGTTCTTCCTGAAATCCACGACTATCTCCACTGTCTTCAGAGCGTTAAGCTCCAGGTTATTCTGGCTGCAACAGGTCACCAGTATATCAATCTCCCACCTGTACATGGACTCATCTCCGCCAGAGACAAGCCCAATAAGCATGGTGTCGTCCACGAGCTTCAGGAGCGGACGGACTGGTGACTGGAGGTGTAACCATTGGTGTACAGGGAGACGAGCAGGGGAGAAAGAACGCAGCCTTGGGGGGATCCAGTGCTGATGGTCTGGGATTCAGAGACATGTTTCCCCAGCTTTACGTGCTGCTTCCTGTCAGACAGGAAGTCTGTTATCCACCTGCAGGTGGAGTCAGGCACGTGCAGCTGAGAGAGCTTGTCCTGTAGCAGAGCCAGGAGGATAGTATTGAAGGCAGAGCTGAAGTCCACAAACAGGATCCTGGCATATGTTCCTGGGGAGTCCAGATGCTGAAGGGTGTAGTGCAGGGCCATGTTTACTGCATCGTCTACTGACCTGTTGGCTCTGTAGGCGAACTGCAGTGGGTCCAGGAGTGGGTTGGATAAATATTTGAGGTGGGACAGCACAAGGCACTCAAACAACTTCATGACCACGAGGTCTGGGTGACGGGTCTGTAGTCATTCAGTCCTGTGGTCCTTGGCTTTTTGGGGATGGGGAAGATGGTGGAGACTTTGAAGGAGGCTGGCACATTACATGTCTCTAGTGAGTCTCTAGGAATTTGTGATCTGTCTGAGCCCCTTACAGACAGAACCAGAGTCGTGCTTGGGGCCCCCTGGCCACCAGAGGGTCCCCAATTGTGTGTGCATAATTCTTATGTAGCCCCTACGATAACCTGAAGAAGTGCCTCAAAAATACCCCCACCCAATCGCGCCCATGGACTTGGCCATAGGCTCGGCCAATCAGTGAATTGCATTCTGGTGCACTGGCAAATGGGAGGAGAGGAGAGGGTGGGACTTGAGATAGTTGGCAACAATAGAGAAGATGGTGGCGTCCGAAGGAGTCCCATGCTGACGGAGATTTTGGTATGATAAGTAAAATGAAATAACAGTTTAGCTCTGAGTTACTGCGTGTGCTACATGTTTTAATCTGAGCTACGGAACAGTTGCGGTTTGAGTGGCGTGTGGAAGAGCGGAAGACTCCACGCCATCAGCACTGAAGATTAATCCATTGTCTTATCAAGAAAAGTATAGTTCACATAGCGAGAGGCTAACGTCCTCGCTAGGTAGTGCAAAGTGTTGATTATTCAGCCATATTATTAGCCCGTCGCCAACGTTGGAAGCTGGTCACGCCAGGGAACAAAGACAGCCAGCCAGTTCACTGCTACAGCCCGGGACCAATGGACTGCAACGCGCTCGTGATGGACATGTTCAGTTGGTGAACCGTCGGCACATACGTAACGTGGACAATCCGAACCAAAAAGGACATTGAACTGACAGTGGACATTGTTTTGTTATGTGTATGGTGCAAAACTGTTTGTGAGGTTACGACTGACGAATGTTACTGTTGTGTGAATTGCATTCACAAGACTATGCTGTTATGTGCATATGAGTTAATTCTGCAGTATATGCTCATGGTGTTGTTAAGTCAAACTGTGAGTGTTCTTGAGCCACTCTTAGGAGGTGGATGTTGATACCAGGTTTCGAACATTTTATGGTGTGGTTACAGGTTACAGGGAAACTATTCCTATACGCTTTACATTTGAATTATATCTTTCTTTCTTTTTTATTTACTGTACTCTCTACTCTACTTAGTATTAGAAGATTAGTACTTGGTATAATAAATAACAAACCATTTTTCAACTTTTACACTATTGCTTTTATTGTGTTTTTCCACATTCTATGAAGTAGGGGCGTCTCATCCTCTGTCAGTAAAGTATAGTAGTTAGGGGGAAAACAGGGTAAGTCACACAAACACTGACACTTACTGATATTCTGTACTTTAGGTCTTCACCGTGACAGGTCCAAATCCTAAAGCCTAAGCTATTGTTAGATTGGATAAAGAAAGAGAGAGGCACTGAGTTTCATCTTGATGGCTATGAGTTACACTACATAAATAGAGAAAATAAGATCGGAGGGGGAGTGGCTTTTTTTGTTGACAGAGACTTGAGCTGCAGAGTAATTCAAAATATGACAATTGTTAAAGAAAATCTAATGGAATGTATAACTGTGGAAATTGAGTTAGAAAAGAGCAGAAACATTGTGGTTACTTGTGTATACAGAACCCCAGGGTCAAATGTAGAAACGTTTGTAGATAGTCTAGAAGAGATAATAAGTAGAATGAATGAAAACAAGACATACATGATCTGTGGAGATGTGAACATTGATCTACTCTGTGCAGCAAAACATAAAGCAACATCAGATTTTTTGGACACTCTATTCAGTAGAGGTTTCCACCCCCTAATCACAAAGCCTAGTAGAATTACATCATCTAGTGCTACTCTGATTGACAATATATTTCTGAATGTCACGGAGAATAATATCACTTGTGGGTTAGTAATAAATGACATCAGCGATCATTTACCAGTATTTGTAATATATGATTGTCACATAAAGAGTAAGGTAAAGGAAAACTGTTATAGATATGCAAGGGTAAGATCAGAGGAAGCAATACTTAAGTTTAGAAATGATTTGTTAAATGAGGAATGGAATGAGGTTTATACAGAGGGAGTAAACGATGCATATGATTCTTTTTTAAAATGTTTCATAACACATTACGATAAACATTGTCCGATAATTCAACTTAAGCACAAAGGGCTTACAAAATGCTTGTAAAAAGAAAAACACACTGTATAGAGACTTTATTAAATTTAGAACAAACAATGCTGAAAATAAGTATAAGAGGTATAAAAATAAGTTAACAACAATAATGAGGCAGGCCAAAAGGGAGTATTATAATAAAATACTAAAAGAAAATAAAGATAATTTGAAAGGAACATGGAGGATCCTGAATGAGGTAATGAGGAACAAAACAGCTCCAACAGCTATGCCAAATTATTTTATTAATGAGAATCGAGAAATTAAAGACATGAATCAAGTTGCCAATGAATTTAACTCTTTTTTTGTAAATATTGGGCCAAAACACAAAATCAACAATTCGTGGGAAAAGAAAAAATGGGAAGCAAGGTGCTACAGTCAATGTACCTAGGTGGGGTGAGTGAGAATGAAATAATATCGATCATAACCAAAATAAAGAGTAAGACATCAACAGACAGTGATGGGATAGACATGTGTATAGTGAAAAAAACTATTGATTGTATAATTAAACCTTTAAGTTACATATTTAATCTTTCTTTAAGTACAGGTGTCCTTTATTTAAGTCAGACGACAGACATGAATTTAATAACTATAGACCAGTGTCAATGCTCTCACAATTTTCAAAAGTGCTTGAAAAACTGTTTGTTCAGAAGTTAGACATATTTCTTGAAAAGAATCACTTGCTGAGTGAGAGTCAGTATGGGTTTCGAACCAACCGATCTACAGCAATGGCACTAATGAAAATAACGGAAGAAATAACAACGGCATTAGATAACAAAAAATATACAGTTGGGGTTTTTATTGATTTAAAAAAGGCGTTCGATACAATAAATCATGAAATTTTAATTTCTAAATTACATAATTATGGTGTGAGAGGAATTGCCTTGGACTGGTTAAGTAGTTATTTACAAAATAGAAAACAATATGTTCAGCTAGAGGGTTACAAATCAGAATGTATGAGGACAGTATGTGGAGTCCCACAAGGATCCGTTTTGGGACCTAAACTTTTTATTTGATATATTAATGATATTTGTGATGTTTCAAAGATTCTACAGTTTGTTTTGTTTGCTGATGATACTATTTTTTTTTGTTCTGGGGATGATTTGGGTATTATTGCAGAAAACATTACTAATGAAATGGTTAAACTTAAGAGATGGTTTGATGAAAACAAGCTTTTGTTAAATTTGAAAAAAACTAAATTTATGGTTTTTACAAATCGAAAAAAGGATGAAATTGAACTTTCATTTGCAGGAGAGAGTGTTGAAAGAGTGTCTGTATTTAGGTTTTTGGGTGTTATCCTGGACGACAAGTTGTCATGGAAAAACCACATAGCATATGTAAAAGCCAAGGTGGCAAAGAGTATCTATATTTTGAATAAGGTTAAGTTTGTCTTGGACACTAACACACTAAGAATTCTGTATTGTACATTTATTTTGCCATATTTTAATTATTGTGTGGAGGTGTGGGGCAATACTTATGTAAGTAACATCACTCCTCTGATTCTGCTACAAAAAAGAGCAGTAAGAGTAATCCACATGGCAGGTAATAGAGATCCCTCAAATAGATTATTCATTTCTGCAGGTTTGTTGAAAATGGTTGATATAATAGAATTACAGACCCTAAAAATAATGTTTAAAGCAAAGAACAGATCATTACCAGAACAATTACAAAGCTTGTTTAAACTGCAGGAAGGGGACAACAGACTGAAGCTTGACTTTAAATATACATTTGCAAGGTTGAGCTTAAAACAAATGTGTATTTCTGTTGCAGGTGTAAAAGTATGGCATTCACAAAGCAAGGAATTGAAAAGTTGTACAAGTATGTCTCAGTTTAAGAAAATGTTTAAAAAAGAAAAGATAAGTATTTACAAAAAAGAAGAAGGAGAAAGAGAAAAAGAAGGGAAAAAAGAAAAAGATAGATAGACGAGTGGTGTTTACCGTTATTTTGTTTGTTTGTTTGTTTGTTTGTTTTTGTCATTGCTATGTTTCATTATCTTTAATATTCTGAAACAGAGAATAATATTGGTGTTGAAGTAAGCCATTTAAATTTGTAACAACAGAGAGGGGCAGGTATTATAAGTTTTTTCTTCATCCTGCTCCTTTTCATTCATGGTGAAAATGTGTACACTATGTATATGTGCAACTATGTGAGAACCATGAATGAAATAAATCAAAATGAAATGAAATGAAATGAAATTGTGCTTTTACTGAGCAGGCAGAGTAGATACGAGACTAATAGGCCTGGGGGTTAGGGACTTAGATCCTTTGACTTCCAGCCATTCAGGGAAGAGTGAGTTACCCCTACTAAGTGGACATATGTCCGTTACATATGCATCTGAATGAATGGAGGCTCCTCCCCCATTTTCTCCCACTTTTGCAGAAATAGGGTGGGGGGTGGGGTCTTTATGCATCTGTGCCCAGGGGGACAGTAGTTCAGTATAATAGTCACTGTATTAATACCATTTAACATTGTAACATTATAGTGTGACATTTGTGTCAATAATCGTCAAGCACAGGTGACTCTGTGGTGGTGGGTGGGGGGCCCCCAAATCAAATTCTGCTTAGGGCCCCCTAAAGGCTTGGGCCGGCCCTGCAGGGCGCACTCCCACTATACCAGGGCTATTCAACTTCAACAGCAAGTGGGACAAATATGAAAATCACTGGGGGTTCGTGGGCATTCGTGGGCAGAACATTTGTCAACTAATGGCTAAAAAATAACTCTTGATAATAGAGAACGAATGACACATATCCATTTTTTTCCACTTTAACACTTTCACATAAGAAGCTTTTATAACCAAGGTCCATATTTACGTAAATGCTACATTTAAGATGAACAAAACAAAGCCATCAGTCCATAAATGGGACTCTTCACAACATAACACGAGAAAAACAATTCCAAACATTGATTGTTAACAACATCCCGAGATGGCCGCTGAGACGCTGGCGTGAGCGTTTGCTGTGTCTCGGTCTGCATTCATTCATAAATTAATCTAGTTTGGCCTCTGTAATATCCGTGCTCCGATTACCTCTGATTACCTCACTTTGATAAGATACTAGAACGGACTTTATCTTATCCCAAGGTAACAGTGTGAGCATACTTTTCTTTGTTTGATATCCTGATCATGGCTCAGGCACCGGTGGTCTTCAATCAGGTCATCCTGGACGCCATCAAGCAACTCAAATTTGAATTGCTGTCCCATTTTGATCCCATAATGTATAATATACAAATGAGCTTGAACACTATGAATGGGAAATTATCCATACTGGGCGATCAAGTCGCGGAACTTGAACATAGAGTCAGCTGAAACCAAGATCATTTATTAGACCTGGAAAAACGGGTTAAGACCATGGAGGAGGAAAATGCCTACCTCAGGGAAAAGGTTGATGAAGCCGAAAACCGAAGCCGGGCATATAATCTCCGATCCTGTATGTTCCTAAAAAGGCGAGGGCCGGGACATCATGGGCTTCATGTTGCAGCTGATCCCCTCTCTCCTCAGCAAGGAGAACTTCTCCTCCCCGCTGACTTTGGATAAAGTTCATCGTACTCCAACATTCCGTCACCAGGATACTAAAGCCGGTCCGAGGCCAATCCTTGTCAAAGTCCTTAATTTCCAAGATAAGGTGAAGATCCTGCGTTTGGCCCAGGAGAAGAAGGAGCTGATGTTCAACAATGTGCGAGTCCACATATTCCCTTACTTCAGCACGGCTCAGAAATGTCGGGAGTTTGATCCGGTCAAGAAAAGACTCAGAGACCGGGATCTAAAATACTCCTTGCTCTATCCAGCCAGGCTTAGAGTATTTGCTGATGGCAAATCCACAATCTTCAACTCTCCGGGTGATGCCGACGCTTTCCTCTGGGCCATCCAGATGAAATCTCCATAGTGACTAACTTTTTGTTCTCCTTTTTGTTTTCTTTTGCTCCCCTATCTTACTGAAGGACAGCTAATCTACTTTTTTTTGCCATTAACAGACTATACACCTTGAAGAATGACTTGGAGTCTAGGGGATTTAATGACTTAAACTTTACTTTTGTTTTGAACTTTCTACTACAAGGCTGGAAGAGTGCCTTCTACTTCGTTTTTGTCGTAAAAAGTATCGTCTGCCGTAAATCATGTCACTAAGCTCCAGTGAGCTGCTGACGTAAAGACATGTCGTGAATGTCTACGGCAACTGATTTGTTTTATTTTATTTTATTACTATTAGGTTATTTTTTCATCCAGCCCTTCTTCCTTCTTTCTCTCTTTTGTTTTTCTCACGTATTATTTTATTATGATTGATTTGTTTCTCCACTTTCTGTACGTTTTGCCTTGTGTGGGTTTTTTTTTTTCTTTCCCTCACTTGCCATTTTGAGGAGAAACAAACGAAGGGACTTTAGCCCTCATTTACGTATAATCCAATAGGTCACCTGTCGGATTTATATTCCTGCTCACTGAATAAAAGGGGTGATATGAAAAGTATGTTTGTTTGTTTGTTTGTTAGTTACATTCTTTTTTTTTTGTTCTCTTTAATTGTAGCCTAATTGGCGAAGTTTCAAGAGCAGGACCACACCTCAACAGCGCCAATTTCCGCATCCTATAAATAACCACCTGACCCTCGCCTCCGCTTCGCTCCCGCACTCTGCGCCTTCGCTTCCGTGAGAGCATCAAGAACGACCAACTTTGCACGAGCAAAGTCATGCGGCTCACCTCATAGCCAACTCACCTCAAGATGGACTTCGTCTCTCTATCCCCTTCCGACGACGACCTCTTCCACCGAGACCACGATTCACCAGAAGCCGACGTCACCTCCATACCCGAGACCCCGACTTCAGTGGCTCCAACGATGTCCAGGACGCCAGCGTCCCCGATGAAACCCAGCTCCGTCTAATCCGTGGTCAGTATCCCGCCTGGTTCATCCCTTCTCAATATCCAAGACTATCATAGCTCTTCGACGAATCATCCGCGTCTCCCAGCCCACCTCCTCCAGCAGCCAAGAGAGGACGGGGAAATGCGCGGACAGAACGTCGCCGTCGCCGGAACTCGCCGACCCCTTCACCGCCGAGGACCACTCCAGCCTCCCGCCGTCATTCCGACAAATCCGGCCGAACAACTCGCCGGTCGCAACGGCACCATGCTCCAGCCAGATCCCCCGACCAGCCTCCAGCTTCAAAAATCTCCGACTGGAAAGTAGCCACACTCCAAAAGACCTTAAAAGATAGAGGCATTCCGTTTCACAGATCCGACAATAAAGCAAAACTCTTCTCCACACTCATGGCCGCCCGCTCCGCCAACACCAGGTCGCTTCCGGGTGACGTCACCACGCACACCCCTTCCGGCAGCGACGTCGACGCTCTCGTTAAAGGGACAGTACCACCAAACAACTCAGCCCAAAGGAAACAGGAAAAGCAACAGCAAAAACAGAGTCAGAGATCATCCGCCAGAACTAACAACCCCAGAACCGTCACCACCACTTCCCGTCATCCCTACACTCCAGAGGGGGCGCCCAGACGGATGTCAGGACCCTCCAACCTCCACCAGGTTCATCACCACCACCAGCATCAGCAACCTACTACCTACTGCCAGCAACCATCGCAGCCGCACCGGGATGCCAGCGCCCCCCGCCGCAGTTTTTCAACAACCACCACAGTCCGCTCCAGCTCCTGGCACCGAGATGCCAGCGCCCTGCGCCAGGTGGCAAGACCCTGCGTCATCCCAGTTCCAGCATTCCCAGCAGCCCTGGTCAGCTGGGCTCATCGGCTCCGGGATGCCAGCACCCGGGCTCCCCCCCCAGCAGGCAACTCCTAGTTTCACTCTTTCCACAGCCAACCTTCCTGCTCACCACCCTAACACTTTCATTTCCTGTCCTTCCCCAGTTCCCACCAGCCTACGTAAACAGATAATAGATGGTAATTACATCGACCTTGCACTCCTAATCTTGCCTTCCCTCCACCAGCCACCCGCCAATAGATCCAACGAAGGTTACGAAGGGTGCCCCCACTCTAAAGTGAGAGCACCCACACGCTCTAGAGAACTTAACCCCACAGAGTTTGCTTACGCCTTCTCCCTTTTCCGAGATGTCTTATGTTCCAAATTCCCCACGCGACGACATGAACTGGACGACTATTTGTCCACCATTCTGAACCTTGCCCTCCACTTTGGCGGAAACGGTTTTCATCAATACCACATACACTTCGCCTCCCAAGCTGCAGCCCGCCTCTCACAATTCAACGAGGCCACCTACTGGGGCACTCTTGACAACGAAATATACTGCCGCATCTTCGCCGCCCGCGCAGCTCTCCAATGCCCCCTTTGTGGCGGCCCATCTCACCCAGCCTCTTCTTGCTCCATCCCCACCCACAATGAGCAGTATCAAAGCCGAACGAGAGCGTCAGCATTCTCCCGCTTGTCGTCGGCACCTCCACCACCACCCATATCTCCTAAACTTCCCCATCACCAAAGGCATTGATAAAAAAGGCAGACCCATCTTTCACCAAGGAGGACGTTCCATCTGCAACAACTTCAATAGCACCGGATGCTCCATGTCCCAGTGCCGCTTCCTCCACATCTGCTCCTTCTGCGGCGGGGGCCACGCCCGCCCAGCATGCCCGCACAACCCTACCTCGCCGAAACCAGGTGAGCACTTATCTACACCCATTAATATCACAGCTTTAGCAGAAGCACTTCGTAACCACCCCGATCCAGCTTTCGTTCACTTCCTGATTAAAGGATTCAAAGAGGGTTTCCATCCCGGACTTTCCACACAACCATCCATTCCTTTCGAGGTTAAAAACCTTCAGTCAGCTATAACCGATCCAGAATCAGTCGACCGCCTGCTGGCAATAGAAGTCAAGGAAGGCTTCATGATTGGACCATTCGTCCATCCCCCTTTTCCTAACTTTCACATCAGCACCCTCGGCATTGCAACCAGGAAATACTCCGGCAAGAAACGCATTATCATAGATCTTTCAGCACCCCACGGCAGTACCATCCCCAGCATCAACAGCTTGATCCCGAGTGAGGATTTTTCCCTTCACTATGCCACCATCAACCATGCCATCGCCCTCATTAAACTTGCCGGCAAAAGGTCATGGCTCTCAAAAACCGACATCACCAAAGCCTTCAAAGTCCTCCCCATCCACCCCGACTTCTGGCGTTCCTTCGGTGTCCGTTGGCGCGGTGTATACTACTTCGCCGTCAGGCTCACATTCGGCTGCAAAAGCAGCCCCAAACTATTCGACACCCTGTCCAAAGCCCTTTGCTGGATCCTGTCCAACAACCACGGGATTCCTTACGTCATCCATCTCTTGGATGATTTTCTTATCATTTCCCCCCCATCGTCACCACCAGCCTCCGGCCTGGTCATTTTGACTTCAGTCTTTGCCGACCTTGGAGTTCCACTGTCCGCAGAGAAAACCGAGGGCCCCTCCACATCCCTAGAGTTTCTCGGTATCACCCTCGACACAAATAAGTTCCAGGCTTCTCTCCTGGTTGAAAAGCTCAACCGAATCAGCCTCCTGATCTCCAATTTCCTTTACGCCCCGTGCTGCACCAAACGTCAACTGCTGTCCCTTCTGGGCCACCTTAACTTCGCCCTCGAATCATCCCCCAAGGGCGAGCCTTCATATCCCACTTACTATCTGTCGCTTCTTCCGTTCCATCACTCTTGACCTCCATCTCCCTGGATAGCCCAAGCCGTGCTGAACTCCGCCTGTGGCTCAACCTCCTCTCCAACTGGAACGGTATCACCTTCTTCTACCACGACCAACTTACGCACCCACATGACATCCACCTGTACACCGATGCCGCTCCTTCAGTTGGTTTTGGGGGTTTCTACAACGGAAGATGGTTCGCAGCAGCATGGCCCCCAGAGCTCGCAAATGAATGCCAGGTCGCTTCCTCTGCGCTCTTCGAGATCTACCCCATAATAGCCGCCGCCATCTTGTGGGGACACGAATGGTCCCGCAAATCCATTCTCATATATTCCGATAACCTCGCGGTCGTAGACATCATTAACAAAGGTCGCTCCAACTCCCCATCCATCATGCCATTCACACGACGCCTCATCTGGCACTCCGTCACCCATCAATATGTTCTCCGCGCAGCTCACGTACCCGGTCATGCCAACACCATCGCTGACTCTCTTTCCCGCTTCTTGTTCCAGAAGTTCAGAAGCTTGGCGCCTCACGCCGACATCTTCCCGACGCCAGTTCCTCCATATTCAGCGCTGACATTCAACTTGTGAATCCAGCGCTAAGGCCCCTGATCAGCGAATCCCAGAGCTCCATCATCAATAGCCTATCACCCTCAACCCTCTCTTCCTACTGGACGGCTTGGAAAAGCTTCCACCAATTCCACAACCTATACGACATAACCTTTCCGTCGTTCGATCTCATCACCTTGACTTCTTACATCACTTAAGCCCATTCCATCAGGGCAATCAAAACACACACCATCAAAGCTTACCTTAGCGGCTTAAGCTTCTTCTCCAAGTTAATAACCGGCAGTCCGGGGCTGGCCACCAGCCATCCCCAAATAACTTCCCTAATCAGAGGACTCCCACGCCAAGAGCCAGCCACGAAACCTCAGCGTCTCCCTCTTACCGCAGACCTGCTGTTCACCTGCCTCCACACAATCCGCTCTGGGTACGGCACTCCCCAAGTCGCCAGAACCCTAGAAGCCATGTTTCTGCTAGCCTTTTTCGGTTTCCTCAGATGCTCCGAATTTACCTCCTCAACCATCTACTTTGACCTGAGCCGTCACGCTTGCATTTCCGATTTGTCCCACTTTTCAGACGACACCATGGTGTTCCACTTAAAGCAAACCAAAACTAATCAATTTGGTCCGCCTACACCCGTCTTCTTCTTCCAGGTCCAATCACCACTAAACCCCTTCGAAACCCTCTCGAACTTCTTGCAATTCCGCAAATCCCAGAGCTCTACAATGACAGATCCCCTCTTTATTTCCGAATCCGGCCAAGTGGCTACACGATTCTGGTTTCACCATCACCTTCGCCTCGTGCTCTCATCGTCCGGTATCGCGCCCCTCAACTATTCCGGGCACTCCTTCAGGATCGGAGCCGCCACTTCAGCCTCCCGTAGCGGCGTCCCAGAACATTTCACTCGCATCATGGGCCGCTGGTCCTCCCAAACGTACCACCGCTACATCCGTTCGGATCTCAAAGATCTCAGGTCCGCTCAATCTCTGCTAAAATATTTGGAGGTTTTTGGGGGTGGGAGCCCGGGAGCGGCGGCTGATTCTCCACAGAAGCCCCACAACGCTCCACATCCAGAATCGAGATCTTCGACCCGTCTTTTTCGTTCAACTTCAATAAAATCCTTAAACGCATCTCGTTGACGGTGTGGTCCTTGCTAGTGAATTGTAGCCTAATAGGCGAATTTTTAGGAGCAGGACCACACCTCAACAGCGCCAATTTCCGCATCCTATAAATAACCACCTGACCCTCGCCTCCGCTTCGCTCCCGCACTCTGCGCCCCTCCCCCCCACCCCATTTTTCTTTCCCTGCTCTTCTTTCTATCCTCTCCTTCATAGGTCCATGAGGGGGTCCGTCGCCGCCCGGGAGCGGCGGCTGATTCTCCACAGAAGCCCCACAACGCTCCACATCCAGAATCGAGATCTTCGACACGTCTTTTTCGTTCAACATCAATAAAATCCTTAAACGCATCTCGTTGACGGTGTGGTCCTTGCTAGTGAATTTATTTTAATCTTAACAGTAGGCCAGCCCCTAAAGCTTAATTTTGCAGACCGAGCTCTGTGGAGCTCCGCTTTTCTTTCTCTTATTTGTTTTTGTTTTTTTTGTTTTTTTCCCTCAGTGAGCTTTTGCTCTTTGTTGTTGTTTTTATTAATGTCTGTTTGCGTGTGTGTATTGTCTGTGGGTGTTTGTGTGTGTGTGTGTGTGTGTGTGTGTGTGTGTGTGTGGGGGGGGGGGGGATTAAGTGTAATGTTGTGTAAGTGGATGTATGTGGAGGTGTGTGGATTTTTTCACAATTGTCTACCTGTCTGTGTGTTTGTTTGTTTTATGTGTTGCGGCTGCTCCCTGCCTAGTGTATTGTCCGACCACTTCCCGTTATGCCCGTCAATTTGGATAAGTGTGTTGCATGTCTGTTGATGATAAAACTCATTGTGGTTGGAGCACGACAATCTAGAAATGGAAACTCCTGTGTTTACAGACTATAAACCTTATAGCATGATGGATGAAATTGATCCAGATAATAATTTCTATGCAAAATTTAATCATAGCTGTAAATATTACTCAGAAACAAATTTTAATAAATGCTTTGATTTGCAAAATAAAATATCTCTTATACATTTCAATTGCAGAAGTCTTTATGCAAATTATGACTCTATAATACATTGTCTGGACCAACTTAGTTCACCATTTACCATAATAGCTATGTCTGAAACCTGGTTAAAATCAAGTAAAGGAACAGATTTTGCTATTAAGGGGTATGAAATGTTTTACACAAACAGGGAATGTAAAAATGGTGGTGGTGTTGCACTATATATAGATAAAAACTTTGATTACAAGGTGATAGAAAACGTGGCTGTGGAAGAAGTGTATGAATCCATAACAGTGGAAATATGTATGGGAAAACAAAAAAATATAATAGTCAGCTGTATTTACAGGGCTCCTGGAGCAAATATAGAGGTATTTAAGGAAGGGATGGAAAAGCTGTTCTCTTCAAACACCCATAAAGATATACTTATATGTGGGGATTATCATCTTTTAAATGCCAGGAAACACAAACCAACAGAGGACTTTATTGATACAATGTTCTGTATGAGTTTGTTTCCAGTAATTACAAGACCAAGTAGGATAACCCTGCAAAGTGCCACTTTGATTGACAATATATTTACAAATATTGCATATAATAATATAGTCAGTGGGCTTTTGTACAATGATACCAGTGACCATCTACCTGTTTTTATGGTGTATGATTGTAACTATAGATTGAGGAAAGATACATTTAATATCAAATACACACAAATAAGAACAGAAGAATCAGTTAATGCATTTAAAGCTGACCTTTTAGCTCAAAACTGGGATCCAGTTCTAAAAGAAAATGATGTAGATATAGCTTATGATAAGTTTTTAGAAATAGTTATTCTATTCTAATATATGATAAGAATTGTCAACTTAAAAAGGTCAATCTGAAAAATAAAAGTACAAATAGCCCATGGTTAACAAAAGGACTGAAAAATGCCTGTAAAAAGAAAAATCATTTATATAGGCAATTTATTAAATGTAGAACCAAGGTGGCAGAACTGAAATATAAAAAAATACAAAAATAAGTTGACTACTATTATGAGGTTCTGCAGGAAGGACTATTATGCTAATTTATTGAAAGTAAGAAAAATAATTTGAAGGACATATGGAAAGACAACATTATCAGTAGGAAAAATGAGAACTTTTACCCAGATTACTTTATGGAAAATAATAAATCAATTACAAATATGGAGGAAGTGGTGGAAGGTTTTAACACATTTTTTGTGGGTGTTGGGCCCCAGCTCTATGAAAAAATCGTCGAGAGTGGAATGGAAAATTCCGGGTCACCAGGGGAGTTAGTGGAGCGAAATCCACATACAATGTTTCTCAAACCAACAGATGAAAATGAAATAATTAGCATACTAAATAATTGTCATAACAAGACATCCACAGATTTTAATGATTTTGACATGACAATAATAAAAAAGGTCATGGCTGGAATGATTAAACCATTCACATATATTTGTAATTTGTCCTTCCAAACAGGAATTTTCCCAAGTAAAATGAAAACTGCTAAGGTAATCCCATTATTCAAAACAGGCGACAAACATCTTTTTACAAATTACAGGCCCATTTCACTCCTTTCACAGTTTTCAAAAATTATAGAAAAGCTTTTTGTTAATAGGTTGAACGTATTTATTGAGAAATATAATTTATTTTCAGACTGCCAATATGGATTTAGGAAAAAGAGATCAACTGCTCTGGTGTTAATAGACTTGGTTGAAGAAATAACAAACTGTATTGATAAAAAGAAATTTGTAGTCGGTATTTTTATTGATCTTAAAAAAGCATTCGATACGATAGATCATACAATTTTGTTAAATAAGCTAGAGCGTTACGGTATCAGGGGTATTGCTCTAGGATGGCTGAGAAGCTATCTGAATGAGAGACAGCAATTTGTCCAAATAGATAATGTTTCAACCTGTAGAGATATAATCTGTGGTGTACCTCAAGGGTCGGTATTAGGCCTCATCTTATTTATACTGTACATTAATGATATTTGTTTGATATCAAATGTGATGAAATTTATACTCTTTGCTGATGACACCAACATTATTTGCTCCGGTGAAAACTTACAGCAACTCCTGGAAACGACTACATATGAAATTAACAAGTTGAAAAATTGGTTCACTTTGAACAAACTATTTCTAAATTTGGATAAAACAAAGATTATGTTATTTGGTAAACACAAAACTGATGTCCCGGTTCAAATTAAAATTGATAATGAAATAATTGAAAAAGTAGAAGAAACTACATTCCTTGGAGTGATAATCCATGAAAAATGTGCTGGAAACCTCAGATAAAAATGTTTGTTCTAAAGTTGCAAGAAGCGTTGGTGTCTTCCGAAGAGTTAAGTATATACTAACTCATAAGTCTTTACTTTCACTATATTATGCTTTTGTTTTTCCTTATTTGAACTACTGTGTGGAGGTCTGGGGCAATACATATAACACTAATTTGCAGCCATTGATTATCCTACAGAAAAGAGTAATCCGTATCGTGTGCAATGTAAAGTACAATGAACATACTAATGACTTGTTCTTGAGGGCAGCTGCATTGAAATTCCTAGACCTGATTAAATTAAAAACTGTACAAATTGCCTATATGGCGAAACATAATCAATTACCTGTTATTATACAAGGACTTTTCTGTGAAAGGGAAAGTGCCAAGAGATATGACCTTCGGGGTAAACATAAACTGGCACAGCAACTCACAAGAACAACTCTTAAATCTATGCGTGTCTCAGTTTGTGGAGTAATTATGTGGAATAGTTTGGCCGAAAACATTAGAAATAGTAAAAGCCTGAGTGAGTTTAAAAGAAAGTTTAAACAACAGATGTTTGATGTGTACAGTAGGGATTCGGGAAGATGGGGGTGGTTAAATTAAATTATATTAAATGGATTAAATAAATACATAAATAATATAGGACAAATGTAGGACTGTTGAGGGAGTTCGCAATGTTTGTTTGTTTGTTTGTTTGCTTGCTTGTTTTTTGTTTTTTTTACTTATTTGTTGTTATGTATGTCTTGATGGTGTCTTTATGTGGGGGATGGAAATTTAAAAGCTATGCTTCGTCCATCCCCTTTTCAGACCAGGTGTTGTTGTTTTCTAACTGTGCTGTTGCTGTATTGGTATGTTGGTGTCTGTAGTTTGTACTGTCTGGTTGCTGTGGTCTGGTGTGAAATAAACACTACAAAAAAAAAAAAATGCTGCCCACTATCATACAAAAAGCCTGGTTTGATGACTTACATAAAGCAATCTCAGCATTTATTTGGCATGGTAAAAAGGCACGATGTTCATATTTGAGGATGTCTAATCCTTACAAAAAAGGTGGTCCGTAGCTCCCTCATTTTTTTCATTATTATTTATCATTTGGTTGTCAGCAAGTAAATATGCTTTTTGACCCTGGTGTAACTAAAGACTGGAAAACCATTGAGGAGAATATGTTACAAAGCTTGAATATTGACTCGGGATGTCTATACTTGACTCGGGATGTCTATACTATTACCTAAACTACTGACTGGAACTCCCATTGAAGTGTCATTTAACATTTTAAAGTCCTGTGCAAAGGTCTTAAAAATGGATACAGTTACCTCAATAAATCAGCCAATATGGCATAATTTAAATATAACAGTGAACAAAAAGGTTATTAATTGGAAAAAGTGGAAGGAAAATGGAGTAACTAGGCTTTGTGCACATATTCTCTAATAATAATAATTGCAATAGTTTTAAACACTTTGATGAGTTAATCACTGATTATAATATTCCAAAGAGTGAGTACTTGAACTATATTACCTTACAACACTCAATTGAAAAATGTGTGTCGATAGATAAGATGAGAACTTGCGTACAAACATTTGAAAAAATTCTTTACAGTCATAACCTGCCAAATAAAAATGCAGTTAAATGATGGTATTTAACTATGAATCATAGCACTGGCGATCAATTTAATGACTGTGCAAAAAACTGGGCTAGAGATCTGCATAAACAAGAGGAAGAGCTGTCATGGAACGGTATATGGAAAAATGCGAGACAACCTTTTCGATGTATAAAAAATAAACTAAGACAATTCAAAATACTCAACAGATTATACTACACACCTTCAAAATTATTTAAAATGGGTATACAAGAAGACAGTAAATGTCTAAAATGTGGCAATACTGATGGAACTTTGTTTCATTTACTCATTGGGATTGCCATAAAATAAAATAAATTTGGTTTGGTATAACAAAACACGCTATGAACCATATTAACATAACCATTCCACTAACACCAGAATCATGTATTTTAGGAGATCTACATAATATTAATAAGGTTCCATCAAAGGGGTTGGAAGGGACTGGAAGTGTGCTATTTGTCTTGTCTATTTGTGTTTTGTTTTTGATGTTGTTGTTTTGTTTTTAATTGTTTTCTTGTTTTTCTCCTTATATTATTATTATTTGGAATAAAAAAAAATTAATAAAAAAAATTCCAAACATACCCACAGTCAAAGAGCAACAGCATCATTCAACTGTTGTCACTGATATTGGTTAACATGGTTAGACCAAAAGTTCTCCCTCAGACTGCAAGTGCCGTTTTAACACAAAAGTATTGCACATGAATCATTTAAATCTGAGAGATGCTGTCATCAATAGAAGACATTACCATTAGCATACATCACACTGCTGTCATTTTGAGCCTGTTCAGGTTAATGGGAAAAAATACACTGCCTTGACTTTGCAATTTCAACATAGTTTGGCTCATATGTAGTAAGGGCAATCCTCAGACACTCATGCAACTTCTCATTGGTCATGGGGCAACGTGCCCTTACTTTTATGGCATTCATATGAGAAAAGCTAGACTCACATGTATAAGTGGACCCAAACATTGTCAGTATTAGCAAGGCCACTGTCCTCATTGTGGGGTACTGGTATTGGTTAACATTGTTAGACCAAAAGCTCTCTGCACCCTCAGGGCCCTAGTTTCGTGGCGCAGCGCAGGGCGGCGCAGGGTGGCGGAGACGGCGCAATGCAAGTTTCGAACCGCGCAGCCTTGCGCACCGTCAGTTTGGCAGTTTGGTGGATCGCCTGCGCCAAGATGGGTGTGGCGGCGCAGCAGGGGGAGGCGTCACAGATTCAGCTTGGCGTAGCGGAAGTTTCGTGGCAAAAAGCCTCGCCGAGACTGCGCTGAAAGCTCGCCAGCTCCAACCTGGTCTACTTTCGGCGCAAGGCGTAAATAAAGTCCATTCATTCAATGCGAATCACAGCTGGCGGAGTGGAAGTTTGGCTGACTGGTGTGCAGTGCGCACACGTCACCGAGACCTCACAGGCAGGTTTCCACAGTTCCAGGCACATTTAAATGCAATAAATAATCACGACAAACACTATTTAATGCAACTAATTGAATCAACACGTGAATTTATATCTATATAGATTGTCCCGTCACATCTGACGTCAGATCAAAGGCGGATGGCACGCGTAACGGAAACTCAGCCTCTCGGACCAAAACATCTCCCTCTCTCTCTCCTGTTTTTTATAATATCGGCATTGTTATTATTATGATACGCGCGCACAGCGCGTGATGAGTGTGGTGGGAGCGGCGGCACTGCTTCTGTCATCGGGTTGTCAAGTGACGGATCTTGCACTGAACCTCCCCTAACGCATTAAAGGTGAGGAGAGGAGCTCATTTGATTGGTGAAGATCTGAATCGGCTGTATTAATCCCAGTCCACGCCTCGTCTCCCACTCACGCCTTCTTCTCCTCCCTCTTTCCCACTTGCGCGGGTGGGCGAGACGGGAGGTGTGCCTGCGCGAGCCTGCGCGGTGCACGAAACTTGCAAAGTCCAGGCGGACACACCCCGTCGGCGCGGCGCAGGTGCGCTGAAAGCTGACTGCGCCTGGTCTACGAAACTAGGGCCCTCAGACTGCAAGTGCTGTTTTGAAGCAAAGGAGGATTGCACATCAACCATTTCCAACTGAAAGATGCTCTCATCAATAGAAGACATTACCTTTTTTACTTTTGCACAAAAGTCTGCCTCAGGTTTGTGCAAGTGCAATACCTCAATGGGAATGTTGAACCCTTGGAATCTCAGTAAAGTTCTCAGTCAGTTTTGTCATGAAATCTGTCATGATGGGCGTTATCCGTGCCTCAGGTGCTGTGTTCATGCATGAATCCACACAGTCGTGGAAAGTGCAGCAGTTCTGTTGCTTTTAAGTCTGTTGTGAAAATGGTTGTGAAATGGCACAAAATCATAGCCCTCTCTTGCAAAAGCGACAAAGGTCAGGTGCTGTATGCCTTTTTTTTCTGTTTTCTCTTATTTTTTGTAAAAAAAAATTTAAAAGTGAAAATAAAATATAAAAAAAAAAAGCGACAAAGGGCGACCTGACCCTGTTGAAATGATGCTAACAGACGCTGTACTTTGCTTTGACTTGTAGTGCTTTCATCACAGATATGCATTCGTTGCACAGTAAACAGACCGGTTTAGTACTGGTCACGGAAGGCAAAAAAAATAAAAAATGTGTCCCTCCATGCGCTCTGGAACTGGCGGTTTTCCAAGTCAATTTTCCGTTTTTAAGGTTTTGAGAGTGCCATGCTGGTGCCGACCTCTCTCACCCATGAGCCCAGGCAACTGCAGAGTAGGTTTGCACATCTCTCTGTGATAAACGATTCGATATGCATCTAGATACACAGGTTACGATTCGATTCAAAAACGATATCCTTTTATTACAGACCGATTCGATTCGAATCGATTCCATACAAGAACGATATGATTTGATTCTACGGTTATTATTTGTTGTTGATATCTTAGAAAATAAAGAAGCAAATTCTATGAAAGTGACAGTACAATAGTTTCTTTTCAAATATGTAAAATACCACATATCCCCAAGCATTGTGGCTGTATGGCACTGGCAAAAAAAAAAAAAGAACAACAAAATCACATGTCAATGTATTTATTTTTAGACATGGACCAAAAAAAAGTCTGGCTGAATCGTTGGATGGCGGTAACAGGACAGTGTTGTGGACGCTACTCGTGCTGCGGCCGCCTCTTGTGGCGCAAGTTGAGACACAAGCGATTGACATTCAAAGCCATCCATCTCTCACGTGTGGTCGTGGAGTGCCTGCGGTCACACGGCAGCGTCGCAGCCGCCTACCTGTGCTGCGCCCGCCTCTCCACCTCCACCTCATCCATGTTCCGTGTTGTCCCTTGTTTATCACTATACCAGCTAGGCAGCTAGGGCATTTCGTGGGCAGCTTCAGCTCTCGCGTTGTTTTAGAGACGCTGGTGTAATGCCGCCAACCGCTTCAAAGTCTTGCGATACCCGATCCATGACTCTATAACCGATTAATCTAGGAATTCATTGATAATTTGTATGGATTGAGGGGGCTGCTACCGATGCAGCCGTATCTCTCACTTGTTGAACCGAACAATTAGGGCATCGGTTTATCGTTCACAACCCTACTGCAGAGCAGTGCTGTGATTGGTGCGATTGGCTGCATTTGGCTGCGTTATTGGCTACGCATCACACATCGATATTTACGAGTTAGATCCAGATCAGAACCGTTGTTGATGTAATAATTTTCCTACATCACACACAGTTATTTACTGGCAGTCTCGCGGGCCACAAAACATTTCAAAAGGGCCGTATCCGGCCCGCGGGCCGCTAGTCAGATAGACCTGCACTACACCAACCGTTCCGCGCCCAGGCACGCTTGGGCCTAAAGTCCGGATTGTTTGGCCAGTGTGAGCTGTAACGGTAACTCGTTTACCATCACATAATGAGGGACAAGACACAAAATGGGTCAAATTCAACAATTAGAATGTATTATTATTACCAATAGCAAAAAGTGAATCAATCAAAATAGGGGTATGAAAATGTAATGTTCAATGTCATGCATGAATGGGTGAATGAATGCATCATTATGTTAGGTAAATGAATGAGAATGTGAGTGCTAAAGAAATAGAAAGGGGGACAGATTGAGAGAATAGTCAAAAGTGCCCGTGTGAGAGAGAATATCAAAATAGTGCCTACAAGAACTGAAAAGAAGTGCCGAATGAGAGATGGACAGAAACCCTTTATAGCCCCACCCTAAATACAGGTGCAAACAATAAAGCACTTGCACTGGCAGGGCCAAGCCTGGAGGGGGCACAAGTGGGCGTCACAGAGCGCTCCGTTCCGTACTTAAGAACGGTACGCTTCCTCGGCCCCGGCACACTTGGAAGAGGTGGATTTGAGTCCGATTCGGTTAATGCACGAGCACATGCACAGGTACGCAATGTGGACATGACGTAGGCTTTAATGGATAGGCCGTCCCACTCATTATCCCTGTGTTCAACCCGGATCTCCTCCCCGCTATTGAGCCGATTTATGACTGAAAATGCTGTTGATGACTGTAGGACACGGCGGGACTCTGGGTCGGGTTTGGGCTTCAGAATTGTGGTGTGAACGGTACCAGAGCGGAATCGGACCGGTACTTTTATAATGAATATGCCGCTGTGTGTCTCCGTCCAACATCCGCTCCGCTTGCACTGCCTGCTCGCTCACGCTCACATGCGCTGATGCAAGTGTTTACTAGTAATATGTGCAGATGGACTTGTCAGTTCGCTATTGTGATGACTTGAGACATAAATATAAAATATAAAAACATAATTCAAATTGGTAAGTAGGTTGTACACTGACACAGATAAGTCATTCCCTCTGATGAGAATCTGGATCTCTCATATAAAACACCGTCAGAGACAGAAAAAGGGTTTTGCCAGTCTCTGAACACTCTAGTTCTCCTTAGAGACCCGATCCACGATCCACCGAACTTCTTTTTTTTTTATCCGCGCACCAAGAGAGCTGATTGGTCAGTAGGCGGTGTTTTTCTCCAAGTTGATCTCTTATCATAGCTCTGCAGCGTAAGTTACCATGGCGATCTACCCTGGTAAGAAGTGAACCAGCGTCGTAGGACAGAAAACCCAGGGTTAACGCTTAAGTTACCTCGCTAAGCCCAAATCCTGCTTCGTAGTACAGGCCCCAGGTGTCAGCACCTTTCCTTAACAACCCTCCCTGAATGTCAGCTCTTGAGGGAAGTGATCAACTGCACTAAAACAAAAGAAAACTATAAAAGTATAGCTACAACAGAAACACATGATTTAAATGCATTTTTACAATGTTCTCATCATTTTTACTTGTCTTTTAAAGATGAGAGATTATTATGAGTGTTTTTGTCTGTGCAGAGTCTTCTGCTGTTTCTAGTAAAAGTAAATTCCGAACCTTTCTCGCTGAGTAAAGGCAACAAAAAATGTCCTCATTATGGATGTGAAACACGTCTCTGACCAGCTTGCAGTGTTTAAACAGCCAATTTGTATGAGCTCAGGTGTCACACAGAGTTGTCTTGTTTTGCAACAAAGTGCTACTTGTGACAAACTGCAAACTTTGCAAGCAAGTTAGAGAAAAGGCACTTTGATACTTGAGTCTTTAGTTTGCTGGCTTCCCTTCCCAGGCCAGGTGGGCTCCATTGAAAGGGAAATGTCCTCTCAGAGGGTGTAAGTTTAGGGCTGTAACTCATGAACGGGATGACTTTGAAAACACAGGCTGCTGAGTGAGCGCATTTTGTAGACACTGAGCTCCTTTGCGGTTGAGTTCTGCACCCCTCATGAATAATTCGGCGGCAGTGCTTGTCACTGTCGTTGTTGTTGTTGTCGGCTGTGGTGTCACTCCTGTCTGAGAGAGACAGAGGAGACAGAGGACTCTTTTGCACTTCAGTCTCCTCTGCACTTCCTCTTTCATTCACAGGGAGAGGAAGCAGCCAGGCTGTGTGCTTTGTGTGTTTGTATGAGGGAGGGAGATCGAGGCGGATCAGGTCTCTCTGTATGCCATAATGGCCTGTTTGTGCCCGAGTCAGGGTTTAAAGGAAGGAGCAGAGGGAGGCAATGCACATCCTCAGTGAAGGAAAAGCTACTGATATGGTTTTGTATATTTCAGACATTTTAAAAGAATAGTTTAACACTTTATCTGAGTGTAAGATGAAAATATGATTCCCACACTGATACAGTGAATATGAAACTCGAGCCAGCAAGCAGAAATGTGGAAAGGGCTAGCCGATAAGTCCACTGCAAAGAGACTACTAACTTTTGAATCTACTACAAGTTTTCTGTAAGAAAACCCTAACCCTAAGAAAAGTCAGTAAAAATACCACTACTGTATTAAAGGAGAAATCCGGTCATTTTTGACCCCATTTTCATTGTCCCCAGGGTCATCCCGACTTATTCGAAGCAAAAAACCCGACAAAAATTGACATTGCCTAGCCCGAGATCTGTACCTGCCTGGCAGCCTTCCAGACTCGCTCCAATGCTAACCCATTGGGGCAACTTTTATCTGCTTTCCTGGGCCTCAGAAAACAATTCCAAGACCTATGCAACACAAGTTGGGTCCATACGAGACACAACGGCGCTCGTTTAGCTCAAACAGTGTGGCAAAACGACATAAATATGTGTTTTTGCATGGAGTTACTCACCTCAAATCACCCTGTAGACATTAGCAGAAGATAGCCGAGCGCCTGTCGTCCCTCCCAGTCACCGCAGAAACGAAAACGTTTTCCACGTAGTTTTGATTTTGTATCCATAAAGAAACGACCGAGCTGTGCAGTCGTCATGTCCGTAATAAATCCATGAAGCTGTTATGTCCATATGTATGACTATGTTACAACATAGCAACGATAGCTTCAGCTAGAAGCGTGCCGGGCACTCGTCCGTCCCAGTCACCGCAGAAACGAAAACGTTTTCCTCGTAGATTTTGTATCCATAAAGAAACGATCGAGCAGTGCAGTTGTCATGTCCGTAATAAATCCATGAAGCCGCTATGTCCATATGTATGACTATGTTACAACATAGCAACGACTGCTTACAGCTAAACAGTAGCCGGGAGCCAAAAGTCTCGCGCAAGTTCCCGTCTCCCGACGTCCTCACTCTGGAGCTGTTTTCAAGCCAATACAGTGACAAACTTCTTTCCATCGAGCAGTGCCGTCATGTCCATATGACAGTGTAACTAGCGCTAGCCTACATAGTAAAATTGCTTAGCCTTTGTGACAGTTGAATCTGCTACATCGACAACAAATCTTGTGCTGTCTCAGTAGGCTAGTTGTGTTGACAGCACGAGTGGGAGTCGCGTGCCGCGTGTGCAGACTGCAGTCTCTCATCAACAGAGTGAGATCAAAGTGACCCTCGTGCGACTGTCCAAGATTTTTTACTGTACTGGCTTGAAAACAGCTCCAGAGTGAGGACGGCAGACGGGAACTTGCGCGAGACTTGCATTGTTTTGGCTCCCGGCTACTGTTTAGCTGTAAGCAGTCGTTGCTATGTTGCAACATAGTCATACATATGGACATAACAGCTTTATGGATTTATTACGGAAATGACGACTGCACTGCTCGATCGTTTCTTTATGGATACAAAATCAAAACTACGTGGAAAACGTTTTAGTTTCTGCGGTGACTGGGAGGGATGACAGGCGCTCGGCTATCTACTGCTAATGTCTACAGGGTGATTGGAGGTACATTTACGTGTACTTTTGTATATGTTCATTAATGTGCATTGTCCTGAAATAATAAATAAATAAATTAAATAAATAAATAAGCGGTAGACGATGGATGGATGGAAATGTAGTGATATTTTAGTAACTCACGAAATGTCACATTTGTGGCCGACTCTGCATGTGGCATTAAGCTCTTCTGAAGTCAGGGAAGAGCTGCCCTCCAAAGTATCCTCCTCCTCTACCAGGTCCAGGCGAGCTCTCTTTGATGGTCTCCTTATTGGAGTGGATGTCAAACAGGTCTGCTGGAACCATGGCTGTGCCAACACCAAAGTGCTTGCAGGACACAGTAGCCTGGGTAGCTGTAACAGAGTCATATGGAGGAATGAAACCCAACATATAACATGAACATGAACCACATAGAAATACACATCTGCATGATTACTAGTAGTTGCTGTTGTGCTGTTAAACCTGATCTAAAGTAGGCTACATATCAGGCTACACACCTTTACTTGGGTGAGGAGCTTGTAGAGTCCTCCCAGACAGGTGATGGCCAACAGTACACTGCTGTGGTGGGTCGGTGTGGCCAGCATAGTCCCTCGTTGTGGGACGCTGATGAGCGATGCTGCTCTGTAAGCAGGCAGTCAGACAGACGGTTAGAGTTTACAACTACATCTGAAATGTGGAACAAGTTACTATTTCACTATAACTGATCTTGTCACGCGGCAGTAGCCGTAAAATCCCTTGGTTTACGGTGCAAAAAGAAACGTTTGTTCCTTTGATGTCGTCTTCGCGACATCGTATATGCAGCGTGTATAAACAAACACTGATCAGCTGATCTTGCTGCCACTTGCGCATTCAAGCTACAAAATGTTCCCAAGCAAACTATTTTACAGGTTTGAGGTGTTTCACGTTGGAAGAGCCCCCTGCAGTACTACGTAACGTTAACGTTCCTCAATATCAATACAATGTAAGCTTTTAGTGCAACACATCAAAGCTAACTCTAGAAAGCAATTCGGCACATAAACTGTAACGGCATATTACATAATAATTAGAAACTTACCGCTTCAGTGTCTGTGGTTGGCTCTCGGATTATCTGTATTAATCCAACCTTTAGCCTCATGTTAGAAGCATATCCTGAGCTGTACTGACCCATGTTGTCAAAGCTCCTGTCGGTGAAATGCGTAGCACACACAAACAAACATTTATGTACATTATGGAAGTGTGTGGGCACATTTCCATTGTGGATGAATTCATCCACTGGGCCTTGAGATGCTCTGATGATGGGAGCAAATATCGGCAATTGTACTGATTGTTGCAGCCAAGGACTGCACAACTCGCTCTCTTTGATTTTGGCATTTTTGGCTTACTGGTTTGTATGTAAATCACAGTGACAGCTAACAGGTATATGGGGATTATGTGGGCGGGACCACACAGTTGGAGCGGGTTCTAATGAGCCAAGATAACCCATATAAGGCACACGGGTCCAGAAGAAATTCACCGCTGACGTCATTTAGTGCACATTCCGCACACCGTTCGTTTATTCAGAGCATTTCTTTCAAATGGAGAAAGAGAAAATGGGAGATGGTGGTCTTTTCTGATACTGTGGGGACCTATTGACTGCGGACTTAAAAGAATCATGAACCCAGCAGATTTCCCTGCTGGTTTATAGTAGGCTCTGAGTTTATCAGACCCACAGCAGAGGGCTTTTTACTCTTTGATTGTTCTTTGATTTTTAAACAGGACAGACTGAAATGAGGTGGCCAGTTTCATGACAATAAAAACACTCTCGATTTTCACGCGCGGTAGAGAAATTACGCCGGGAGCTTTTAGGAGTCCGTGGCTTATGATTCACCACAGACCTCTGCGTTTCTCGTACAGGCGAAAGAAAAACGTTCTTGTGAGTCAGAGCAAGCTCATCTGCAAAAACAGCAGCTTAAGAGAGAGACGCAACTTTTTGCTCATTTAGATACACAACGATGCGCTCTGGCAGGCACTTTTTGAAATCCAGAAGCACAAGCTCTCTCAATTGCGCAAAATCTTTTGTCTTGATGGCATGACACCACTTAACAAACTTAAAACTTAAACAACACGCCTTTGTTGCATGCAAACTCCACATATGTCTGGCTGACACTTTTCACACAGTTCCTTAATGTTTGTCTATAGGCCTCAGGTACTAATTCATAGGCAGGTAATACACATGCTTTAATAATGTCATAGTTTAAGCTCTGTTCAACAGTTTGGTTTATTGATCCACATCAGCTATCTCATCCACAGGCAAGTGCTGTTCTACCTGTGGTCAAAATTATAAATTGCTTTGTCATTTTTAGAAATAAGCATGTATTCATTCAGCATACTACACAAACAAAAACATAAAAAGAGGAAAAGAAAATCATTACTTGATTTAAGTTGGTTATATTATCTTCTGATCAACCCATAGACATAGTACCCTTATGAGATCCACAAGTAAAGGTACATAGCCTCTTTTTGGAAGAGGATGAAAAAAAACAATCATGTAACACCTTGTGTAAACAAATACAACTTCAATTCGATTTTAAAATCCATCTTACGTGTTTCATTAACCAAAAAACGTGGTAAAGAATTCCATGCTACCATTGCTCTGTAATGCAGTGTTCTCTGCCCAGCCCCTGTTCTATAAGCAGGCAACAAAAATGCCAAGTAGAGTATTTGTGTCTATCACAAGAAAACATTAAACTATTAAATTAACTAACAGGACTCTTAGTTTTCATTATATTTCTCACAAAACTAACAAGAGTAGTGTTACCTACCTTTAACTGGTAACCAATTCAGTTAATTAAGCATCTTACATACTCTAGTTCTGTATGAGCAGTGGAGCACTATACGAGCAGCTTTGTTTTGAGCTACCTGTAGCCTATTAAGATTATTTTCACATGTGTTGGACCATGTGACTGTGGAGTAATCGAGCTGAGATAGGACTTAGGCTTGCATTGATTGTTTAATCAAGCATCCTGGTAAATATGTCCTGCAATATCGAATTGCAGCCATCCCTCTACCCATTTTCTTTACCATTTCATCTACAAGGCTCGTCCAGGACATTCAGCTGTCAATCAACACACCAAGTAGCTTAACTTCTGTGACCTGTTCTATTTCTTTGTCATCTCATTTAGTTTAGTTTAGAGGTAAAAACGACCTTCTGATGTCATCCGATGCTGGCTCTCCCTACCTCCTCATCCTTCTGGTCCTATCTGCTGCATTCGATACAGTCGACCATGACATTCTTCTGAACCGGCTCCACCTCACCACTGGACTCACTGACAATGCCTTCTGTTGGTTCCAGTCATACCTCACAAACTGGACAGAATACATCTCCCTGGGCCCCCTCCAAATCGAAACCCACACACAGCCACTAGCAGTCCTTGGCCCCATCCTCTTCATCCTCTAGCTCATCCCCCTTGGTCAGGTCATCAGCCGCCATGGATTGTCATTCCACTGCTATGCCAACGACACACAGCTCTATGTCATTGCCACAGCTACCACCCCACCTTCATCATCACCATCATCCCCGTTCTCAATTCTCACCACCTATCTGGAGATGATAAAGGTATGGATGGAG